>NC_081414.1:275118572-275441072 GCF_030272615.1 Cryptomeria japonica | reverse complement strand
ACTAATATGTATTACATTTGATTGTAACTTCACAAGACAATTCAAATCTATAAAGCGTTCAATTGGTTGTCACAACAAAATGATAAATGGGGTCTAAAGTTTTTGTGGAACTTTTTTGAGAGCAAACATGGAAAAGGAGAGCATGATGGAGCAGGAGCATGTGCGAAGCATGCACTTCGGAAACATGAACTTGGAGGTACATGATCAATGCATATTTGTGTACTTTGTTCAAGAAATCTCTATTACTTAAGTATGTATCTGATGGGTTAGAGTTAATTTCCTAAGATAAGTTAATGTGCAGGTAATAGCATACAAAATTCAAATGAGAAAGTAGAATGGTGCAAAAATAATTTTAGTGCTCATGACATGACATACAACAAATGCTATTTTGGGAAGTTAAAGATATTGATCGATCCAATCCTTATAATTGTCAAACAATTAATGGTATTAGAAGTTTGCATCAAGTGATGACTACAAAACATAGAAAACCTCTTGTGATTTGGGTAAGAGAACTTAGAACTTGTTTTTCTATTGAAATTGCATCAAGAAAATAAGTCATGTCTATAGAACTTCACAAACCTCATGTGACTCAAGTAAGAGAAAAAACATTTTTTTGTGGTAATTAGATTGAAAACAATGCAAATATTCAACAATGTCAGAACATTGGAGATGGATTTGTTTCACAATGGGACATGAAACGATTAGTCACAATGCCTCCTTATGAAGACATCAACATTGTAGATATTCATGATCCTCTATATTTAGTTGATTATGAACATGTGTCTTATTTAGTTGTGTTGGGTACACTTGCATTTTACTTAAATATCCTTACATATTTTCATGTACTTTGTTTAAATTTAAATTAAATTTGAATTCTTTATACATTCTACCATACACTTTATAATTTAATTCTTTGTAATTTGTGGTTTACAGGTGATATTTTTGTCGTGGTTGTAGATCCTGACAATGTAGAAGGTGTTGACTATTATCTACTAAGATGCACAAAACCAAAATCTAAATTATTAGAATTAGCAGATGTTGATGGGCAACAATATCCCACTAGATGAGTCATTGTTGAAGGTACTTATTATCAACAAACCAAGATAGATAATAATGGTGTTACATTTACTGAATACATGCCTGGCCAAAAAATTTTGCATTATAATCACTTAGTTATAGCAACAAGATTACATTTAGAAACTTTACCAAAAAGAGGTCGTGGCCCTCAAAAGTGGAGTTTTCCTATCGAAGATCATGAAAGAATATTAGAGATAGTAAAAGACAGAGGATACAGATTTTATGTACCATGATATCACTTAACTTATTAGTACAACTGAACTCATATTTTTTTGACCACGATACATGTATATATATGCATATATGTATGTACATTCAAGTTATTTTTTTTGGATCATCATACATATATACATATGTACACATGTACATTTGAGTTATTTATTTGGATCATCATACATATCTATGTATGTACATTCGAGCTATTTTTTTGGATCGTCATACATATATACATATATATACATGTACATCCGAGTTATTTTTTGCAATATATACATATGTACAC
This sequence comes from Cryptomeria japonica, assembly GCF_030272615.1. Lineage (NCBI taxonomy): Eukaryota > Viridiplantae > Streptophyta > Pinopsida > Cupressales > Cupressaceae > Cryptomeria > Cryptomeria japonica. The sequence goes on along the minus strand of NC_081414.1, from coordinate 275,439,493 downwards.
ATGTACATTCGAGTTATTTTTTGCAGCTACTTTGAAATCAAAATTTGCTCAATTTGTTCATAAATTGATCCTTACATAGTCTCTAAAGGCAAAGAGTACAAAAATTACCTATTTATATCCCCTATGCTATCTTTACTTTTTTCTCTATTTAAACTTTTATTCAGTTTCTTCTTTACTTGACTTCCCATATGCCTTTTTTACAAACCATACATTCAAAGTCAAATTGTATTTATTATGATAATGAAATAAATTTTAATTTATAATTAATCTATCTAATATCTCTTCTAACATTGATTGAGTAAATCAATCAAACAAAACCTTTTCTTTGAGCAATTAACATTTCCTCTAAAGTTCCACCTTAAATAAATAAATTAGAATTTTATAGTTGGAATCAAGGAACACTAAGAGGGGGGGAGGAGGGGTCAATCAGTGTTCTACAATTTTTAGCCTTGTCAATCTGTCCTTTAAACCACTTAATGCATATGAAGGAAATTAAAGTGCAGAAACATAAAGCAAAAATCATCAACACCATAACACTAGGATTTTTACATGGAAACCCGGTTAAGGGAAAAACCACGGTGGAATTCAAACCCACAATGTTAATATACAATGTTAGAAGTATAAAAATATTACATAAGGGGAAAGCACATGCATTCAAGCACACTGCCTAGAGCTCACTGCTCAAAGTTTACAATAAGGGCTACAACTCGAAAGGCTCACTGCCTTACAAAATGATTATAAGAGATACAAGAGAGTTTGAACTATTTAATAGAATCAACAAATGCCAAAGTATAGTTTGGGTTAAGCACAAAACACATATTCCTACTCTTCTCTACAACTATGCTCTGTTATTCTATTTTGTGCACCACATACAACCATGAATCACAAAAATGATCAATTCAATTTGCTTTATATATCCCCATCACCAATTTTAGGTCAATTCCACGTCAGCCAAAAAATTGCATAACACACAACATGAAACGTGTTACCCAAGTTAGCTCAAATCGATCCAAAAATAAGTAAGCAAACCAAAATAAAATATCCACACATTTCCCACATGTCAGCTCATCGACCTTGAACACATGTTACTATTGTTCTAGCCAAAAACTAATCTACTAGATCTTACTAACCAACACAAATATTAACTCCAGAGGCCACAAACCTGGAATAAGGTAAATTTCATATCCACAATACATCTCCTAGGTCCACAAAGAAAAATACTCAGCCAAAATAATTCACTAACCAACAAACTGTACGATCTATCAAATACACTATTCTCACTGGACCACACAAATACTTGATCAATCTTCAATCAATAATTTGGAATAATGAAAACATGAACTATAGATGCCAAATTTGATATGAGTTGCCATCAATGACAACATCTCACCATACATGCAGTGCCTCTTGTCAAAAATCTCCCCCTTTGAAATTGATGGCAACACTTACTAAAAAATGATTGTGTCAGAACAAAACCAAAGTACTGTACACTCTTCAACCAAGAATCTAATCACTGGATTCCAAAGAATCAAAGAATAAAAGATCTACCCCTAAGATCAACATTTTTCACTTCTCTACTCTCCCCCTATGACATCAATGGCAAAGGTAGGACACCAAAAATAAAAAATTAAAACAAAAAATGTTATGTACATACAAAATTCACAAAAAATGGAAAATATCTGCATACAGATTCTTTAAAGAGTCCAAGTGACTATCCCGACCCTTTGCAAATTCTAAAAAAATATTATAAACCCACTGAGATGATAAGACTACACTTTAGTTGTCTTGAGATCATCTGGATTATCTACCTTGAGATCATTTAGCATTATATCCAACTTAGAGACAACTGGGCTCCTAAGTTCTCCAACTCTGCCAATTAACCTTTCTCGATTATAGCTCAGATTTTCAATCTTCTCAAGCAATGAAATTACCTAATTTTCATGATGGCTCAATGAATTTGACAACGGATCAACTGACTTAGATATTCTTTCCAACTAATCTTGGTACTCTTGAGACTTTTTCTCAATATTCGTAGTGAACTTGTTTAGGGATAAGCATGATTTATAGAAGCTTCCACCAATGGTCATTGCATCCTAAATGCTTTTCACACAATTATTTAATGTGGCTCTATCATTTGAGATCATTTTCTTCATGGTCTAATCCTTCTATCCTCAAATTTATTTCTGACCTTTTCTTCTGCATGTTTTTCAAAAGATCCAAAGTGGGAATCAACAGAATCAATTAAGCTTTTCAATTGCCTGGATGAAGTATTAGATGCATCTTTTTGGAATGAGGTCATTAACTTCTCTAGAGTACTGATTGTCATGTTCATCAACAAGCTATCTTTAGTGTGATATTTTAAAAGATCCTCATTGGCTTTGGCTTGAGAAAAAGATTCCAACTGAAGTTTTTGTGTGGGAGACAGGGAAGCAAGGTTGATTGGCCCTTGTATAAATTATGGGTTATCAATGACATGCTTACCTTTCACAATCTCAGTGTCTCTTTTTTTAGTTCTGGCTTCAACCTTGACCTCTATCTTCTCCACATTTTCTTCTGCAACTGCTTTCTTTTTCAAGTGCCAGAGGGATCTCAACCTTATCTATTTTATCAGCTTCACCCACACCTGCATCATTCTCCACTCTAACTCCTTCTAAAATATTGACTTCTATAGTTTTGATATTCTACAACATAACGAAGCACAAATCTTCACCTTGCGCACGTGAAACTATGAAAAATCAATAATACATTCACCACACACAACCATTGATCACAAAAATGATCAAATCAATTCTCCTTATATATCTGCATCACCAATTTTAGGTCAATTCCACATCGGCCCAAAAACTGCAAAATACACAACATGAAACGTGTTACCCAAGTTGGCTCAAATCGATCCAAAAATAACTAAGCAAACCAAAACAAAATGTCCACACACTTCCCACATGTTGGCTCATCAACCTCAAACACAAACATTCATCAAAATCAATCCGCAAGATTCACATATTGAATTTCCACACATTACTGTTGTTCTAGCCAAAAACCAATCTACCAGATCTTACCAACCAACACCAAACTTAACACCAAAGGCCACAAACCTAGAAGAAGGTAAATTGCATATCCACAATACATCTCCCAGATTCGCAAAGAAAAATACTCACCCAAAATAATCTGCTAACCAACAAACTGTACACTCTGCCAAATACACTATTCTCATCAAACCACACAGATACTTGATCAATCTTCAATCCATAACCCGAAATGATGAAAAAATGAACTGTGGATGCAAAATTTGATATGAGTTTCCATCAATGACAACATCTCACAATACATGCAATGTCTCTTGCCAATATTTATATATTCAAGTTCATCAAGCACATTATCAAAAAATTAATAAATTTCTATATTTATTTAATTCCTTACTATTTTCACTTTTGGAATTTCAATAAATTAACTTAATTAATCATTGACATAATTTCAAAATATAATTGATTAAAATAATTTCAAAAGATGATTGAATTCCTTATGATAATTGATTATTTTAATTCTTTTTAAGTTATTAATAATCTTATATAAAAATTGAAGTAACAATCTATATATAGTAATTCAAATTTAATGTCAAATGTTTGATGTTCATTTTAAGTGAAAAAATTCATAAATTGGAATTATATCTACATTTATAAGATGTGTTTATGTCAATAATATCATCATTTTCCAAAAGGTTAAGTTACAAATATAATATTCTATTTATCAAATAAATTAAAATTCTAGTTGATGGATTTTTAAGTATTTTTGGAACTGATTTATCATATACCTAAGGTTGTTATATAATGATTTCTAAATGGTTCATCTATGCAAATTATCTAAATCAATCTTAAAATGTGGTTTAATTTATGTTATGTTAACATTAGTAGATACGCATGCTTTTTGTGCATGTTAGCACCATGACGCAGGGTCAACCAAGAAGAAGGAAAGACTAAGATGGAGGTTTAAAGGAACATGAACATGCTGCTATGATGCAGACCCAGTCAAAGTGAAGCAACATTGAAGAAGATCACAACCACTTGATCACTTCCTTAGCAGAGTGGTTTGTGGGACATTCATAATTGTTCTTAGTGGAGCTTAAATCTAGGAAGGAAATCATGCTATATCTTCTCAGTTGCAGGACCGATGTTGTTCTATTTTCCTGCATTGACTTCTTCTTTAGTATAATAAACCCATTTGCCTATTATGTTGGAATGTGGGTTGATCAGTTAGGAATCTATTATAAGTTTCCATATAAATAAAAGGTCTCTATCTCCTCTCGAGGAGACAAAATGACCATAGAATTTGTAATACCCATCTTTTAGACTTATGTATTTTGCAGTCAATTTGGAATAAAGAAGTCAATGTTATTTTGAGCTTATCAGTTGCAATCTAAGAATTTTGGATATAATCACTCAAGAGGGCCCACTTGGTGAGTAGCCCCTTTGTGTTTTTTAGTTAATTTCCATCTTGCAATAGTTATTTTTTTGGTATTTGACTATTCCTACAACCATTGGAAATAGTTTCTGTGTCTATTCTTGTAGCCACAGAGGGAGGAGTAGTGCTTGTCCGCTAGTCAGAACCTTATCATTTGGTAGCAGTTGCTTAAGTTACTTTTAGTTGTGATTTATGGTTAAGTATTATTTCATTATGTTTTTACACATTTATTTTAGAGAATTTCCTTTCCTATAGTAGGATAGAATGGTTACAATTTGAACTTAGTACAGTGCTAGCCTGTTTCAAGTATACGTCCCTGGTTGATAAAGTAAATGAGCCTTTGCTACAGGAAAGCTAGTTGTTCAGTAAGGATGTCCAATCCTTGAATTAAGTTTTTATAACCTAGTTTCTATTCTAGTTGTGAGGACCAACACGTATCTAATTATCTCATCCTCAAATTTTGGAATATCCAGAATGTTTGTAAACCCTAAGCCTTCAATATGTTGATATACCAATTTGATCTTTCTAGATTCTCCCATCAACTCACTCATATAAATGCCCTTAATTTCTGAAGTTCCCATGTCCTCAATGTGACAATGAATATATGCCCTAACATCCTCTACATAGACAACTCCCTCTGGAACACGAGAAAATGCTCCAACCAAATCTTCTAGGGTAGCCACATGTGGATACCGCTTGAAAATTGGCTTGGGGCATTCCTTGACCTCTACTATAGTCGGGTTTGTGACAAAAATAGGAATAGATGATGATCCCGCTTCCATGTTTAAAGATAAATACCTTTTGATTGCTCTTAGTGAAAACCTCCAACAAATTCTTCCAGACGTTGGTGAAATCATTCAAGAAGAAATCTGATTGCTCTGAATTGCCTTTCATTGCTCTTAGTCACTCTGAATTGCTTTGAAATTTCTCTTAATGTAAGGTGATCGATAATGAAGTGTATTCAACCTTTTAACCTTCGAGAAAAACCCTAATATTCCATTGACATAAATGACTGCCAGTGAAAGATACCAGATCTTACTCAAAACATATCCATGTCGAATAATCATCTCCAATATCTGGAACATCTTCCAAAACCTCTTCCCGGGGCATATGCAACATCTTCATGAATTTTGCCTACCCCTCAAGGCATCTACCTTAGTTACCGAATGAGATTCCTACCGGTGTAGGAGCAGCCTCTTCTACCAGATAAGTAACCGGGACATTCCCACCTGATGATTGTTCTTCGGTCTTCCTAACCCATCTCTAAGTATGATCTTGTCGTATTTCACTAACCCTCGCCTTTCCTTTCTCATTTGATCTTCCATTACTAACCAGTGGATTTCTGCTTCTATAGAATTTAGCAATATGTCCAACCTCATTAGATGCATAACATGTAACATTGTTCCTTTGAATTGCTTTGCTAAAACCGGTCAAATTGCTTGACCTGCATTGATTAGCCATATGTCCAAATTTTCCACATACATAGCATTTAACATTCATTCTGAAATCTTCTATTTTATGGCCAAACTTATTGCATTTAGAACATTTATTGGGAGCAGAATCAGGGTTCTGATTTTCTCTGCTTCTACATTGTCTAGCCATGTGACCAAATCTATTGTAAATAAAAAATCTACCATTGAATTTATAAGCATTAAATTGCCTTACCGACACCTTATGGTTTTGATCTTCATTAGCAGTACTAGAACTTTTTCCTTTCTCAAATCCAAGTCCACAGGAATATCCAATCTGCCTTTGACTCTTCAATAACTCATCTAGTTGTACTGAGCTAATCTTGAATTTTTCTTTTTACTCACTTGCAGTAGTTAAATCTTCTCTCAGAATTATCTTTTTTTCTCTCAAGCTCTTGTTCATTACTCTGGGATTGTACCAAATCAGTTCTCAACATATCATTTTCATGAACCAACCTACCACATTCTTCAAATTTGTTCTTCAGGGATACAACAAGATTTTCTTCCTTCTTCTTTCTGTCCTCAATCTCCTTAGACATTCTCATAGTTATAACTTGCATATCATTCTTCATAACCATGTTCTCCTTACTCAATTTCTATTGTCCTCAAGTACATCTTTCTCTTCATCATCCTGACTTTGCAACAGTTCCTTCCTCCTAGCTTGAACAAATGATAGCCTCTCTTGTAGGACAAGAATGAATTCCTTAGCAGAATTCAATTCATCTTGTAGCTTTAAGTTCTTCAACCTTTCATCATCATAATCTTCAAGTGCCATCTCAAGTTCTTTCTCCAGAGCCATATCCATGGATTCCAGTTTTAGGATCTTCCTCTAAGGCACAAGGCTCTGATACCAATTGTTGGAATCTAATAACACTGAGAGGGGGGGTGAATCAGTCTTATACCTGAATGATTAGTTTTAGCCTTATTAAAACATGTATACACCAACTAGTATATCGATACATATAAAATTGAAAGAAGTAAAGCAACCAATAAGCCAAACACATAAATGAGAACCATAACACATAGATTTATATGTGGAAAAACTCAAAGAGGAAAAACCACGATGTGATCTGTGACCCACAATATCAATCCAATGGCCATATGAAGATATATTACAAAATATGAGGGGCCTGCACTTTTAGGAAGGATTAGAGCCTAGAGCACACTGCTCAATCACAAAAGGAGTCTCACTGAGTACATAAAATTCTAGACTACAATCCAAAGAAGTGTGAACTGATTAGATAGCATGTTCTATGCTAGATTATAGTTCCGATTTAAGCTCTGTCTATTCTGGTCTGAAACCCTAAACCCTTTACCAGAATAACCCTTACATAAATTTCCTAACATACATGATCTCTCTGATATATTTTGCATCATATTACATTCACATATCCATAATCTCCTATCATATGTCTCTTATATATGTATATCAAAATGATCTATCAAATAGTCATATATACCCTATATAAATTTACATGCCTTATGTCGGCTTACAAAGATATATACAATATCAAATTACATGTCGGTCAGATAACATAAATTATAAACATTAAAATCAATTGTCGATGTCGGATCCAAGATATGTCGGCCTCCAATATCGATAACCTTTACTAAACCATGTCGGCCTGCATTGCTAGTGACCAAAGAAATCCTTCTGCCCTACCGGTACCGGTGTCAATGAAGTATCTTTGAAGTATCTTTAAGTGTCTGTTAGTACACCATATAGCCTAAACATGAAGCCGGAACACAAAACCATGTTTCCCTCAATTGCCAACAAAAAGAACCTATCTTTTCATCTTCTTCCATCTTCAAATTTTTATATCTAACCCAGTAACCTTCAAGTTTTGAAATCTTTATTGCTTGGTCGCCTTCATATAGAGTTTCAAGCTTCAACCCGATCTACTTTTAATTTTCTATCTCTACGACATTCAACAATTGTTCATCTAATAGGGCACTTAACAATGCTTCTCTTTCTCTGACATCATTATCAACATTCTTCTGTTCATTAGTGGGTGCCAGAGTTCCAAAACTAGGATCATGAGGTGTATAACCTTTTTCTATTATCTCCGATATCTCAGCTCCAAGACATCTCAGATGAATCTTCATCCGCTCCTTCCATAATTTATAATTTGTACCATCAAATCTAGGACTCTCCTTTCGATAGAAATTAGATGAAGAAATTGATGCCATCTGATCTCCTCATGTGGTTAGGATTCTCTAGAGAGGACCTTACTCTGATACCAATTGTTAAAATGAACTGGAGGAAAACAGAGAGTGGGGGGTGAATCCATTTTCCATAAGTTAAACAATTATTGTAGATTAAAAAACCTTCTACTAGAGAAAAATAAGAATAGCACTATGAAAGATAAAGCACGAGAGTACACAATACACAACACCAATTTTTTGACATGGAAAACCTGGTGAAGGGAAAAAACATGGTGGGAAACCTTACCCTCAATTAGATAATACTTTTGCAGTAGTATGTGAAAGTATTACAATGGGGATTGCACTTACAATTAGGCCAATTGCCTAGAGGACACTCCTCAACACAAAAGGGAAGTCTCACTGACTTACATAATCATTGGACTACAATCCAAAGGAAATGAACTGTGGAGATAACATCTCCTAATGCTTGGTTATAGTTCTGGCTAAGCACAGTTGTCTTCCCTACAACACCAAACTCTCCACAACACTTAGTTGAATGATATATCCTTGTTCTCACATTTATCTCTCTCTGATAATGCAGACAAAACACTAATTCTACAATTACATAAGCATATCTCCTATATATACAAATCATCAACCTTGATAACTAGGTTTGCTAAACCCTCAACTCATAATTACAAAAATTACATTACATGATATAAAGATCGACCACCAAACCAATATTATGATTTAAATTACATAGCATGGACCTAATTCAAATTCCCAAATAATTACATCCACCATAAATCCCACCAATATCAACTGCAACACATTACACCAACTGGGAAAAACCCTCAGTGTCAATAACATAGAATATCCTACCGGACCCAAATAGGATCAAAAAATCTTCATCATAGCCTAGGCAAAGCCACCAAACAATTGGGACATGATCAAGAACACCTTTAGCATGATAATAACCATTTCTAGAAACCGCATCAAAACCACTTAACCATTTCATCAAATATCACCAACCAGGACCAAGAACATCAACAGATAGTCTAAAACATAATTAATAGCTTATGGAGCACCAAATCACAAACTGAATGAATATGACACACAAATAATCATAATGAATATCCTTCCAAAACCAAATCCAACAATCTGAACATACTGGAGTAGAATTTCTAATAACCTTTGCCAAAACCATGTCCAACAAGAGTAGGTCAACAACCAACTGGAGCAGTATTGACATCAATGACAACACATAATCAATTCCTTCATATTTCTAACATGTGTTAGGAAGTTTTTTCTTCACCTTAGCATTGTTTTAGTTGGTATCAAATCCTAGCCAATTTTGGTCCCATTGTTGGGTAGCAAGTTTTTTGTATTGATCAGAGTTTGAGAGGGAGATTTTGTAGAGTACTTCAAAAATCTTGTTACAAGAAGAAAATAATAATAACATTCACAAAAGTTGATATGTAGAAGTTTAATGGAAGCAACTTAAAACTTTGGAAGTTGAAAATGGAATATATTCTTGTCAATAGAGATTTATGGGTTGTAATATCTATAACAAAACCTCAGACGATAACACAAGATGTTTTGGATATAATGGATCAAAAAGCTAAGAGCCTCATAAGGCTCTATTTAGTAGACTCGTTTTGTTGAATGTCCATGAAGAGAATATTGTGAAAGATCTTTGGAAGAATCTTGGAGATGTTTATCAGGTTAAATCCATGGTAAACAAGCTCTTTTTCAGAAATAAGATGTATTCTCTAAAGATGTAAGATGGAAGATCTGTTGTTGATCATCTCAATGCATTTAATATGATTATTACTCAGTTGGGTTTTGTTGGTGACAATATCGAGGAGGAGGATTGTTACATGCTTTTGTTGTATTCTTTGCCTGACTCATTACACCATCTTGTTATGGCTATTGGGAGTACAACCACCAAGTTCAAAATGGATAAGGTGGTAGAATCATTATTTTCTGAAGAGATGCGGAGGTAGACTTTTGAGTCAACTAAGGAGGATCTTACAGTTTGTGGTAGATCAAAAGAGAAAGGCAAGAAGAAGGACATGAAAGATGATAGAAGCATATCCAAATCTTGTGGGAGATCTAAGTCTCCTAGAAAGTACACGACAAAATGTTGGAATTGCAACAAAACTGGTCATTTTTCATAAAGATTGTAAGGAAGAGAAAAATAAGAAGAGAATGTCTAATTCAAATTCAAACAGATCCTCTCAAGATGATGAAGCATTTTTTGTAGGCTTGGCAATGCATGCATCAAAAGATGTGTGGTTGATAGATTTGAGTGCATCTATTCACATGACCTCACATCGAGGTTGGTTTTCAAAGTATAAAAAATAAGATGGTGGGAAGGTGTATCTCGATGATGAATCTCATCTGACAGTTGTTGGTGATAGAAGAGTCAAGAGAAGATTCCTTGATGTAAGAGTGAAGGGGATCGATGGAGTAATGCAAATCCTAGGTTTGGCACATAATCTACTTTTTGTAAGTAAGTTGAGTGATGTGGGTGTGTAGGTTATTTTCTCGCAAGGTAAAATGTAAGATGAATAGTAGTTCTATAGTGCTTTCTAAGGGTGTTTGGATAGGCACTTTATATAAGTTAGATGTGTGCGCTATACAATGCAATAGTGCATCTATGATGTCCAAGAAGAGGGCTCTAGATTCTTCATCCTTACCCTTTGATTGAGCTATGAAGAGGACTATTGCTTCTACATCTGATGAGCATGCTTTCTAGGTACCTAAGGATGCCATTTCTTTGAAGATGAAACTCTTAGTGGAGAAGACAATGTAATGGCACCAAAGACTGTCACATTGGTGACAAGGGTCTCAAAACCCTAAAAAATAAATATCTCATAAAGGGGTTGATGATTGTAATCTTGAATTTGATTTCTATGAACACTACATCAAAGGTAAAAAAAATCGTGTTTAGTTTTACTCTTGTTCTCACAAATCTTCTAGGTTGTTGGACTTAATACATTATGATGTTTTTAGTCTTGTTAATGTTACTTCAATTACAAAATCTATGTATTTTGTATCATTCATTGATGACTATAGTAGGAAATTTTCTTTTTTTTTTTTAAGTAAATTTTAATTCTTTAGTTGGTTTAAGGAGCTTAAGTCTCTTACTGATAATCAAACTAGTAGAAATATTAAGTGTTTGAGGACTGAAAATGGTGGTGAGTTTTGCTTGATATATTTCATCAGGTTTTGTAAGGACCATGGTATTGAAAGACATAAGACAACTCCATACACCCCTCAAAATAATAGAGTTGCATACATGATGAATAGGACATTGATGGAGAGGTCTAGGAGTATGCTTAGTGGTGTTGGCCTTGAACAAAATTTATGGGCTGAAGCTATAGCCACTATCCGCTATCTTGTAAACAAATCTCCTACATCAACACTTGTTGATAAGACACCTATGTAGGTATGGTCAGGAAGGAATCTCTTGATGAGACATCTCAGAGTATTTGATTGTGAATCTTATGCTCATGTTCCAAGTGAAAAGAGATATAGGTTGGATAGCAAGGCAAGGAAGTGTATCTTTATTGGCTATAATGTTCGTGTAAAAGGGTAAAATCTTTGGGATCCAAAGTTAGAGAAGGTTCTCTATAGTAGAAGTGTTATTTCCAAAGATAACAAACCTTCCAATATTGAGCTACAACTAGAGAAAGAGGAGAAACAAAGTAAGGAGGTGTTTTAGATTCCTTCTACCCTAACAAATAAGAACTATGAGCTCCTAGTAGACCCAATGATGAGGAGATCTCTAAAAGCTCTAAAATTTTGGAAGAAGATGAAGAACCTCAACGTCATCCTTTGATGAGTTGTACTCGTGATAGGTGACAACATGATAAAATGGGTATTCACTAGAAAGGTTAGGATATTCATTGTTAGATTTCAATTGTATTTTTCCTTTGATTGCTAACACTAATGAGCCTAGGACCATTAGAGAGGCTATGGGTATGCATGATATAGATTCATGGATGGAAGCCATGAATTATGAGATGATTTCTTTGAAGAAAAACAATACTTGGGATCTGCTACCTTTTCTTGAAGGAAATGACTCCATGAGATGCAAATAGTTGATCAAGAAAAAGCTAGGTCTTGATGGAAGTAGTGAGAAGCATAAAGCACGGTTGGTCACTAAGGGGTATTCCAAAGTTGAGGGAATATATTATGGTGATATTTTCTCTCCTATTGAAAAGTTGACATCCATTCAAGTCTTGTTATCACTTTCTATAGTTCATGATTAGGAAATGAAGAAAATGGATGTAAAGACAACATTCCTTCATGGTGATTTGGAGGAAGTGATTTATATGTCACTATAGAGTCATGAATTGTATCTGTATACAATTTTGTCCTCACCTAGACCACATTTTGACATTCTATATTTTGATGTCTAATGCCTACTTTGATTCTTCTGACACCCCCACAAACCTACATTTTCACTTTCTCTTCTATCTCTTCCCCAAAGTTGAGTGCTAATTCTTAGTACGAGGGCTCTAAGGCACCCTAGTCCTAGTCTAGGACCATGTCACCAAAGTGCCCTAGTTCTCTCAATAAGGATTCAAATTTGGTCCTCATAATGATCATTTCTAGTGAGTTATAATTTAGGTCATGTGTCGACTTGCTTCAAAAATTCAAATAGTTTTTAGATAGTCAAGTATAAAAGGAGGCCTGCCCCTCTCATTTTAAAACCTAATCCATCTAGTTTAAGTTGAATTACACTAGAGAAAATTCCATTCAAGTGAGAAAGAAATCAAGCATCCATCAAGAATTGAAGGACAAGTGAATTCAAGTTCAAGCATCCAAGATGGCATCCATGATCAAACTTTTATGAAGACACTCTATGTGACATCCTAAGACCCTTGTGTGAGGACTCAAGAAAACTTCATCAAGGTATACACTTATTACAAGCATTCAAGTTCAAATCTAGCCTTTCCCTCAAAAGGAAAGCATCTTAGTACAATTTAATTCCATTTTGTTTATAATTGCCATTTCAATTTTAAGATTAATTCCTAAACTACATTTTGACCCAAGGAAAACCCCTATCCACAACCCCTTATCCTCTCTTTTTGTGTGTAGGAAATTGATTTAGGAGTTGTGATCAAAGATTATTATATAATTGATGACAACAAATAGGTTTAGATTTTGAAGGAGCAAAAAGTGGTGGGCTAGGGTGACCTACCACCATTGTCCCAAGAATTCTGCCTAAACTTCTGACACGGGAATTTAGTGTGTCTCCTTAATATGTAAACTATCCCATTTTCTTATCAAAGAGTTACATGACCAGGGTGACCTACCACCATGGTCCTAATCATTCAACTTGAACTTTTAGCAACAGGTTCTAATCCTATCTTTCTACTCTGAACCCTATATGTGGCTTTGTTTAATGTTTGTAGCATTCTATTATTTCTAATTCACCTCAATTATTCATTACTTTACCCTAGACCTTACAATGCAAATCCAATTTCAACTAAAAGGGGGTGGCAAATAAACAAGAAAACCTAATCAACATCTCAACCCTTTTCCTAATTGAATTGTGGATAGATCTATTGGATTTCCCCTTGTAATGTAATAGTTAACTAGGTAGGATTAGTATTTTTATTATCTTAAATGGTGAAACTCTAATTTTACCACCGATTAAATTTTGGTGAACTCGACTTCTTTCATGCTTATTTATGATTTATTGTCTCTGATATGATTTCTATGCACTTAAACATTAATATTTGAACTCATAAATCATATATGCAATTGAATTACATAAATTTAGAGGTTAATTTTATAAAATAAAATTGACTTGTGGTTTGCATAATTTTGTAATCGTGTTTTTAGATTTGATTGTTATGACATGTTATGTTTAGTTTATATACATCTAATATTAAATATCATAATTCACATTGTTCAATTCATTGTTTAATCAATAATTTTACAAAGTAATTATGTTATTTAATCATTGTCTCAAATCTTTGCATTCAATTTTCCCTCTTTGTGCATGGTTTTTGTTACCCCTAATCCTACATACAATATTCAAATGAGAAAAAGATAGACTTGGGGCTTCCCAAATTTTAAACACTATGGATATGGAGCCTCAATTGACTAATATTTTCCATGTGAATGTTGGTGCTTCCTCTAATCTAATAAATTGCATCACATATCTTCATTCACCTTATACTTCTCATGAGGAGGACGAATCACTAACCAGGGTTACTATTGACCAATTGGAGAAGATTGATAATGAGTTTGAAAATATTCAATAATAGATGGGTCAACAATACCTGGATAGTGAGGTGATTCCCTTGATTGAAGGATTGAAAAGAATGGTTCAAAGTGATAAGATAGGTGTGGGTTTGTTGTGTGACCTTGCTCATATTGTTGATACTAATATTATGCAAATCAAAAGTTGTGTCAAAGTCCTTGGATATTATCAACCTACTAGTCAAGTTAACCATTCCATTCATATGTCTACATCCTTTCCTAGTGTGCCTACATTTACATCTTCTATCATGACTACTTCCACATAAAATGTTAATCCTACACAGGCTAGTCATGGGGGAAATCCTATTAATCAATATTCTTACATAACTCCTTTCGTGAGTCTCCCATTTATGTCACAACCATCTCCCATACCAACATGTACCACGTAATATTACCCCTTGTTATTCTCAACCTCTGCTTACAATAATATTACTTGTCCATCACAATCCAATAATTCCAATCCATCCATTGAAGCAAGTATCAATAAACAAGCTCAAATTTTTTCATCCTTACAACACTAATTGGCTTCTTTAACTCAATCCAAATTTAGTATTCCTACATTTGACATAGCAAGCCCATTGTTTGATGAGATTGTTCATGTGGTTCCTCCTAAGCATATGGAAATTCCCCAATTGGAGTTATATAATGGAAAAAGTGGCCCCTTGACTCATGAGACAACTTTTCAAACCTTGTGCATTGATTTCTCTCATGATCAAATAATCATGGAAAAAATATTTAATCATAATTTTAGTGATAAAGCCTTGAAATGGTATTGTTCTTTGTCTCCTTATTCTATTATTTTTTTCTTAACAATTGGCTAATTGTTTAATTCAAAAATTTCAAAATAGCATTGGTCGTAAGACTACTTTAACTAATTTGATTTATTATAAGCAAGGAGTTAAAGAAAAAGTGATCGAGTTTATTGGTAGATATAAACATTTTTATTCACAAATTGCTTATCATATGCCTAATCATGATGTTGAAATAATTTCTATTGCTAATTTACAAAAGGATATTAGAGATAAGCTTCTAGTTTCTAAGTTTACTTCTTTTACACAATTGTGTGCAATGCTTCATAATTATCAACTTCAATTAAGTTCATTTGAATCATCCTCTTCAATGGCTTTGGTTGATAAGAATGAGAGTTATAAACAATAATTTATGAAGTTCAAATCCAACAAAGGCTTCATCAAGATAAATAACATCAACACTCAAGTGGAAACCAAGACACCAAGTGCGACTCCTTTATCAAAATAATTTAAAAAAGAATTAACTCCTCTTTTAGATTTTTTTCATAGTATAATGTTGAGGTTGATAAATGCTAATGTGTCACAACTTACTCCCATAAAACCAACTGACCATTATAAACCATTGCTATCTTCCCATGATCCTAAAGATTTTTGTCAATATCATTGTCAACCAGTTCATGACACTAAGAAATGCTACCAATTGAGGAATAAGATTCAAGACTTTATTGATAACCGTACTATATCCATAGTTGGTGTGAAGGACAAAGGGAATAAGTCCATAGCTCCTCCTAACTAAAATATCTAAATCTTTACCAATCCATTGCCTTCTCATTCTACCAATGTTGTTGAGTCTGAGCCACTTGCTTTCTCCCCTAATGAACTTGATGTAGAATCAAATAATGATGTGAACATAATTGACAAACCTAAACCTACAAAAGATTTATGCATTACCTTTGATCCTAGTGAGACTATTATTGCACCTAATGGCTCATCATATATTATTGTGAAGATGAAAGACAAACTCTCACGAGAGGTGCTCAATGATCCAATATGTATGGTGAATTTGATTACTGAAGAACATCTTTTTACTCAACAATTGCATCAAGTAACATATGATAAATATCAAAGTTATAACATTCTGAAGGCCTCGGATAACAACATCAAAATCCTAATTAGTAAGCTAGAGAATGAGAAGGGATCCCTAGAGCAGGAACCTAACATGGAGGGCGTGGAAGGTGTGCAAGGACCAAGAATGAGGACCAGAGGCAAGAAGAGGGAGAAAAAGCCAAACAAGGAAATTGAGGATCTTAAAGTTGCTTCGACAAATTATGACCTATTGGTCATCAAGGTTGTTGAACTTCTTAAGTCTATGTAGGTGTTGCTAGCTGTCTAGGTCCTTTTTCTAGTTTTTTCTACTTTGTTGTTCCTAGTTTTTTGTTGTCCGTTCGGGTTGCTAGCTTTCTTGCCAGTCTTTTATATGTTGTCTTTATGCTGGTCTAGTTGATCTTTGCTGAACTATCTTTTGATCTTTTTGTAAAAGGTTTTGGGTCGTTAAAACCTATTTTTCTAATTAATTAGAACATATGATAAATGTGATGTTATGGTTAAGATCAATGTGTTAGGGTTTAGGCAGATCCAAAGAAAATACAAATTAACAATTATATGCAAATACAAACACAAAAGATGAAGAAAAATGCATAACATAGATAACACAGAGATTTAACATGGTTCAACCAAGATGGGATACATCCACAAAACACAACCATCCAATCTTTCTTATTATCTAGTAAATAAGTACAACACAATTACAATGCCTTTTTTATTCCATCCACTTATAACATGCAATTTTTAGGGCAACATACAAAGTCGACTATTTTAGGGTTTTTTCAATGTCGGTTCTTTTCAACAAAAAATGACAATTTTTTTTTTGCCTCATGGGTTGTACCCCTAAACCTCGACAAGGATACATAACAAGTGTATAGTACTTGCATAATCAGTCACCACCTATCAATAGTATGATGGTTTTTCTTGTCCTATTGTTGGTTCTATTACTCTTCCCATTGATGTTGGTACTAGGTGCTTAGATGTCACCTTTGGTATTATTCATACATCAGATCAATTTGATGTGAAGTTGGGACATCCTTGGCTATCTTCCATGAAAGCTATAATTCATTCTACAATTTATAAATGTTTGAAATTCCCTCAAAATGACACTATTATAACAATTAATTATAGCCTTTACCAACCCACAATGAAGCGTGGAGATTTCACTCTTAATTACTTTTGGCCTAAACAACATGAGCCCTTAAAGCCTCAAAAGTACATCCTTTTCTTATCTTATCAAAATGGAAAAATGAGATGATAATGACCTTGAGTAAACATAGAGACCCTACACCCATGGGTATTCTTCCTCCTCATAATGGACTTCATCTCCTTTCCAATCCTATTTCTCCTATATATGCCACAATCCCACCTCCTACATCTTATAAAGAAAACTGCTTGGTAGCATGTATCTCTCAACCTATTGGGGTTTCTTTCATTCCTCCCCCTATAAGGGAAGAAAAAAAGTTTATGTTAATTGATCCTCAACCTTTACAAATCTCGAGTAAAAGTAAAAGGGATCATTCTATGAGAGAACACTAATGAAGACATCATGCTAAGGCTCACGAGCTCTCCTCCCAAACCATTTTATCCCCGAAGACACTAAATGTTGACTTAGTCCCATTTGTCCAGCCTTTGCCTACCCCTAGGGAGGAAGTTAAACTCAAATAAGCTAAGTTAAAAATGCTTCAGAAAAATGATGGTTCAACTTCATTTCGTGTTAACGATCCTTTTTTATTAATTTAGATGATGATAATAATGGTGTTCATGCTAGCATTGATCCTAATTATTCTAATGATATGTATGAGCTTGTTGAGATTAGTCATGAGTTATATTCACATTTGTCAAAAGAATTAATCCTATCTCCTAGTGATAAAGTGATTCATCATTAGAGCATGGTACTTGTTTAGAACTTGCATTAGCTCCATCTATCAGTCTCAATGTGGCTCCTCTTGCATCTTTTACACCATCACTAAATGATGTTAAGTAAGATTAGGAGGCAAATGATTTTCTTGACTAGCTTCATTTACACCATGGATTCTCTTTTGTGTGTTTGCTTGTTTGTAATGTGATTCCCACGTGATGTGCTACTTGACATTTTTTTGTGTTATGTTAGGTTCTTTTTAGATGACCTATGTTACTCTGTTGGTGCAAGGTAATAAATAGGTCGAATCTATTTTGGAATTTCTCTATTTGTATCTCAAGTATTCTATATGTCATCTCTATATTATGCCATACATGTGCTATTGCTCGTAAGTGTTCTCCTGTATTGTCTACTTGAGGACAATGCAAAGTGTTGAGATCTCTTTTTAGTCTCTTCCATGTAAACTCAAAAAGACTTTTGTTTGTTATCTCTTGTGCTATTCTTCCATTGTATTCATAGTTTCATTACCTTAGGGGCATGAGGTAAATTCAATACAATATTCTTGATATACACTATTTATCATAAGTACATTAGTGACCCCAGAGTTAGTGGATCCCTTATGTGCTTTTTGCTATATGTTTTGTGACCATTATCCTTTGATTTTCTCTTTCTTGGCCTGACATCTCATTGTGGTAACATTCTTGTCTTTTGGATGCATGCTACCTTAAATCTATTGTTCTTAATAAGGCATACATAATTTCTTTAATGTGGGGTCATACACTCATCTCAATGTTACACTTTTTGCACACACCAATGACATGTTTTCAATATTCAAGTTACTTTGCAAATTGAGCCTTTTTCTTTGTAATTTGGAATTTTCTTTTTTTTTTCATGGCTCATAGTAAGCACATATTACTAGGATAGTATAGTCATGCTCTCTCTTTTCCCTTTTATGTGTTGTCCCTTTTATCTCGATATTAGAGTAGTAAGATCTTAAAGTCTCTGGGGGCTTGGTGTGTCTTGTCTCTTTCGTATCTTGGTGAAAGTTTTTGAAAGCGACTGTGTACTGTACCAAGAATACGAGTGTAGCATCACACTCCCACTTAAATGGGGCATAAATGTAGCATCATATATTGTATCCATATAGAATTTCATCCTCACCTAGACCTCACCTTGATGTTCTATCTTCAATGCCCGATGCATGCTTTGATTTTGCTCACAATTCCCACAAACCTACATTTTCACTTTCTCTTCTATCCCTTCCCCAAAGTTGAGTCTTGATTCTCACAACTAGGGAACTCTGGTCCTAGCTCAGGACCATGGTGCCATAGTTCCCTGGTCCTCTCAAACAAGACCCAAATTTGGGCCTCAAAATGGTGACTTCAAGTGAGCAATAATTTAGGTCCTGTGTTGGCTTGCTTTGAAAAATCATATAATTTTTAGATAGTCAAGTATAAAAGGAGGCCTACCCCTCTCATTTGAAAACCTAAGCTATCTAATTTAAGTTGAATTATACTCTAGATAATTCCATTTAAGTGAGAAAGAAATCAAGCATCCATCAAGAATTGAAGGAGAAGTGATGTCAAGTTCAAACATTCAAAATGGCATCCATGATCAAACTTTTATGAAGACATTTTACATGATATCTTAAAAACCTTGTGTGAGGACTCAAGCAACCTTCATCAAGGTATACACTTCAATTACAAGCAATAAAGTTCATAGCTAGCCTTTCCCTCAAAATAAAATCATCTTGCTACAACTCAATTCCATTTCCTTTATAATTATCATTTCAATTTAAAGGTTAATTCCTAAACTAGGGTTTTACCCAAGGCAAACTCCTATCCACAAACCATTTTCATTACTTTCTATGTGCAGGAAATTGATTCAAGAGATGCAATTGAATATTATGATAGAATTGATGATGATAAATAGGTTTAAATTTTGGAGAGAAAAATAAAGGACCCAGGCGACCTAGCACCATAGTCTTCAAAATTTTGCCTGAGCTTCCAATAGTGGATCTAGTGTGTCTTCCTAATCTATAAAGGATGTACCACTTACCCATCAGAGAGTTATAGGACCAGGGTGACCAATATAACCATAACTTTCAACAACATGTTATGATCCTATCTTTCTGCTCAGATCCTTGTCTATAGCTCTATTTGATGTCTATAGCATTTTGTTATTTTTTATTCACTTCAACTATTCATTTCTTTAACCTAGACCTTACCATACAAATTCCATTTCAACTAAAAGGGGGGGCAAACAAACAAGAAAATCTAATCAACATCTTAGTCCTTTTCATAAATGAATTATGGCTAGGTCTATTGGAGTTGCCCCTCTTTTAATGTAATGGTTAAATAGGTAAGATTAGTAATTTTATTACCATAATTGGTGAAACACTAATTTTACCACCATTACAGTCACAACTAGAGAATTTCTTAGTGAAAGGAAAAGAAAATATGGTTTGCAAGTCAAAAAAGTATTTTTATGGTTTGAAACAATCTCCTAGGACGTGGTACCAAAATTTTGATACCTATGTGTTGATTTTGCGATATCAAAGGTCTAAGTATGATCATTGTGTTTACCTTAAAACTAATAATGGTCATGTTCTCATTATTGCATTATATGTGGATGATATGTTACTGTTTAGGAGTGGATATTTGATTTTTGACTTGAAATCTCAGTTCTCAGCACAGTTTGAGATGAAATATTTAAAGGAATCTAGGTACATTTTGGGGATTGAGATCAGTAGAGATAGATATAACATAAATCTTTGGTTAGGCTAGAGTATGTGAATTCAGTGTTGGAAAGACTCAAAATCATAGCTTGTAGATCTATGATAGTTCTTATTGCATTGAGAATAAAATTATCTATGAATTATTGTCCAAAATATCCTTCTTAGGTGGAGGACATGGCCAATGTACCATATGCAAGTGGGGTTGGAAATCTCATGTATTCTATGGTCTATACAAGAACACTCATTGCCCAAGCAGTGAGAATCCTCAGTCAATATATGGCTAATCTTGGACAAGTGCATTGGGATGTAGTTAAGAGAGTATTTATATATTTGAGGGGTACTTCCAATTATTCCTTGTGCTATCATGGTTATCCTACTAGACCTTCGAATTATGTAAGTATTCATGGATATGTGAATTTAGATTGAGCAGATAACATTGACAACAAAAAATCCACTAGTGGTTATGTCTTTACTATGAATGGTGGTGTTATTAGTTGGATGACTAAGAGACAAGTTGTAGTCATGTTTTCCAGGATAGAAGGAGAGTATATGGTAACTACTCATCCTTGCAAGGAATCCATTTGTCTTAGACTATTGTGTTCAGATATTGAGTTTGATGCAATATTGATTACTATCTGTTGTGATAGTTAGAGTATGATTTGCTTAGTAAAGAATCCGACTTTCCATGCCATAATGAAGCACATTGATGTTTAGTTTCATTTTGTTCGAGATATGGTAGAGGATTGGAAGGTAAAATTGGAGAAGGTTGACACTTTGATGAATGTTGTGGATGCATTAACAAAACCAGTGAACACAAAAAAGTTAAGATGGTGTTCAAATTATATGGACCTCTCGGCCCCCTATAGTTAGTCTATGGGCCTTTTGAGAGGTCTTCGACAAGTGGGAGAATGTTGGGATTAAGGTGTCTTAACCTTTATGGGACCCATAGGCTTGGTGGCATCATACTTTCCAATGACTATATGACACATATAATTCACATGTGGAGGTATGGATCCCACTTTGAGGATCTTGACAACTTCCAGCCTATGACAAATTCTATGATAGAATGGACAAGTGGACAGAGATACCTTTTGCATGGAGAAGGTGGGTTCCCAATTTGGATTGTGACAAGTTGTAAGAGAATAATCTAATAATAGTCATTTATGATGGATTCTCTTACAACTGTAAGTGTTGTAAGTTATGACAACTATGAGATGCCTAAGAACATCTATCATACCTCCAAATAATAAATTTTGGGTGTAGTACCCCTGCCCCAATCAATTTCTAATCTCGGTTTGACCTTGGTTAGTTTATCATGTTATAATGTTATAGTCAGATGTTTTGATTTTTGTGCGTACCTGTTAATGTGGTTTTCACACCAATTTGTATGCATGTTTATTAGTTCTCCTATTTCATGTTATTAATCTCGGGCTAACACTTTCATTAAGTATATATATGTATGCATGTATGACTCTTGGTTGCAGGAGATTTCAGGTACAGTACCGCATCGGTGCAAGGTTCATCTATGCCTGGATTCGCAGGTTTGAGTGTACCTCTTTGGTCCTTAGATTTTGGATTAGGTGGTTGTAAGACCCTCATTTGACCATAGTCGTGCTCAAGTGAGCATTGTCAGTCATCGTTAGTATTCCCTTTGGGTGGGTATGCAGGTCGTCTGTCTGCTTGGCTTTCTTGGGTCGCGTGTTTTGTGTGTGGTTAAATTGTGTAATTAATCTTTAATGTTTAAATTTATTTAATGTGTGTTTACGCATTAGTAATTAAGGGAATAAATTAAATAGGTTCCCTTTATGTGATTAATCGTTAATTAGAATTGCTCAATCCAAATTGGTAGCAAGTTTGATTAAATGATTAATTTATTCTGCTTATGCTTTTGGAAAGGAAAGATTTAAATTTATTTGAAATAGAATTAATTTAATCTCTTTGCCCTTTTAAAAATAGAAAGGTTGATTTTAATTATTTAAAGAAAATCAATTTTAATTAGAAAAGCAAGTTTAATATATATTTGATAAAGTGTGAAAGATTAATTTGGGGATTTTATTTTAATTAAAAATATTTTACCCTCATTATATTTTGGAATATAAAGTTTAATTTTGTTAAAATTGAGAAATTAGAAATTAAATGAGGAAGAGGCATTTTGATTTTTCTAAATTAGAAATAAATTGTGTAAAAGTATTTTTTTTTAGAAATGAGTTTTTTTGGTCAAAAACTTTGCATTTAACCTAGGTTAGAAATGGCAAACCATCAACCTTGTCTTCACAAAAGGTTGTGTTGGATCCACATGAGACTTGGATGGGCCGGAGGTTTGGAATAGGTTGCCAGGGTAACCCAGTGGATGGGGCCGAAACCTATGACCTGCCATGGTAACCATACTAGGTTATGTGATGACACTTGTTCCATTATGTTCGCTAGTGTGTTGTTGTGGAGTCATCCTGCTTCTTATGCCCTTGTGAGAACCTAATATTCATGTTAGACCTTGGGTTGTGAAGACTTAGTTCCGTGGATGCTCTAGTTGATCTTTTGTAATTGCTTCTTATTATGTTTAGTTGGATCCTTTCTGATTTAGGGATCATTCATGTATTTATTTGACCGATGTGGTCGTATGTATTATTGGTTATGTTCACCTTGATGGAAGGATTGTAATGATGTGAACCTTATGTATTCTTCACTATTATTTAATTATCAGAGGGGTCTTGTAGTTGAGCAAACCTAGAGATGTAGCCCACTAGGGGTGAACTCTGAGATCATTTCGGTGTTATGTGGTGTGTTACATTCTTATGTTCCTCTTTATTTTAGCATGTATGAATGGCATTATGTTAGAATGTGTAAGTGGATTAGATGAAGTTAATCTTAACTGCATGTATGTAGTCATATTATTAATTGCAGTAACTTGGATCACGAAAGAATGTAGATTTGAATATTGGAAAGTATTCAATAGTTTATAATGAAATTAAAGTATGTTATGAAATTAGATGCATAACTTATATCTTAATGAAAGTTTGAACATAATGTATGGTTAAATTTTATTGGATGAACCTTAATCATGTTATTTATACTTTTAACCTCAATGGATGAACCTTATCATGTTATCTATAATATTAATTTACTGAAAGAAATTTATCCTTTGTTTATTAAGTTAATCAACTTAATTGGATTAATTAAGTGTGAGTTGAGTTAAATGTTGAATTAAGTAATCGCGTTGGGAAACTCTTTAGGTGTTATTTGAAGTCTTCTATTGTGTAATCTGAACTTATGATATCTCATTGTATCTTTATGATGTGTTTTTAAAAAATAAAATTATCCGCACTCTATTCTTGTGTTTTAGCTTAATCCCTTCGGGGTTTCTTGGCAGGGCATTACATTGGGTGCCTAACTTATGAGGTTTGAATAGGGAGCCATTTGGAGATGTACGCATGCCATTTTCATGTTTTTTGGTGGCCATAAAATAGGGAAATATTCTTTCCATGACCCCGTCTTGTAACTTCATCTATAAGGTTCCTCTTGAGTTGTGTTTCTCTATAAAATGTAGCCTTGGAGAGTATTAGTCATGTTATGTTTGCAAGTGAAATATTAAAGCTGCCAAAATTAATCCATATTGTGGCTTGTCAATTATAGACCATTGTTGAAGAAGCTAAGTGTTGATATTGTATTGTAAGAATTTATTTACTAGACTACAAAGTACTATTCTTTTGGAGTGTGTGGTTTTTTCACCCAAAAGGGTTTTCCGCATGATATATCTTATGTTCATTGTGTTTATCTTTATGCATTTTTGTTATCTCCTTGTGAATGTATTTCTTGTTTCGAAATAGGTAATATTTGTAAAGAAAATTTGGACACTCTCCCCCACTAGATTAGTGTTTGGAAGCATTTTATGCACCTTAACTTCATTTCACAATTTTTTCCATCCTACTACTGTACTTTTGAGATGACTTTTTAGGGACATGTTGTTCTTTGTTCCTTCTACCCAAATCTAGCTCTATGTCTACGTATTGTATATGTATCTTGATAATTATGTCATTTTATGTCAAATTCCTATCATTTACTCTAGGTCTAGCATTCAATTTAAAATCTCTTAAGAACCATCAACTAGAATAAAAAATGGAGTAGAATCAAATTCATAATCATCCCTTTTCCTAATAGAATCGAGGTTGGATCACTTGAGTTAACTCTCCCTTTTAATGTGAGGTGTGGAAATAAGTGGACCCATAGCCTAAATTGTGAAACCTTATTTTCACCCATATTACATTTAGGTGAACCTAATTCTTGTTATATTTTGCATTTATTTATGATTTGGTGTTTTTAGATTTGATTTTTCATAATTTCATTGCACACATTGAGTAAACAATTGCATAGATTTGATAAATGGAGTGGTTATCTCGATTTGCTAGTTCAATTTCAAATTTAAATTAAGATCTCCATAATGTTCCTTTTTGTGCATCTGATGACAGTTCATGTTTTCCTTTCATTCATAACCATTATTTACCTTCTTCCACAATTGATCCCATCCATACAGATCATTGGGTCCAAGAAGATTACATTGTGGCTAACTTTCCTAATGATAACTGTATATGGTGAAAATGGATAACAATAATAACAATATTGAAAGGCTAAATGAATTCAACCACAAAACCATAGCCTAACAACAACAAAGATCCACCATAACATATGAAGATTACCTAAGACAATGCAAATCAAATGAAATCACAAAGATTATACCATCACATGTCCAATAGGGTTTGGATCTCCATTCTTCCTATCTCCATTGATCTTGCTTGATATATTTGCTCTCAGATTTTATGTGCACAAGAGCTCAACAAAGAATGGAAATGTGGTTGCAATTAGGATCGCCTATGCTCAAAAGTATAGTGTAGTCAAGTAGTCAACGGGGGGTTTGATAATGAGGGAAGCATCTCCTTATATAAAAGACACTATATGAAATAGAGGGATAAGATTGAGAGGTGTAAAAGGAGGTCGGCTATGATTAGAGGGTAGGTACAAGAAATAATAAAATAATGAAAAGGGTAGGTAGTGTATGAATTAAGAGATGAATGACATGTGTCATGGGTAGAAAAGGTTAATGAATTAATTAAATAAATAAAGATTTATTTAACTAATAGAAGGGGTGAGATCAATTAAATAAATAAGATATTTATTTAATTTAGGAAAAGGATAATTTAAATAAATAAATGTATTTATTTAAATGAGAAATAAGGCTAGAAGAGGATAAATGAATTAACTAAATAAATAAAGATTTATTTAATTAATAGAAGAATTAAGCTTAGATAATTAAATAAATAAAATATTTATTTAATTAGACTAGACAATTTTGGGTGTCTACAATAACATACCTACATTTCATTACAATGACTCTCTTGTTAGAGATGAAGCTCTAATGAATTCCTGTACCTCTCCTAGGGTACCTTTTGTTAATGAGGAAAGAATAAATATTCCTATCAATGATCACTCCAATGGAGATGCAACATTTAAGAGTAACATTAAACCATCCTCTTCTCATAAAGATACTTTAGAGAAAGGGGTGTAAGGTAAACATGTGGGTACATCAATCACTGTAGATCCTCCTCATTCTCCAAGAGCTTATCTTAATTATCAACATATTCTGATGTAAGATGATGTCATTTTACTCATGACCTATCTCATAACATAATATTAAGCTTAGATGAGGTGTTAGATGATGAGGATCCTCCTTCCCAACCTAATAAAGTGGGCATGAATAACGATAGATTGGAGAATATTCCTACAAAGGATATTCCTTCCTCATCTACTCATCTCTTTGGCCCTTCAGCATGTCCTTACACAATAAATTTTAAAGAAATCCATAATGAGAGTCCTTCTCCTTCACAATTAAAAACATCTTATGAGGTTGGCTATGATATTATTTTAAATTAGGGCTATAGTGGAAAAGGACTTGGAAAAATGGAACAAGGAATTAAGGTCCCTATAGATCCTCCTTTACAATGCACTAGAGAAGGTTTATGATTTCCCCTTCCTTCCTTATCAATTCTTTTATTGCAAGAAAAAATAATTTCCCTCATTTACCTTTCCCTATACCTCAAGGGACAAGACTTATCCATATTGACAATCAACAAAAACTAGCCACGAGAGTCTTATGGAGACTCAAATATGATAAAAACATTAAATTTCCTTTTGTGATGTTGGAAGAATGAGCTTGTATGGTTGTCATTGATGTCAAACCTAGTTATCTAGATGGATGTTGGTCCAGATATGCTCTTGGTTGTTGCAGTTGTGTTTCATGTTGCAAATTGAGTTTGGTATTTCTGGTGTTGGCTATGGCATTTTCTTTTGGATTGTTATCTCTATTCTTTTTCATTTGGATAGTTATCTCTATTCTTGACAAGAAGCATGTTTGTCAAAATGGTCTGAGAAGGTTTTCATGCCCTTTGGATAGGTTGCACATTGTGTTGTGGTTTAGGGGATGTGGTTCCATTACATGTGCAGTATTCTCAATATGTTCTCAGATGGTTTCTTTGTTCCGCAAGAGAAATTTGTTGATTTGTGTTCATGATATTTAGTATGTTGTATTTCAGTGTGTCCAATTAGGTTATCTTGATTGGATCATATTATTTTGTTCCAAATATGGGTTGGAAGTTGTATTGAGATTTTTTTATTGGTCTCACCATGGTGTGTGGAGATCCACATAAAGTATTTTGCATCAGAAGATGTTTTGTGGCCGATTGATTGCTAAATCTACATATTAAGTTTGGAAACAAATTTGGAGAATGTATTAACATGTGTGGATCACTAGACTAATCTTGGAAGGATGTATTGTAATATATTTTTTTTCCCTCTTTCTCCTAGAGTGGGCCGATCTAAGTATTTTTGGTTTGGGTGCCTTATTTTGTCTAATATTGCTTATTCTATTTTAGTCGAACCTCAATTAGGTTTTTGATGTTGTATCTCATATTTAAGATGTGTGGATGGATGAATTGTGTGAGTGGGTTGTGTATAAATTTATGAGAAGTGTATGTGAATGATATGAAAGAAAATTTGAGTTTTTGAATGTGAGAAAGTCAGAGTGAGAAGATCTTTGAAGGCAATATCGCAAGATAATGTATTGTGGCAGTAGAAGTTATTAGAGATATTTGCCATGATATTGGTCACTTTGGCCAGTTTTTCAAGAATACTTTCATGTTCAGGAGAATCCTTAGTTATTTATTGACATTGAGTCCTTCAACAACAACTTGTATCTTGCCCTGAAGTAGTGAGCCTTAGTTGTGAAAGTCCTTGTATCTTACCCTAAGGAAGTGTATCTTAGCCTTACAAGTCTTTCAGGTGTTGTTTCTCCTTGGTAGTGAGCCTAAAACTTTGTAATAATTCTTATTAATATTATGAGGTTGATTCTCATCGTGTTTTTTGTTGGAAACATCAATGAAGGAAAAATGAGAGGGGGGGGGGGGGTTGAATCAGTTTTCACCAGATTAACAAACTTAACCAAAATAAAAAATCTAATAAGTTGTAGTAACAACAAAGATAAGAAAATTGATAGCACACCTCACAAAACCAATATTTCTACGTGGAAAACCTAGTTAAGGGAAAAACCATGGTGGGAACCTACCCACAATAAGATGATACTCTACAGTAGTATGTGTAATATTACAATGGAGAAAACACCTGCATTCAGGCTCACTTCCTAGAGCTCACTACTCAATAAAATAATAACTCAAAAGGCTACAACTGTCAAGGAAGGTTCACTACCTTACAAGGAAGTCTCACTGACTTCTAAAAAGATTTGGACTACAATCCAAAATCAAATGAGATGCAATAATAACATCTGCTAATGCCTAATGATAGTTTTGGTTAAGCACATATGTCTGCTCTACACCACTCCAAAACTCTACTCAACCATAATATTGAAGGATAATTTCACTTATTCTCACATACACCATTCTTTGTTAATGAAAACATCACCTTGATAATTAAATTACATGACTTTATCACCTATTTATATGATTCATCAACCTTGACAACAAGGTCGGCTAAACCCTCAATGCCTAATTATAAAATTACATTACACAATACAAAGATTGACCAACGGACCAATATAATGATATGCATGATATAACATGGACCTAAATAAAATCTCCAAATATGCAACACTATCAAAAATCTCACCAAGATCAACCGCAACACGCTACACCACCAAGAATACCACATAACATGAAGAACAACACTGGATCATGAAAACCACCAAAAAATCCTACAATGATCAATGTGGAACATCAAAACAAATAGGACATAATTAAGAAATACCAGTAAGAATGTTAGAGTCATTAGCAATAGTTGTACCAACACCACTTATCAAATCTTCATCGATCAACATCTGAACCTCAAGAACACTCAAACAACAGTAACTGCCACAAAGAAAAATAACCTGCGAAGAACCAAATCACAATCCATCTGAAATGAAGATAAACAAGAACATCCCAAGCAATTTCCCAAAATCACAGCTGAAGATCTGATCACATCAGAATATATGAGAGGAAATACCAAACTCTACAAAGCACTGATCAGGAAAACCAAACTGTAGACCAGATCATGTGATATGATCAATTAAGCTTCCCAGATCACAAAAAACTATACAAAAAGATGTGATGATACTAGAAATACTCCATAAACCAGACCATGATCTCAATAAACAAATTTGCAATCACTGGAGGAATAAAACATAGGAATATGTTGACATCAATGACAACACCATATCCTAGTGTAACATAAAAAATATTATCCCTTGTAATTAATGTGACAAATGGCACTTTTCCTCCATGTCATCAGAGGTCAGGATCTGCTATCATGTCCTTTTATCCACTCAAACTATCCATGTCAGCTCTACTCAAAGCATTACCATCTCTATCAACAACTCACCCTCAAGGACACATGCATGGCGCAGAGACATCTGCATGACGTGCTAGCATCCCACAAATCAGACAGTCCACAAGTGACAATTTGAGCTTTACTCCTACACCCAAAAGGAATCGTAATGCCTCTGCATGCAC
The DNA here is from genome assembly GCF_030272615.1 of Cryptomeria japonica. Taxonomy (NCBI): domain Eukaryota; kingdom Viridiplantae; phylum Streptophyta; class Pinopsida; order Cupressales; family Cupressaceae; genus Cryptomeria; species Cryptomeria japonica. Next base: position 275,409,638 of record NC_081414.1, on the reverse strand, counting down.
CCACCGACGTCTGAATTCCTTCCTGGGCCTTTATCTTTCACTTTTGAGGCATTTTGAAGGGATTCTTTGGAAAGTTTGGCGATCTTCTTGCAGGTTGAGTTCTTGAAGACCAATTTGGACAACATATTATCAACACCACCATTGTTACAACATCTCAAGCACACTATACCAAAATTTCCAATAATTGTTCGTGAAAGGAGATTTTTCTCAAACCTCTCTTTCTTACTTTCCAAGTCTTCATTTCCAATCTTGTATAGCATTTTCAATTATCTTTATCATATTATTATTCTTGTGGCTTCTTGTATTGTCTGTGGAGGTGGAAACATCAAAACAAGGGTCTGACTTAGGTAGGTACCAAAACACAACCCCAACATTTTCCCTTCTTACTTGTGTGTAGGTTCATGAAGGTGAGAGAATCATCATTAGTGAGATGCTTCAATCGTGAACCAATTGTGAGTTTTTCCATCCTTCTTCCTCCCTTTTGTTTTATTTTAGTCATTTTGCATCTCACAACTTTTCACTTAGTTCATTCATTTTCCATGTTTCATTATATTATCCACGTATTTAGAACTTTTCGTATGCACTATGTACAATGTCCGTACAAGACGACAACGTGTTGCGCTGGTGTCCCAGCTCTGCGCACTTGTCCTCAAGAAAAAGGCTTGATAGAGTTGTTCATGAGTCTTGGATCAGGGGTAATTGCCTTGGTTTACTATTTTATATCCTTTCTCATCTCAGTGCTAGTTCACAGAGGTAATCAGAAGGATAATTTGTCCTCAAGGATGCATCATCCTTGAGGTGGCAAATTCCTTCCATTACATTTTAGTGAACCTGACGTGAAATTGGATTATCTTTACATTACTTTCTTTTTGCTTCATTTAGGTGCATTTAGTATTTTTAATTTTTCAAAAGTTCAAAATTTTGAAAACAAAAAAAAAAGGAAGAGAAAACCAAAAACAAAAACTTTCATTCACATTTAGTTTAAAAATCAACTTTTTATAAATCATTTAAAACCAACTTTATCATTTTCTATCCCTATAGTGTGGTCTTGAACATCATGCAGCTTGTCTATGAGATTTATGACTCAGAATACAACAGGAGTCATTGTTACGAGGTTGTTTAGGTGGAGTTTTCCCTTGATCACTATAGTCCTCCTCTACCCGACACCATGCAAGGTGAGAAGTTATCCGATCCTAATGAGTTCTCAACCTCTCATAGTCTGAAATTTTTTCTGACTGGGGGGATTTATCCTTCTAATTTGCAACCTAACTCTCCTAGGAGTTCTACCTCATCTTCCCCTCTTGTGTAGACTTTAAGAAGATCAATATGTTGGAGAAAAATCTAAGAGACTTTGAGGGTTTCTTGAATAGAGAGAATATACTCCCCCAGTCTAGGAATGTCATGAGTACCTTGAGAGATATGTTAATCTCCAACAAGAAAGGCCTAGAGATGTTGAGGGCTTTTTCCATGATTGTTAGTAGCCATGTGCCCCTGGTAGAAGCACCCCCTATGGACAATAAATATGATCCTTTTAATTCCTAGGTTAGTGTTAGCATTCCAGGGCTAAGTGTGCACATGGTGGACTCCACCATACAGAGTGTCAGTGCTTCACTCACTCCCTCAGGCTACATAGGCATGGCTAGTAGTTTGACCTCCATCGCTGCTCAGGTTTCAGTAATCAGCACTAGCACTACATCTACCGATGGCACTGGTCCTTCTAGAGGTTTTGATGGAGGGGCGGCAGATTTGGCCCACCTCCACCTCCTTCACCTTTTAATCTTGTTCTAAATACAATATTATAGAACATGGGGCAGTTGCACTTGCAGCTAACGAACCTAGCCTCTGCCTCTGGTCAATAATTTGTTCCTATGTACTACAAGAAGAGCCCTCTAGACATTACCATCTTGAATACTATCCTTCCAAGTACTGTTGAGTCCTTGAATTTTGATAGGTTCAATGGCGATGGGGACCCGAACATGCATATAGATTTCGTCATGACTATGTGTATTGACTACCATAATCTAGATTTCATGTTGCTGAAACTGTTCTTGCGTTCCCTCAAGGGGACAACATTAGAATGGTATAGCTCCTTACCTGACCACTCTATTTGTACCTTTGATAATCCTATGGACCTTTTACTTAAATGGTTTTCGACGAACATTGATAGCAAGGTCACTATCGCTGACCTTGTTCATTGTAAACAAAAGCCTAATGAAAACACTAATTTCATTTCGAGATATCAAGCTATCTCAACCAAGATCCCCTTTTCCCTACTAGATAGTGATCTACAAAGGATGTTTATTGGCAATCTGCAGCTAGCATTGAGGGAGAAACTATCTCTTAACCGATATCAGAACTTCACTAACATGTGCTCTACTTTCACCAATTACCAGTAGACTATGTCATAGTTTGAAGATACTTCCTTGAACCCTTGTGGTGGGTCCTTTGCAGGAATGTCCACAGATGGGTCTCGGAATAATAAGGTTGTCCCTAATTTTGTGGCTATTCCTCCAATGACTTCTATGCAAGCCCCACAACAAAATAGTGTCCTCACTAAGTTGAATGACTCATACTTGAGCATAATGCAATGGTTGTTGAAAGACAACCTTATTACTCTTTCAAAAATCAAACCATTGTCTGATAGTCGGTCTTATCCGTGTTGGTACAATGGTTCAAAGTTTTGTCACTATCATCATGTGCTTGGTCATGACATTGAGCGATGTTATCATCTTTGATATGTTGTCCAAGACCACATCGACAGTGGTGCAATCAAGGTGGATGCACAGAAGCACAAATCAAACAAGTATGTTGATAAAACCAACAACAACTTGTATATTTATATCGATCCTTTCCCTTCGCATTCGGAAAACTTTATCTTTACAATGGATCCTTCTACGGATAATGGTCCATATGTGAACATGGTCACCATCATCCTCATTATCTCTCCTCCAACCTAGAAGGGGAAGGTATCTAACCTGTCCTTGTCATTTACCCCTCTGGATGCCCCATATGGTGGAGAGCCTGCTTCTCTTTACGTCCCTGCCAAGTTGAATGGTCAAACTCTCATAGGTGTGATGGTTGACCCATCTAGTAGAGTCAATGTTATCATAGAGGAGACTCTCTTTGTGAATGGTTGGCATAGACTGACATATGATGAGTGATGCACAACTTTGAGGATGCATGATGGGTTCTCTATCCACCCCTTTGGTAGTATCACCTTGACAGTCCTCATAGGACCTAAGGCGGTGTCCTCTGTGTTCATCATCATTCTTGAATCGGACCTCTTCTAAGTTAAGCTCGGAATTCCTTGGTTGATTTCTATGGAAGCACTCCCCTCGATTGTAAATAAATGTCTCAAGTTTCCCCACGAGGGAATGGTTCATGTCATCTAAGACACTGGATACCGACCCCTAATCACCTGTGGAGATTTTTCATTGGACCACTTTTGGCCTACTTTAGTGGGGCCCATGCTTCCCCATGATGATTTAATGTGCCACACTTATTATCAATAGAAAATGGAGGAGTCAACCCCTAAATTTGTGCATCCTAGTGTTTCATTGCCACCTCTTGCATCGACCCCTCCTTCGTCGATTCCGGTCTTGGAGTGGGTAGTTCCTCATGTCTCCTCACCATTGAGGGCCAAGGCTAAGCCTTCTCCCTCAAATAGACCTTCGTGTCCTCCTAAGACCACACAACCTCCAACAGTGTTTGTTGTTCCTATGATTGCACCCAACGCAGCCAAGGGAAGGCACCCATACTGTTGAAGTCCACGACTTTCCCTCCCTTCAAGATTTTGCTCATAGCTAGTATTCCTCATCCCCCTCTCGTTATGAGAAAGGGAAGCACTCTTTTCATGTCCCTTCATCCCAACTTGTGTTGATGCCCTCTATTCCTCCGATTGGACGTTGTGTCTCTCCAAGATGCACCTCTTGTTTCATTGGTTGGGCCTTCTACTGTCCTTGACACAATTCCAGAGGCCTCTCCTATGGAACATGATGCTCCTAAATCCTCTCCGGCTTCAATTGGTCATCCTCACCTTTGTCAAAATCAGCATGTGTGTAAGCATAAATGCTTTCGACAGGCTCAAGCTAGAGAGCACGATAGTGCCTTACATTCCGCTAGTGTGGCTTTGACACCCACCACTATTGTTTTAGATCCTATTCCCTTGGTTTCTCTCATCTCTACAGCTGTTTCACTCTCTCTCCCTACTTCTTCAAGGGTTTTCAATCAACCTTCCTCTAAACAGGTGCAAGTTTTCATCACTACTTCTTTGGAGCTGCCTCTTGTCACTTCTTTACCGGACATGCCTCCCTTGTCCTGGCCCCTTAACATGTCATATATGCAGGTGGTTCCCAGTGCAACTTTGTCTAGTCTGCCTGCTTTACCACCACTCCAGCATCTGATTTTTCTTGGGGTTCTTCATCCTACTACAATTTATAGGAGGCCTGACACTCCTATCCCATGTAAACACAAATTTGACCAAGGTCCTGTTTCGGAGTTCCGACGGCTCAAGTGTTTGCATGCACGTTCTTCCTCCTTTTGCTAGTCTTAGTACCTACTAGTTTTCCTATTTCTATTTGCATGATCAAGAAGGCCTCACCTTCTCCTGAGTTTGTCACTATCCCTCTTCTAGAGGCCCACAATATTGTTCTTGTTTCATCTTCTTTGAGTGAGTCACCTGCTTCCTCCATAGAGGCCTACATGTTCAGCTCGTTGGAGGACATCCTGGCCTTGTCTACGATCTTCACATGGTCATTGACCCTTGCCTCCTCCAAGCCTATAGACTAAGATGTCAGTTTTGTTTCATCTCTTTCTCTCACTACTGGTGAGACACCCGCTATGGCCCTTGCGATAGTCCATCCTAGACCTCACCTCCCTTCTTCCTATGACCTAGATTGGGAGGAAGAGACTCTTCTTGAGGATGATGATCTCCTACAATACGATCCTCTCCTAAGGACTAATCATTAGGACTTCTATTTTTCATCTACATCTACTTGCATGTGTGTGTGATTATGTTCCCCCGTTCTTTCTTTATCTATTCATTCCCTCCCGGAGGACACAAGTCACTTCGTAGGTGCTTGGATATGTGAGGTTGACTATTTGTATCCATTGTGCTCTCTTGAAGGACCTCAGTTACTCTGTAGGTTCTCGAATATAGGGGATTTTCTGTCATACACATTCCTCTATTTGTCTACCTCTTCTTCTATTTGTCATATCTTTATTTTTGATATTTGAGAATGATGCAAAGCATTGGGGCATTCTTTTCCTTCTTCCAGGTTGACCTGAATTTTTATTTTCTCTGTCTTCATGTGCTCTTCTTTAGATTTGAGAAATTTGGCACTATGACGATACACCCATCTTGTAGTGATACAATATATATTTTTGACACTGCTATGGGTTCTGATGCCAAACTATTGGATCCCCCTGTTATCTTGCATTGCATATTTTGATGTTGTCGACATTTATGTGTCACTATCTCTTGGTGGAATTCCAGTGAAACATCTTATTATGTTGACGTCCCACAACTGCTCTTCTCCTTAGAATGACACACCTTCCATGCCTATTATTCTAAATGGGGGCCATCATATCTACACTTATCTTTTTACCTTTCACATTTATCCTTTCAAATTTGCATTGGTGTATTTTATCGATTATTTTCCTCATTTTCTTAGGTGGAGGCCAAACCACTTGATCTTTTTCTTTTCCCAAGATTTCCTACATGGGGGGCCAAACCATTCTTGAGTTCCCTTATAGGGGCCAATCTACTACTTACCAAATTTATCTTCCCTATCGTATGGCTATCTAGCATGTCTCTACCCATGCTGAGAAATCTATCTTTATCTACCCTATTACATGGCTATCTAGCGTGTCACTACCCATGCCGGAAAAAAATATCCTTATTTTCCCTATCGTATGGTTATCCATACTAGCATATCATGCCCTATCATATTGTCATCTAGCATAATGCATCCTGCTACCCATACTGGTGTATCTTATACCAATGGCAGTCACTTATCTCATAGCTTTCCATAGCCAAGGGATTTCCTCCAGAGTGAGGTTTTTTTTTGTTATGCTATCTTGTCCATTTCTTTATCTTATCATCCATCATGCTAGTCTGCAACTAGTGTGTTTGAGGTGTACCAAATCTTGACATCATCTCACAAGGGACAACCTTGTCTAATTAAAAAAAATCTGCCTCCCTATCGATACTATTATTTCTCTGTATCTTCCTTTACTTTAGCTTCACATCCCTTGACAAAGGCATGCTCGCTAAAGTGGGGGAAAAATGTATTATAAAAAATATTATCCCTTGTAATTAATATGACAAATTATACTTTTCCTCCATGTCATCGGAGGTTGGGATCCACCATCATGTCCTTTTGTCCACTCAAACCATCCATGTCAGCTCTGGCCGAAGCATTACCAACTTCACCAACCTATCACCCTCGGGGACACATGCGCTAGTATCCCACGAATCTAACAATCCATAGGTGGCCATTTGAGTGTTATGCCTATGCCCAGAAGGAATTGTAACACCTCTGCATGCACCCACCAATGTCCAAATTCCTTTATGGGCCTTTATCTTTCACTTTGGAGGCATTTTGAAGGGATTATTTGGCAAGTTTGGCAATCTTTTAGTAGGTTGATTTCTTGGAGACCAATTTGGACAACATACTATCAACACCACCATTGTTGTAGCATCTCAAGCACACTACACTAGCATTTCCAATAATTGTTTGTGAAAGGGGAGTTTTCTCAAACCTCTTTTTCTTACTTTCCAAATCTTAATTTCCAATCTTGTATTGCATTTTCAATTGCCTTTATCATATTATTATTCTTGTGGCTTCTTGAGTTGTTCATGGAGGTGGAAAAACCAAAATGAGGGTCTGACTTAGGCAGGCTCCAAAACACAACCCCAACATTTTCCCTTTTTGCTTGTGTGTAGGTTCACGAAGGTGAGAGAATCATCATTAGGCAAGAGGCTTCAATCGTGAACTGATTGTGATTGTTTTCATCCTTCTCCCTTTCTTTTGTTTTATTTTAGTCATTTCATATCTCACAAATTTTATCTTAGTTCATTCATTTTTTATGTTTCATTATATTATCCATGTATTTAGAACTTTTCGTATGTGCTCTGTACTTCATCTGTATAGGATGAGAATGTGTCACGTTGGTATCCTAGCTCTATGCACTCATCCTCAGGACAAAGGCTTGATAGAGGCATTCATGAGTCCTGCATCTGGGGTAATTTCCCCAATTTACTATTTTATCCTTTGGCTCATCTTAGCACTAGTTTGAATAGGTAATCAGAAGGACAATTTGTCCTCAAGGATGCATCATTCTTGAGCTATAAAATTCCCTCCATTACACCTAGTAGCAACAATGTCCAACAATCTCCCCCTTTGGCATTGATGGCAACATATGAATGTGAGAAGTAACCAATGTAAAGAAAGAAAACATCTCCAACAAACTCCCACTAAGATTAGGCAGATAAAACAATTTTTCACATGCTTCTCTCCCCTTTTACATCAATGACAAAGGTCTTCAAAACAAAAAACCAAACTTACTCTCCCCCTTTGATTAAACAAATCACGATTCTCTCCTCCTTAAACACACCAACTACTCTAGCAGAGTAGCAACACCAACTCATCAATCCCGACAAGAGGATAAGACTGTGAACTCCACCAGATTGATGCAACTCAATGCATCTAGTTCTCATCGGGAGGGGTAGATACCCCTAACTTGTCTCTCAAATAGACAAATGTATCTATAGGCAAATTCTTGGTAAAAATATCAGCAATTTGTTCCTTTGTAGACACATACTCCAACTTCACTTCCTCTTCACTGACTTTTTCTCTCAAGAAATGATACTTTATTGATACATGTTTAGTCTTTAAATGTTGCACCAGATTCTTTGACATATTAATAACACTAGAATTATCAGAATATATGACAATAGGCTCATCATAGATAACTCTGATATCCTTCAACTTTTGCTTCATCCAAACTACCTGAGTGCGGTTACTAGTAGCACCAATATACTCAGCTTCAACAGTAGATAGGGAAACTGAATCTTGTTTCTTACTTTCCCATGAAACCAATTTCTTACCCAAAAAAGAGTGCACCACCAAAGGTACTCTTCCGGTCATCAACATCACTAGCCCAATTAGCATTGGTGTAAGCACACAACATGAAATCATTATTCCTTGGATACCACAAATCATAATCTAGTAGCCATGCACACATCATGCATAATGTCAGGTCTAGTCTCAGTAAGATATAGCAATCCACCAACCATAGATCTGTACAAAGTTTGATTAGCTTTCAAAGATTCATCATTTTTAGACAGTTTGCAGCCAGTCACCATAAGAGTTCCAACAAGTTTAGAATATTCTAATCCAAACTTCTTTAGTAATTCATTCACATATTTAGCTAGAGATATAAAAATACCTTTTTCAATCTATGAAATTTGCAATCCTAAGAAAAATTTCATCTCTCCTTAATAGACATCTAAAATTTTTTGTGCATATCACTAGCAAACTTCATGTTCAAGTTATCATCTCCTTCAAAAATAATATCATTAACAAAAACTTCAACAATCAAAATGTTATTATTCTCAATCTTGAAATACAGATTACTATCAGCAACACCTTTATTAAATTCCTATTTCAACAAATACTTATCCAATCTAGCATACCAATCGCTAGGGGCTTGCTTCAATCCATAAAGATCTTTCTTCAGTTTACATACCATGTCACCATCATATGATAATAAAAATCCATCAGGTTGTTCAATGTAGACTTCTTCCTCAAGACCACCATTCAAAAAGGCTGACTTGACATCCATTTGACACACCTTGAAATCCTTATAGGCAACATATGCAAGAAATAGTCTAATAGCTTCAAGTATATATACTGGAGAAAAAGTATCCTCATAATCAATCCCTTCTTTCTGTGAATATCCTTTGCATACAATCTTGCTTTATTTTTGATAACTTCACTAGCTTCATTGAATTTGTTCTTGAAGACCCATTTAGTATCAATCACATTCTTGTCTTTAGGTCTAGGCACAAGCTCCCATGTGTCATTCTTTTCAATCTGATCTAATTCTTCTTCCATAGCCTTTAACCAATTTTCATCTTTGCAAGCTTCAACATCTTTAGGTTCAAGTTTAGAGATCAATTATACCTCTCCAGTAGCTAACCTTCTTCTAATCATCATGCCTTTTCTTTTATCTCCAATGATCTAATTTTTAGAATGATTCAATCTTACATACCTTGGGGTCTTCTGATTATTCTGATTTTTAGGTTCCTACACCTCTTCACCGGCAACAACAACATCCAAATTAACAATCTCTACCGGATCATTTTACTTCAATTCTTCAATCTGATTTAGTGTTAAAACAACATCCTGATCATCATACCCACATGCTCTGATCTCTTCTCCATAGTTCTCATCAACCTTCACATTAGTACTTTCTCAATCTCTTATTCTAGCACCGGTAGGCTTTGCTCTTTGTTGAATATCCCAAGAAAATTCTTTCATCACTTCTTGCATCAAACTTTCCTAAATCATCATCTCCCTTTATATAACACTTACTTCGAAAAATTCTGAAATATATTACAGTAGGAACATGACTAGACCATAGCTCATAAGGAGTCTAACTGATGTCACCTTTTATATGAACTCGGTTGAATGTGTAAATGAAAGTGCTAACATCTTCTCTCCAATAGATATTTGAAAAATTCCCTTCAATCAACATAGTCCTTGCAGCATCTAAGACAATCTTGTTCTTCCTTTCAACAAGTCCATTCTGTTGTGGGGTTCTAGGAGTAGATAATTGTCTTCTAATTCCATGCTTCTCACAGAATGAATCGAACTCATCAGAATAAAATTCTCCTCCTCTGTCATATCTCAGGCATTTCACCTTCAATCCCTTCTCAATCTCAACCTTTTCTTTGAATATCTTGAATTTATCCAATGGTTCTGATTTCTCATTCAAAAAGACAACCTACATCATCCTAGAATAATCATCAATTATTAGGTCCACATAGGTTAGTATGCACAAGATTTAGCAATCCATTAGATGTATACTACCTACTCTTGAAAGAAATTCTTGTTTGCTTACCCATTTAGCATTCCTTACATACCGGATTAGCAGGCTTAACAATTTTAGGCAAATCTCTAATAGCTTGTGTAGAACTGATCTTAATCTCTGCAAACTGGAAAACCTGTTACAAGGAGAAGCAAGGAAGCAAATACAGAAAAACAAATACATAGAGAATATGCTCAAAAAGAGAGAGCTCAATGTTCACAAAAATATGTAATGTGATTCTTACAATGAAAAGAAAGAACTCAACCTTTAATAGGTTAAGAAACCCTAAAAGGGGAAACCTAGGTTTGCACATAATAATTAATTATATTCACCTAAAGTTAGCTAAAGTGTAAAAGAGATCAAGGGAACTTAAATAATTAAACAAATATTGTTTAATTAATCAAGTAAATACCCGAATACTCTAACACCCCCCCTTAAGCTAGACTTAGGGAGAAGCTAAAACCTAGAACAACTACTGAAAGCAATAAAGATTGATCCCGTCAACAAGGCCTGATTAGGTACCCAAATACAATGAAATCTCTATGAACTGGAGAAATAGAGAAAACCACATGGGAACAAAACTCTACTCCAAAAAGAGATGAAAAAGAACACCACTGAAGCATGAAGAACCTACAAACTCTGTTGAAGAATAACTACTGATTTGAAGAACCTCCACTGAAATAGAACATGACCAGGTAGAGAAGACTGTAATTTGCATGAGTGCCCTCACATGACACTACTCGAATCAGATGGCAAACAAGGCAAACACTAAAATCGAAGATACATATGGCATGAGAAACCAAATCTTGAAGAGCTGATCAATCGAACCACGGAAGCATTGGAACCAACAGGATAAACCTCCCCATAATGCGGAAGAGGGAGAGGGACAGGTACACTGAAAAGAACAGCCAATAAGAACTCAATGACGAAGAACCAGGAACATCAAAGGTGCTGAGAAAAGTACAGGGTGTCGTGGAAGGAACACTCACTTGGCACACAACATGAGGTGAATGTCATGGAAGGAACACTCACTGGACAAAGGAAGATGGAAAACAATAGGCAAACATAAACCCCCTCATGGCACTTTATCAATAGTGCATGTACAACAAGGCACAAGATGTGCAAGATCCCAAGTAAACAATGCATGATGGCACTTTATCTCAGTGTGTTTGCATAAATACAAGCTACAATGATAAGAAGACTGGAAATAGAAATGTGAACCAAAATAGAGACATCCTACTTAGAGAAGAGATCCCAGGACTTGAAACAACCATGATATCCACAAGAGTGTTGAAAAGAAAAAAAATTGAATAAAATATGCATGGAGAAGAATCTGGAAATAAAACTCAGATGGCTAGAAAGTACACAACACATGCTTTCCGAAAATATAAAGTTTTAAAAAACGGAGGTCGGATGCTCATTCTATGGCTCCTGGAGTGCAAAAACAAAACCTCACTTTGACTAAAAAAAAACATAGTCAAATAGCAAAATTGGAAAAATTACTAACACCATGAGGTCCATCTCGGAACTAACTTTCTGATGCCTATTTGTTTTCGAAAAAATGACTCCATATACCCAAGATAGAGCCAAAAAACCAAACTTCCCCTGAAAGAGGCCAAAAAAGGAGGTCTGGTGGCTGGGCGGTGCTTCGGTGGCCAGTGGGTGGCACTCCGATGGTGAGCTCGGGCGGAGCAGCACTCTCGTGCAGAGTAGAGCCACTGGGTGGCATGGTGGTGACACGTTTGTGCGAAGCGGGGGCCGCTGGGGCAGTGAGTCGGAGGTGCAGAGGGTTTTGGTGGTGGCAGGAGCTGCTGGGCTGCAAGGAGGCCAAGCGGTGGTGGGGGGCCAGGCGGTGGGGGCTGCAAATGGTAGCCGGGGAGATGAGTGGTGGCCGGGGAGCGGAGCACTATGGTAGGTGTCTAGCAGAGCATGGCGGTGGGGGGCGTACGGAGCACTGCGACGAAGCAGGGGCTGGGGGGGTGGCAAGGCCGGGGAGCCGGTAGGGAGCCATAGGGGCCGGGGAAGCCGGAGGCCGAGGAGCCAGAGGCTGGCGTCGGCAGGGACCGATAGCTAGCAAGGAGCTGCGGCGGCCAGAAAGAGCCGAAGGACGGCAGTGCGGGACCCGATGCAGGGGCAGTAGCAAGGATCCGTACAGACACTTGCAAGGGCCCCACGGTACCCTACATATCGTGGGAACCCCCAAAAAAATTTCTAATTGTTTTTAAAAAAAAAACCTAATTGCCTTTTTGTTTTTTTTTATGATTTTTAAAAAAAAAATTAATCAAAATCCGGCCTACATGCTGTAAAAAGGCAAAATATTTTTTTTGAAATTTTTTCTCGAATTGTGTGTCAGGGTCGTATGGCCTAGATCTGGAGGAAAAATACTCCTAGAGGCTCAGGAACCAAAATAGGTAAAATTTTATATGATCATAGGGGTTTTTGGGCCTTTTGGGCACGATGGTGAGGTCCATTTAGGTCCAAAGTGATAAAAAAAGGGTCAAACCCTAGGTACATAAAAAAATCCTAAAACCCCAGATCTGCTTCCAAAGCAAAAATTCTCAAAACAAGAACAAGTAGCTACAGATCTGAAGCTCTGATACCATATAGGAGTTGAGAAAATACAACACCATAGGAGCCCAAATAATCTCTGCAAGCTAAAAAACCTGTTACAAGGAGAAGCAAGGAAGCAAATATAGAAAAACAAATACACAGAGAATATGCTCAAAAAGAGAGAGCTCAATATTCACAAAAATATGTAATGTGATTCTTACAATGAAAAGAAAGAACTCAACCTTTAATAGGTCAAGAAACCCTAAAAGGGAAAACCTAGGTTTGCACATAATAGATAATTAAAATAATTAATTATATGCACCTAAAGTTAGCTTAAGTGTAAAAGAGATAAAGGGAACTTAAATAATTAAACAAATATTGTTTAATTAATCAAGTAAATACCCAAATACTCTAACAGCCACAACCAACTTTCATCAATCTGAGCAGCCAAACAACTTTTCTCACCAGCATTCAAGTGAAATATATGACCTTTAGTCTTAGTTCTAGATGCAATCTCCATACCAAAGGCATCTAGGATTTTGCATTTTCCATTCTTGAATTGAAAATCATAACCTTTATCCACCATCTGTCCAACACTTACAAGATTATGCTTCAAACATTCAACATACAAGACATCATCAATGTTATGCTTACCATCAAAGTAAATAGAACCTCTACCATAGATCACACAAGCTTTGTCATCTCTAGATCTTACTATTCCACCATCATATCTTTACATATTCACAAATTTTCTTTTATTACCAGTCAAATGATGTGAACAACCATTGTCAATCACCCTTCATCTATCCCTTCAATTTTAGTAGCTAGAGCTTTCTCCTCAATAGTGTAGCTTGTGGAATCAATAGGTACCGATCCATCTTCTTTAATAGAATAAACACAACTTCATCTCCTTTTGATTCTTCAATTATAACACCTTCATCAATAGCATAATAATATTTCTTCTGATGCTTATACTTCTAGTTAGGCTTGTAAGGCTTATCATGCTTCTCATGCTTCTCATATCTATCATTCCTATCATGCCTATCATATTTAGACATTCTCTCTAGGCATCTAGAAGCAAAATATCCTATCTTATTGCAAGAGAAACATTTCAAAGGCAATTTTCCATCATACTTACTAGCTCCCTTAGGTAATCTTTGGGCAATCAATGCTTCAAGCTCTTCCAATTCTCTTTCTTGTTTTGCCATCTCTCTTTTCTCTCTTTCATATATGCATATTCAGCATTCTTTGGGATCATACTTTTTCTTTTTGGATATAGATGCTCTAAATGTGGTCTTAGACTTTCCATGTGATTCACCAAACTCGTTCAGTTCAAATGCAGCAATCTTTCCATCCACCATATCTCTTGTCATAGTAGTCACAGTCTAGATCTCATCAATAGAAGATACCTTATGTTTGTAAGCATGAGGCAATTATCTCAACACCTTAGCAATAATTTCATCCTCTTCAAGGGTTCCACTAACACATCTAATACCTAGGACAAGTTCATTCACCTTAGCCATAAAGGAATTATGTTCTCATTTTCTCACATTCTCAACATCTCATATTTCCCTTTCAAACTCTGCAACTTAGAAACTTTTACTTGTTTATCTCCTTCCTATAGGGTTTAAAGCTTCTCCCACATCTCATGTGTAGTCTGAAGTCCCATTACATTAGTCATCTCTTAATCAGTCAGGACACTTAGCAATGCTTCCTTCGCTCTAATGTTATTTTTTAGCTTCCTTGATCTCATTAGCAGTGCCCAGTCCATTCAGAGGAACATAATAAGCATTCTTAGTAATCATCCAGTAGTCCTCTCCAGGACATCTCAAGTGCACCTCCATCTGGTTCTTCCATATAGCATAGATACTTACATCAAATCTTAGACTCTCCTTAAAGATAACACTTCCACTTCTAGTTGTCATCCCAGATCTCCCCAAGTGGTTAAGCTTCTTCCAAAGGATCTAGCTCTGATACCAATTATTGGCAACAACAATGAAGGAAAACTAAGAGGGGGCTGAATCAATTTTCACTAGATTAACAAACTTAACCATAATCACAAATCTGATAAACTGCAACAACAACAAAGATAAGCAAATTGATAGCACAACACATAACACCAAGATTATGACATGGAAAAACTAGTTAAGGGAAAAACCACAGTGGGATAAGATTATACTCTATAGTAGTATGTGTAATATTACAATGGGGGATGCACCTGCATTTAGGCTCACTACCTAGAGCTCACTGTTCAATAAAATAATAACCTAGAAGGCTACAACCCTCAGGGAAGGTTCACTACCTTACAAGGAAGTCTCATTGACTTACAAAAATATTCAGACAACAATCTAGAATCAAATGAGATGCAATAATAGAATTTTCTTTTGCTTGATGACAGTTCCAGTTAAGCACATATGTCTACTTTCACCACTCCAAAACTCTTCTCAACCACAATGCCAAAGGATAATTTCTCTTATGCTCACATACACCATTCTATGATAATACAGACATCACCTTGATAATTAAATTACATGACTTTATCACCTATTTATACAATTCATCAACCTTGACAACAAGGTTGACTAAACCCTCAGCACCTAATTACAAAATTACATTACATGATACAAATATCGACCACCGAACCAATATAATGATATACATGGCATAACATGGACCTAAATCAAATCTCCAAGTATGCAACACCACCAAAAATATCACCAAGATCAACCGCATAACATGAAGAACAACACCAGAACATGAAAACCACCAAAAACTCGCACAATGATCAATATGGATCATCAAAATGAATATGACATAATTAGGAAACACCAACAAAAACGTTGGAGTCATCAACAATAGTTGTACCAACACCACTTATCAAATCTTCATTGATCAATATCTGAACCTCAAGAACACTCAAACAACAACAACTATCATGAAGAAAGATAACCTGCGGAGAACCAAATCATGATCCATCTGAAATGAAGATACACAAGAAAATCCCAAACAATTTCCCAAAATCACAGCTCAAGATCTGATCACACTAGAATATACCAAAAGAAATACCAAACTCTGCAAAGCACTGATCAGAAAAACCAATATCATGTGATATGATCAATTAAGATTCTTGAATCACTCAAACCAATATAGAAAGATGTACTAATACTAGAAATACACCATAAAAAAAACCATGATCTCAATAAACAAATCTACAATCACCAGAGCAATAAATCATAGGAATATGTTGACATCAATGATAACAACATATCCTAGCAGAAACAATGTCCAATAGTTTTCCACTGTTTCCAAGTTTTCCACATAAATCTAGTGTTCATGTGTTAATGGTTGATTCTCATGTGTTGATGATAAAGTGTTGTTGCTAAGTTAGTTAATACTATTTATAATTAATCTAATTTGAAGTTTCAGACTGATTCATCTCCCCTCTTAGTCCTGTCATATTTTCAATAATTGCTATGAGAGCATTGTTTCC
Source organism: Cryptomeria japonica (assembly GCF_030272615.1). Classification (NCBI taxonomy): domain Eukaryota; kingdom Viridiplantae; phylum Streptophyta; class Pinopsida; order Cupressales; family Cupressaceae; genus Cryptomeria; species Cryptomeria japonica. Next base: position 275,393,503 of record NC_081414.1, on the reverse strand, counting down.
TCTTTGGAAAGATTAACCACTTGAGGAAGATCTAATGATGGCACTACATGAACTTCATCTAAAGCACTGATGTTTGATGGAACAAACATTTATTATTGGAAGGAAAGAATAGAATCTTAATTGGAGACATTGCATAGTAGAATCTAGGAGATTATTTAGATTGGTTATAAACAAACTTGGAATGGACCTTCGACTCCAAATGAACTTAAGGATTAGGAAACAAATGCAAACGCTAGAATAATACTTATTAGTTTTTTGAGTGATGAAGTATTTGGTAAGGTTAAAAGATTGAAAGAAGCTAAGGAGTTTTGGAACAAGTTATCTTATGCATATGAAAGTGATCTAAAGACCCAACAAGCTAGACTTGTGAATTTGAAGTAAAAATTTGAAGGTTTCAAAATGGCTGATGATGAGAGTGTTGAGAATTACATACATAGAGTGAATTATACCATGGAGGCTATTGGAGTTGTTGGTGGAATTTTATATGAAAGTAATGTTATCAGAAAGATCCTCTTTATATTAACCAAACCCTACAAACCGAAGAAGTGTGCTATTGAAGAATGTCATAATCTAAATAACTATTCAATTGATTAGCTTATTGGAATGTTTTATGAATATGAAATTGGAGAGATGGATGGCATAAAATCCTACTGAAAAGAAGCCACTTTTAATGTTTCAAGGATATCAAGAGATGAGCTAGAGACAAATGAAAACCTGGATGAGATTGAAGCAAACTTTGTAAGAAGATTTAAGAGAGGAACTAGAAAGTACAAAGGTAAGTTGCCCTTAAAATTATTTAATTGTGGAAGAACTAGTCATTGTGCTTCTAAATGTATATATAAAGAAGACTACAAAAAATCTGATGATGATGGAAAGAAAAGTAGATATAGAAGACATTATTTTAAGAAAAAGGCAAATGATAGAGATAAAGGGGAAAAAAGCTTTTGTTCTATGGAGACACATTCGTCTGAAGATGAAGATGATGAGGACTCAAATGAAAAATCTTTATTCTTGGCTATAGAAGAGAAGAATTATGATAGGTCCATAATACCAAAAGAGAAGATTGTATTGCATGCTAAGGTAGAACAAAAATATTAGATCATTGACTTTGGATGTTCAAATCACATGATAGGGGATAAAGACAAGTTCATTAATCTCAAGAAGTATGATGGTGGATTAGTAAATTTTATAGGAAGGGAAGCTACACCTATTTGTGGAATAGGAAGCATCTCGATTGATGGTAAGCATAAAACTAATTATGTTTATTATGTAGACGGTTTGATACATAGTTTGTTGAGTGTTAGTCAGATGAGCAATAAAGGTTATGAAGTTGCATTCACAAATATCAAATGTAAAATAAGAAAAGGAAAAATTGAAAAGTTAGTAGCAGAAGGAATTAGGACAAGTGGAAATGTTTATTAAATTATGGACAAAAGTGGAAACAGATGTTTTCTGACTTAGAGCAATGAATGTTGGTTATGACATAAAAGGATGGGACATGTTAACTTTGATAATATGATGAAGATCAATAATACTAAAACAATGAGAGATTTATCAAAGATTATCAAACCTATTGATATTGTTTGTAGGGAATCAATTAGGGAAGTAGACGAAGATAATTTTCAAGAACAAGGAGTATTCTACTTCATATCCCTTGGAGATGATTCATACATATCTATGTGGGCCTACAAGGACAAGAGGACTTAATTGAGAAAGGGTATAGATAAGAGTAAAAAATACCAAGACACCTTATGAGTTGTGCAATGGAATACCTCCTACTATGAATTATTTCAGAATCTTTGGGAGTAAGTGCTATATTAGAAGAGATAAAAATGATCTTGGAAAGTTTGATACCAGAGCAGATAAATCAATATTCTTAGGATATTATATGAACAACAAAGCCTACTAGTGTTACAATAAGAGAATAAACAAGATAGTGGAAACTAAAAATGTGAAAGTATGACATGGGATTAGACTGCTCTCGAACCCATTCAAGAGACTGAATTTGAGATCATTTTTATTGCTATAAAAGAAAAGACAAATCTAGAAGATAACAATGATGAAGAGATAGATAAAACTAAAGAAGATAAAGAAGAACCAAAGAAATAAATCAAGACCCCTAAATATGTGTAGAATCATTCAGAAGATTAGATAATTGGAGACAAAAACAAAGGAGTTGAGAAAAGAAGAAGTGTTATAGAGGTAAATGAGAACGAAAATTAATGTTTTCTTTCACTTATTGAGCCTAAATTATATGAAGAAGAAAGAAAAAAAAATGGGTAAGAGAAATGGAAGAAGAATTGAATCAAATAAAGAAGAATAAAACTTGGGAGCTGGTACCTAGACCAATGGACAAAATTGTGATATGAACCAAGTGGTTGTTCTGGAACAAACTAAATGACATGTCACAAGGAACAAGGAAAAATTGGTATGTAAAGGCTACTCTCAGGTAGAAGGTATTGATTTTGAAGAAAAAATTTCTCAAATAGGTAGGATGGAAGCTATACGAATGTTTCTTTCTTTTTCTACCTACTATAATTTCAAGGTATATCAAATGGATGTCAAGTCAACATTTCTAAATGGATAATTGAAAGTAGAAGTGTATATTGAGAAACTAGATGGATTTAGATTGTCAGAGGATCGATATGTGGTTTTTAGGTTGTAGAAGACATTGTATGGACTCAAACAAGCACCTAGACCATGGTATGCTAGATTGGATAGATATTTCCTACAACAAAACTTCAGAAAAGGTATTGTAGACAATAATATTTACTTTAAGGTTGAAAGAAATAAGTTGTTGATTGTTGTTGTTTATGTTGATAATATTATCTTTAGAGGAAGTGATGGTTTGTATAAAGAATTTGGAGAAGAGATGCAGAAGGAATTTGAGATGTCTATGTTTGGAGATATGTCATTCTTTCTTGGTTTACAAGTTACTCTTTTGGATGATGAAATATTTATTTCTTAAGATAAATATGTCAAAGAAATATTAAATAAGTTTGATATACAGAATTGTAAACCTGTAACTTCTCTTTTAGCAATTGGTTGCAAATTAGGAATAAATGATATATCTCCAGATGTTGAGTAAAACTTCAAGTAAAAATCTACAATTTGAGGACTGTTATATCTTATTGCCTCTAGACAAGATATTATGTAGGATGTATGTTTAGTTGTGAGATTTCAGGATAGTTCAAAGCAAACTCATGACCAAGTAGTGAAGAGGTTTTTTAGGTATTTGAAAAGGACTCAAGATTTTGGTCAATAGTACAAGAAGGATGGAGATTTCATGTTGAAAGAATATATAGATGTTGATTGGACCAAAATTATTGATGACTAGAAAAGTACTAGTGGTAGTGCATTATTTTGGGAAATAAATTGGTTTCATGGATAAGTAAGAAGCGATAATCAGTATCATTATCTAATGTAGAAGCTAAATATATTGGAGTAGAATCTTGTTGTACTTAGGTTATGTGGATGAAGAAAATTCTTAAGGATATTAGAGTGATATATGATGAAGTTATTCCTATTATGTGTGATAATACCAGTGCTATAAAAATTTCAAAGAATCGGATTATGCATTAAAAAACAATACGTATCTCAATCCATTATCATTTCTTAAGAGAGAAGATTACAGATAAATAATTCAAAATGGAATAAATTTCTACAAGAGAACAGGTTGTAGACATTTTCACTAAGGCATTGGTAAAGGATATTTTTGAGTATCTTAGGCAAAAACTAGGGTTTATTGCAGAGAAAAAAGTCAGAATGGAATACATTTCTATAAAAGAACAAGTAACAGACATTTTTACTAAGGTGTTGGAAAATGATACTTTTGGGTATCTTAGGCAAAAACTAGGGTTGTGTTTCGGTGTGTCTAATTAAGTTATCTTGATTGGATCATATTATTTTGGTCTGGATATAATTTGAAAGTTGTAAATGAGATGTTGTTATGGATCTCACCTTCATGTGTGGAGATCCACATGAAGTATTTTGCATCAAAAGATATTCTAAGGTTAACTGATTACTATATCAACTTTGGAGAATGTATTAGCATGTGCGGATCATTGGATTAATATTGGAAGGATGTATTGTAATATGTTTTGGTTCCCTCTTTCTCCTAGAGTGGATTGATCTGAATATTCTAGGTTTGGGTGGCTTATTTTGTGTAATATTGCTTATTCTATTTTGGTCGACCCTCAATTAGGTTTTCAATGTTGTGTCTCATATTTGAGATGTGTGGATGGATGAGTTGAGTGTGTGGATTGTGTGTGAATTGATGATAAATATATGCAAATGATATGCAAGAAGATTTGAGTTTATGAATGTGCGAAAGTCAGATTGAGAAGAGATTTGAAGGTGATATATTTAGCAAGATAGTGTGTTGTGACAGTAGATGTTATCAGAGTTGTTTTCCATGATATTGGTTTCTTGATATAGTTGTTCAAGGATAATTTCATGTCTAGGATAATCCTTCTCAGTTGCAATTCAACTATTTCCTTCGTTGATGATTGATAGTGAGTCCTTTAGCAACAACTTCTATCTTGCCTTGAATCAATGAGCCTCGATTGTGAAAGTCCTTGTATCTTTCACTAAAGCAATGTTCCTTAGCCTTGCAAGTATTTTAGGTGTTGTTGCTCCTTGGTAGTGAGCCTAAGTTTTTTAAATGATTCTTATTCATATTGTGAGTTTGATTCTCACCATGGTTTTTCCCTGTTTGGGTTTTCTACATAGATCGGGTGTTCATGTGTTCATAGTTGATGCTCATGTGTTGATGATTAATGTGTTGTTTCTAAGTTAGTTATTGTTTTTTATAATTAATTTATTTTGAAGTTCTAGAATAATTCACCCCCCTCTTAGTGTTTTCATGTGTTCAACATGTGAGATATGTCAATAATTATAAAAACAAAGAAGGTAGTGTGATTTTTCTCTTTCATCATAGTTATTATCACTCTATTAGTAATTGTAAATATTTTAGCATTCATTCAAGATCAGAGCTCTTATCCACATCACACTAGATCTCATGCTTTTTCTTGACCCAAAATTGAAGATGGTGCATTAGCACTCCCATTGCCCTATTATGTTGCTCCTCACTATGTGATCTTAGTAGTTTACCTTAAAGGGGGATCTTTTTCATTCGTGTTGGAACAACTTCATATTTAATTATACATGGATAGCAAAATAATAGTCTTTTCCTTGTCTTCTTTCTTGGGGGCCAAGAATTACATTTCAAGTTTCTCTCTCTTTCAAGGATTTTCTTTTCCTTTGTTGAGTTTCATCTTTCTTAGCTTGATGTCCTTTCCTACATAGAGTGGTCCTCCATGTGAGTACATGCATGTCCCTTGGTTGGACCTATTCCTTGTTTTGAATTGATGCATCTTTTTACGAACAATATCTCCTTAGTGAATGTGTGTAATACCTCACTAAGAATACACTTTTTCCTAGCAGTGGGAAGGTGTGCATTCTTGGTCTCCTTCCCCTTTTTCAAAGATTTCATTTTACTAAATATCTCCTCTACTTTTGGAGGTAGATATCTTTTTGTAAAGATCTCTTCCTTCTTGCATCCCTCAAAAGGACCCCTTTACACTTGTTGCAAGATACCTTTTTACAACTCTCTTTTCCCTTCTCATAAGAGTTATGCTTCTTTATCTTGGAGTTATTTACATTCTTTCCTAAAGGATATATCCTTGTTGATTAGGGTGTTTATCCCTGCCTCTCATTTCTACCTTTAGACTTCAACATAGGGCTATATTTACATCTAAAGGGGGGCATACAGGTGACCTCCTTGTAGCCTATGTTCAATTCAAGTTGTGTATTTCCTTCCATAAAAATGTTTTGCTTGGCTATCCTGTTCAAACTCAAGCAATGAATTTTCTTGCCTACAATTCTTTTCTTGGTTATCCTTTTCAAATTTATATTGCAAATTTCCTTTCATACAATGATTTTCTTGGTTATCCTTTTCAAATTTATGTTGTGTATTTTCTTATTAAAAATTATTTGTTTGGTTATCCTTTGCACCATTTTGTAGGATGCGTTGATTAGCATAAAACAACTTCCTAGACCTTTTGACTCTTCCTTTTTGATTCTGTAGGATGAGTTGACTAGCATAACACAACTTGCTAGACCTTTCAACCCTTTATTTTTCAATTTCTTAGGGTGAGTTGACTAGCATAACACAACTTTCTAGACCATTCAAATCCTCTTTCTTATTTTTAAGGATGAGTGGAATTACCATAGAACAACTTTCTCCTTTGACTCTTCCTTCTCACATAGATCACACAACATAACACAACTTATTGTCCCATGAGAATTTGTTCTTCCATGGATCCCCTAACATTACACAACTTGCTAGCCTATGAAATCCATGTTCCCTCTTACTCTTTCTTCCATAGATCACTTATCATAACAAATATTGCTAGCCCATCAAATCCATTATTTTTCCTTTCTCCTCCCTATGAACTTATAAAATAATACACCTTGCTAGTTGTTGGATCATGGTTCATCACTAGATGCATGCTCTTTCTCTATTCATTTGACCACTTGTGCTCTTGTGATAGAATTTTGAGAATGATATTAATGGTTGAGACATTCTAGCTATCAAGGTATCTTCAACTAGTTGACTTGGAGCCTTTGTTTCTAGTGCTAACCCCTTTTGTGTCTTTTTGTATGTTTTTTGTGCATCTTTTTCTTTGAATTTATTATTATTTTCTGTGTCCTTGTATATGATTGTTTGAGTTAGTATCCTACGATTGGGGGCCTGTTCCCTCAAATTTAGTGATGTCTTATCTCTTTGTGATCTCTCTCTCTCTCTCTCTCTCTCTCTCTCTCTCTCTCTCCTCTCTCTCTCTCTCTCTCTCTCTCTCTCTCTCTCTCTCCCCCTTTTGCTACTTTACTATGAGCATGTTCATAGGCTCATACTCCTACTAAAGTGGGGGTTATATATAGCATTATAAATTTTAACCCTACACAATTTACACTACCTCTTGTGGTCCTACTCTAGTGTGCCCCATCTTAGTTCTCTCTCAAGTCCATTTTTGGCCTTATCAACTCAAATCTATTTTCATCTATCTGCATGGAGAATTGAACCTATGTCTCTAGTTGTGCATGTTAGACACAATGCACCACTGAGAGGGGGAGGGGGTGAATCAGAGGTTCTCAAAACTTTTCTTTTTGGCTTTCCTTTGTGAGCAACACTGGTTTGTGAATTAAGCACAATGCATACTTACTGGTTAGAAATGAGACTAACTCAAATACACACACACACACAAACACAAGGAGACATCACATAACACCAGTATATACGAGGAAAACCCAAGATGGGAAAAAAATCGGTGAGCAATGTTACTGGAGACTACTAGTCCAATCCAACGTCACAATAAAACACAGTTACAAAGTTTAGGGCACCAACCCAAGGAGAACCGACCCCTAACTTAAGGGCACCAATCCAAGGAGCTACAACCCCTATTAGATTTATGGGCTACAACCCAAAGGAGCACCAACCCTTGCACCGAGCTACAACTCAGTGTTCACAAAGAAAACGTCAAATGCATAAGTTGTTATCATGTTACAAGTAAATCTTGCAATCTTATCAAATATCTTACTCTGTCGGTGAAGTATCTTCTCTCCTTTACCGACTCACTCTTCTTCCTACTCTGCACGTGTTGCTTCTCTACTAGATCTACAGCTCACCTTCAGCACATCACCAGTATCACACTCTGTCGATGTAAGCACTACCGATTCTTCTCTCCAACCCATTGAAGGCTTCAACCAGGTTCACTCTCACTCTCTGCTTAGATGCTCATTAAACATTTGGCTGATCTTGTTCTTACTTTCAGAAGTCTTCCACTTCGCAACAACATAATATTTTCCTCTTCAGTAGCAACAAACAATTTCTTAGGCCTTTTTACTTATAGCCCAGATTTCCGACCAAACACCAATTCAAAATCCAGATGGTTAGGTTTTCCTCTCTCCTCGAGGCAAACCAAATCCAATTAGATCTTGCACGATCTGATCTTTTTGACATTTGAATGCATATCTCTACCATAGTCACATCTCCTCGATCACGCCCTTCAATCCTGAGGAATTGCTTTTTACCCTCATGGCAAATCCTTCAGTCAGTCATGAAAGATCTATCAGGTTGTTTCCTTCTTCGCTTTGATCTTCTCAATATCTCTTAGTTGGCCCATAGTTGTCTTCCAAGCCTCGAGCCCCAAACCCCTACAATCGCTCTGCAGCAAGTCTGTGATTTTTGGGGTCTTTCATTAAAGCTGACCAACCCTGCAACAACCTTATCGTTGTACATTCTATCTTTATCCAACCACAGGTTTGCCATGTTGACTCCATGTCGACTATCTACTAGCTTGGCACTTCAAGTTGGTCCAAGTAAGATCACTGACCAACCACCCTACTAGTTCCTTACTTAGGCCAGTTTGCTAACCCTTTCGGTCTCAACCATTCTACTGGTTATCTTGTCATATCTGCTCTCATCTTGAACTGTCGATGGAACTCTCAAACCGGTCTCTAGACTGGTAAGCCCAAGATATCTTCTGCTACTTCACCTTGCTTATACAACAGATGGACTCATATAGCGGTTACCACTCCTGATGACACCATGTCATCAATCTCCCCTAGGCTCCATCTTCAATCATTTCTTTCTGCTTGATGTTGTCCCTTCCTCTACCAGTTTGTCATGGTGACATACACACACTTCACACTTCCTCTGTACTGGCAGCCCCACATACCTTTTCTTCCGGTCTGGTGCATAACCCTAATCTCATGCACTTAGGACATTCGTTCAATTGACCGGTGGATTTGGTGTGATCCTTCTAGTGCTCACCTTTACCTCTTCATTCTTATCTCTCCAAACTAAGATGTACTCAAAGAATAATAGGAGATAAGCTTCACTTGATAGATGAGGTAACACCTTGTCTTCTGCATCCTCCAATGCTCTTCATGTGATTTGATGTGAGCACATTTACTATGAGTCATGGCTTCACATAATGACTTCTTCTTCACCCAGTGTTGAAGTGATTCAGATAACATTCTACCTCTTCATCACAAACAACCTCTCAACCACTTCTCCATCTCATCATACAAGTCAAGAACTAACTTGTGTACTAATGACTTCTATGATCATCTTCTTTGCCTTTATCGGTGTTCAACAACACAAGGTGATATCCAAGCTATCACATACTGTACTTCTTCATATCATTGTTGCATATGCATCTCATCTATTGGTGGTCATCTCATATCGGTTGACATCAATGACAACACAATGCCAACAGTGCACTCTTTTTTCCTACTTTTTTTATCTATTTTTTATGGACCATGCCACTCGGGGCATCCTAGTCTAGGAACATTGTGCTTGGAGCATCCTAGACCTCCTTAAATAGGACCTAATATAAATGGGTCACAACACTTCCCATCCCTAGTGATTTCAATTCTTGGTGCCTCAATTTAACCATTGGAGGTCAGCCTAATTGGTAAATACCTTAGGAACCCTATATAAGAGCATTCTTCCTATTCATTTTTACATACACCCATATCATAAGCATTCACTATCTTCTGAGATCAAGAATCAAGCATTAAAGGAAACATTTCATCCCACCATATCCTTCAAGAATCATGGAGCAATGAATCTACATCAATCTTCATATAATAATGTGTGTTTAATTAGTTCATTAATTTTCATGTCATGTCATGTTATTATGTTAAGACTTGTGATTACATTCAAAGAGTGTTACGTCATCATCGATCATCAATTGTAGTAGATTTGAGGTGTATCAGTTACAAAGATTACTTTAGTGGTGAATATTCACCAATGGCGAATTTTTCACGTCGACGACTTGGGAAATGGTGAATATTTTGTACCGACTAGGGGTGGCCATGTCGCGAGAACATTATCAATTTCCATAAATTTCATGGCCCGATCACCATATGTTTTATGTAATTAAATATTTCTATGCGAGGATTTCACTAATACAATATACGGTGGACACACGGTAAATTTATTTTACCTACACTCTCCGAGGTTGCCTTAATAGACGACCATAATTCGCTTATAGGCATATGAAGATTTGTTAGCCAGGAGGACCCAATTCACCTGACATTTTGTCGATGCATGTCTCCATTCACCCCAACTTTTGCCAACTATATTGTATTTGCCAATTATTTAGACAACCCATAATCACCTCAAAAATTACATAAGTCGTGTTATAGTTACACGAGATTTGCCAAATATTTGTATACCATATGAAATTCTTGCAGAATTCACCATATAAGGATTGGTATAAATACATGCAAAGATCAGATCTATCTCTACATAGTCTAGTGGGTTCTAGGCTCTGAATTCTGATCAATAGTGAAGTTTCAGACCAAGGAAAATCATTGTTGTTGACTGCATTGGCGACTACTAGTGACCTAAAGGTGAGCGATCATATTTTTGAAGTGTTATAATATTAATTTGAATTTATCTATATTTGTTTGCACTGTTGAGTTCATTCTTATTCAGTGGGGGCGTGTTAGTGCCAAGTGGTCAGTCGAGAGATTCAAACCTCAGACATCTAGATTGTAGGTTGTAGGGCCAATGAAACAATATATTATACTTTATAGTCTATTATTGCTTCTTCAACAAATTGATATTTTTTTGGCAGCCTTTATTTCATTGGAGATGTCAAATAGGAAGAAGGATAGGAAACTTGAATGTGGGGAAGGCCATGAGAGGCCAACAAAAAGCAGAACATTGTCTTCATACTTTGGCTTTGGAAAAGATTGTGGTGAAAATCAGGAAGGTACATCATCACAAGTACAAGTACAAAATTTGCAACCTACACCGCATGTTGAAGATGACGATGAACCTGATATCTCAGATCAGGATGATCTTGAAAAAGATTATCTAGTAGATGCCCAAGTTAGCCAGAATGATATAATTGACTTAGGTGATAATGCTATTGATGATGATGCACGAAAGGGGAAAAGAAAAGCCAGATCAAAAAAGGATGAACCACAATCAAAAAAGGATCAGGAGTGGGATATGTTAGTGAGGAATTTTCAAATTAACTAGGCATCAAAGTATCTATTCATTAAACCAATGGAGAATCCAATTGAAGGAGAGCCTCCAATAGAATGTAGGTGTAAGATTTGCACTTGGAAACATAACAATGAAATTAGGTTGCAGCTAAAATTTGACACCATAGAAAAGCATATGGGTAAAGTATATGAAAAACAAATGATAGACAGAGTTGAAAAATGAGTGATAAGATGGAAAACAAAGGAGGAATGTAATCATGTGAGGAACGCCGAAGAGTATTAATTTCATGAGAAAAAATAGATGAAGCCTGCTAAAGTTAAAGGTTCTATTGAAGCTAGTTTTGGAAAAGCAATGCAAATAGAACAACTGGGAAAAGTTGTTCAGTTAAGCGTTGTTTTTTATGTTTTGAGCAGAGGGCGTGCTATGATAGATTTCTCATCAATTAGTGGTTTATTACACTTTTTTTAAGTTCCTAACTATCCTAATAGACAGTGGTCAGTAAACAATGGATGGGAATGGACAACTTGTCTTGCTGAGGTTGAAAAAGAAGATGTAAAGGAAATAGTTACGCCAATAGACAATACTTCATGGGTACATGCATGCATGTTTATACTGTATAGAATCATGCCCACCAACCTCATCTACTATCTATTTCTAAAATGAAGGAAAGTGCGACAACAAAAAAATTATTTCAACTAGTAAATAGAAGTTTAATTAAATATGGAGGTATGGATGACATGACGGCTGCCAAAAAATTGGTGTGTGTTGGAGAAGATGGAGCTTCAATAATGCAAGGTCACAAGAATGGTCTTTGTACAAGATTGAAACTTCATTTGCACCGTACATTACTGCAATTCACTATATGGCTCACAGAATAAATCTAGCTTTTAGAATTGTGAGCAAGTATGCTTCGGTAAAAAAATTTGAAATTTTAATCAGAGAGCTCTACTCGCACTTCTATCGAAGTCCCTAGTGATTTATAGAATTTCAACACTTTGTTGATGGAATAACTAATGGGAACAAGCTTCTCAAGGATAATGATATCAGATGGATCTCTTTGGATGGTCCAACGCATCGATTTTTTCCAGAATATCCATCCTTGATTGGACAATTTCACACAACTCATAATGAATCAGAGCAATCAAAATATCCTGACCTTCTTTGGAGGTTAAGTAATCTAGAGACACTCTTAAATTTAGCAGCTCTTCAGACCATGCTAGAGGAAATGAGGAATATTATGAAGACTACCCAAAAAGAGCTCTGTATATTGTAGAATATTCTACGTTGCTTAAGATGACATGCATGACCCTCGACAATCTCTATCAAAATCAACCAACACTATCTGATGAAAATTTGTTAAGTGGCGGACACTCACAGATTTGAACAATCTTGATAACTTTTTACAAATCCATACAAATGGGGAGGTATGTGCCAATGTATGGGGAGTTGAGATACTAATGCACTTCTATGCCACGATCGACCCTGAGGAACTAGGAAAGTTCCCCAGGAAGCAACTAGCAAGAGTTACAAGGGAAGATTTTGACAAGATTATTGAGTCTGTAACTACTTCTGTGAAGAAAATTGCCTATGATCTTTCCACACAAATTAGAAGTAGATTCCCTCTTGACAACCTACTCGAAACCATGTCTATTGTGTTTCCTCAATATTGGAGCCTCAACAGTGCAACTGATTTTCAAAGTAAGCTACTGACATTGATAAAACAATTTTGCATATCCAGAGAATTGATGGAGTAACTATAAATGGAATATTAGATGAAACTCATCTTAGAGAGAAATCATCTCGTTTTGCATACACTATGAGGGAACAATATGGCACAATGGAGAACCCCTGGGAAGAGGGATTAGTAACAAGGCTTTCGAAATATATAGTTCAGATCACAGTGTTGTGTGATTGAATTCCAGAATATTTGAAGCTTGTTGATTTATGTATTACCATGATATTGGGTTCGATGGAAGATGAGAGAGTTTTCAGTGCTTCAGGGTTTCTAAAATCAAAGCTAAGAAATAAACTAGACAAAAATTTGGAAAATTGTTTGAGGCTCTATACATCCAGGTATGATGTCCACACTTTTTATTACAATAGGGCACTACAAATCTGGAGGTCCAAATGTGAAAGACAAGGTTTGCGAAACACTTCAAACCAAAGTGCCAATGGAACCATTGACTCATGTACTGGACGTACTGGTAGCATTGAGATGCAGTTCAATGAAGGTATGCAGACTCAGAATGAAGAAAACATAGACAAGAATCAAGAAATATTTGAATTTGATGAGGATGAATGGCAACTGTAAGAGATTGGTAGTTATTAGTCTTATTACGGTATCTCATCATTCATATTACAAAAACATATTATTATGGTTGATAACTTGATGATATTTTATGAGTGTCAACTTTTTGCAATTAGAATTTAATATTGATTTGTAATTGTATTTTTCAACTTTCTATTTCCAGATTTAAAATAGCATAATAAAAGACCATAATGTGTTTATTGATACAAAGATGTTTATTTAGATATGTTTGGCATATATGTAGAGTTTGATGACATGATGGTGTATGTTGTCATTGATGTCAATCTGCTGAAGTATGAACTGGTATATTGAAGATTATGTTAATATGCTGAAGTATGAATCGGTATATTGAAGTAAGCAAATTGGCAAGTGAACCGGTATGATGGTATGAAGTGAACCAGTATGATGATATGAACCGATATATGCAAAAGTGAACCGGTATATGGAAAGTTTGTATCAGGGTTTCTGGTTGATGCATTCTAAGTCTGTGTGATTTGACCGATGACATCCTGTGATGAGTTAGCATTGAAATGAAGATTAGACTATGTTACCATGTTAGCCTTGTGCGCGTGAAGAATCTTCTCAAGGATCTTGCATGAAGAATATTGATTCTATCCACCTTGGGAATGTGAAAAATCCTAGTAAACGGTGGAGAGCATGTGATGGGTTATCAGCTTCCAGAAGCGGTGAAGAATGGATGATGGAGAACGTCTTGAGATTTGTTCAAGATTGTTTTACCCTATGTAATGTGATTAAATGGTCAGGATTGGACTGACTGTATTGTTAACCTAGATGCTTAGGGTTTTATGTTTTGGCTACGGACCTAATTGTTGTTTATAAGGTCGATGATGATTTTCATTTGAAGTTGTTGGCAAATGATTGTATGTGAGGTGATTCTTGCCAGACCAAAGAAGTGAGTAGATACTTGCAGAGTGTGATTGTAGAGGAAAAGGAATTGAAGTGGATCTGCCTTGGCATTAAGTGTTGTTATCAGATCAGTGTATTACCTATTGACTTCTAACCAGTTCAGCAAATGGAAAATCCCTTTACCGGGTAGCTTTAACAGGATTTTTGTAAATCCTTTAACAAGGTGACTCAAAATCATTGAGTTTTTAAAATCCTCTAACAAGGTAACCTTTAAAAGGGTTTTAACCTTTAACCAAGTATTTAGCCATCCCTTAACCGGGTGATCCCTAGTAGGATCAGTTCCTAGTAGAACTTGTTGTAAAGTCTTTAACTGGACTAGGCTCCTAACATAGTGAGCATCAAAAGAGTTCAAGAACAACTTATGGGTATTCATCCCCACGGTGGTTTTTCCCAGTTGGGTTTTCACATGAAAAATAAGTGTGTTATGTGTGATGCTTTTTCATGTGATGTTTTAGTGTTTTCTATTAAGCGTTAATGCAAGCTGATCCAATGGTTATTGTATTTCTGATGTATTACTTTCTTAAGCATATGGGTGAAGTGGAAATGAGATATTAAGTTTTGTGAAGATCTAAGTGTTACCATTTTATGACTTTTACAGTCACTGTGTTCTACCGGTATTGCCTTGATTTAGATTGGTGATGTTGTTTACCAGTTAGTGAAGTCTCTACAGTTTAAGTTGTTAAAGAAGTTTTTGTCTATACTGATTCACCCCCCCTCTCAGTATCTATTGGTTATTTATTGTTCATCATTATTCATTAGTTTATTTAGATATGTTGAGAACTTAGATTTTCATTAATTATTTCAAAATATAGCCATATGATACAATTCATTCAATACACCACTTTGTGTGATTCTCCATGCAAAAGTCAATACAAAGTTTTAGAACCCTTTGCAAATGACCCCGAATTCCTTTTTATAGAAACATGAGAGAAACAATAGCTTTAGGTCGATTCACAACATGTGAAGACTCAACATCAAAATAAAAAAACTCAGCACAAATTTACATGGCCATCACATGTCGGATTAGCATTTTAACAACTGCTACATGTCTGATGTCTCTTATTCAAAAAATAGAGTTAAAAATTAAATATTAATTCAAGCCATGACAAATTAAATATAGATAATAGCAGTACCCAAAACCTAGTAATCAGAAATAGAGAAATGCAGAAATGTTAAAACTTGGGAGAATTTGAGAATAAAAATTTACAAGCTGAAGGTTTGCACTGTGCATCATAGATTCATAGGCTAGATTAGCAATAGCGAGTGTTGGTTTTTTCCTATTCATAAACCAGAGTTATTTCAAGTGATGCCAAATTCTGAACAGAAAAAACATAAAACCTTGAAATTAAGAGTAAAAGTAGAAAACTGTGCAATACATACTATGATTCTTAAGATTTATGTGCCAGTTTTTGTAGGGTGCTCCACTCTTCATATGATGGAAGGTCAATATTCTTTAAACTATGGAAAGTCAACTACAACTTCGTCAACAATCCATATTTAGAAGAGTGACTTGACATCATTGTTTCACCTGATACTGCATTTAGAGTTGTAAATGGTTGGATGAATTCTAGAAAGCTTTGGGGAGTTGCGTTCTTAGGAAGCAAGTCTAAATAAAACTTCATTTTTATCTCCATGTTTTTTTGTAATCTTCTTTTCCAATGAATTTATTTGATGGGTCAATGGTCTTAGGCAAACCAAGTTTAATCAGAGTAGTTGTCTTTCCTTGCAGCTTCAATATCTTTTTGCCACATTTATCCATAACTTCTGATGTTTCCTTTAGTTTCTGGCATTTTTGAAGGATAGATGATGTCTTAACTATGACATCAATGCGACTCTTAATTCCCTTGGATGCCAAAAAGCTGTCACTGGTACTGTAGACTACTTGCAAAATTTCTTTTGCCATATCCTCTTTTGAATGAACATGTATGCTCTTCTCAATGTGCCCTTTGATTTTCATATAAATTAATCTTAGAATTTCATTCAATTCAAACCATTCACACAACTTGTTACTCCTCTACATTATTTTCCCCCAAATGTTTTCTTGTATATACTTTGTTGTATTTTTCATATTATCTTTCAATCTATCCTCCGAAGTTTTAATTTTATCATTTATATTGTGCTGGTCTTCTTTCATTTGTGCACATTTTTTTTCTTTCTTCCTCTACTTCCTTTTCCAAATGTTTTTCTTTTTCCTTCTCATGATCCAATAGGTCCTGTATTTTTCTTATTTCGGTAGCAGCTGACTCATAACTTTTGTATAATTTTTGAAAACTGCCTCTTTCCTCATCAACTTTTTTATTGCTTTTAGCCAGTTTTTCTCTCAGGTCCTTCAATTATGCATCCATATTTTCCCGCTCTACAATTTCTATTGCAGAGCCTGAATTTTTTATCCTTTTCTGTAAACCATTGCACTTGTTATTTGTTTCTTTCCTCTTTGATTTTTTCATTTGTTAGGTCTGCCTGTAACTTTTCTATTTGTTTCTCTAGTTTACTTTATTCTCTCTCTAGCTTTAGTAGTGAAGTGTAGACACTTCGTTAGTCCTTTTTGACAGACAAATTTTGTCCACATTATGTACTTTGGAAATATCCATTTGGGGGGTGCTAACTTGAAATTCAGAGGGATCTATCTAACTGTGTGGTGGATTTTTATCTTTAGTTGGGGGCAAAACAACCATGAACTCCATCATATCTTTGTGTGGGTCATATGTTGGAAATACCCCATTCCTTGTAGGTTGTTCATCTAAAACTTGAGTCAGGGCAACCCTATGAAATTCTCTCTTTTTTTCTTTATTTGAATTTGTTGTGTGTTCAAATTTTTCATAATAATCATAAAATTAAAAATCTAGGCTTTCTGAAGCCATTGAATGTTTGAAAGGTGACATAGCAGAGGCTCCAGTTCCACCTATGCCTGTGGTTTTAACTAATGCATTACGAGGATTACCAACAACCATTCCTGGTCTTGTCCCACTGTCACTTTCATGTGTAGTTTTTATAGTCTTTTGAGGGGTCTGATCTAAAGCTACAAATGATAGATTTGTAGTGATAGTGTCACTTGATATAGGATTCTGAATAGTATGAGTATCTACCACTAGTGGCCTCTTACGAGAGATATTTTGTTGTTTCCCTTGTCCAACACCAAGACAACTAGTATCAATAGTAGTACCCATGCCAACCCCACCAATCACAGTGGCACTTGACTAATAACTAATAGGAATGCTATCCTCAGATTCCCCACTAGTGGCAGTGGCACTTGATTCACCACCAATGGGAATACCATGATGTGGTGGTGGTTGTGGATTTGAACCTGAAACAAATGTAGGTGGACCCTGAGGGTAATGAGTAGTACCTTTCCATGATGAATCTAAAGAATCAAGTCCAATGACTAGTTTAATAGGATCTTTTCATTTTGAATTTGATGGAAGTTGTACCTCAAGTGGATACCAAATGCTTTCTCCTCTGGGACCTAGACCACCACCTTCAAAACCCATTTTTTCCATAATGTTTGCCCCTTTGCTATATTTTTCTTTCATGGACTCATTAACTCCACCTAATATTTTAGGGACTGTAGTAGTTGTTGAAGTGGGCTCAACCTCATACTCATTTTCATCTTCACACTTTTCATATGTTGTTGTGGATGCTCCATATTCCACCATTTTCTAAACTCTTCATCCTCGTCGATGGACTCAAATTTTGCACTGGTCTTTGGTTCACTGTGATTCTTCCTCATAGTCCAAAAATCATTTATTTTGGTTTGAATCCAATAATTGTCTTTACATTCTTGCAGAATTGTTTTTGGAATAGATTTGTTAGATGGATTAGCATATTTTTGGTAGAAATTGTAGGACCTCCTATTTTGGATGCCTTGACCATCCTCTGTTGTCCTTTGTGTGTGCAATGCCATAATTTGTGATGACATTTCTTCTATTGAAATTTTATTGTTAGCGGCAATTTTCTCCACCTCTTTTTTTACCTTATCCCAGGATTCCATGTTTCAAAGCTTTTCTAGCAATGGTTTACTTTCATTTTGACATAACGCTAAAGAGTTCCCATTTTTCTTAAGCCTTGTTTGAACTACACCGATTGGATCATACTGCTAGAGACCCTCATCACCAAAGCTAAAAATTGTCAACAAATATTGTGCCACATTGAATGCTTTTCTCTCAAATGTGAACCCTCCACATGAGAAAGGCAAGAAAGGAAATATGCTCTTCTTTTGCTGACCATGGAAGTGCCTATCTGTGCTCTCCAACTATCGTACATATATCAATACAAATACCCTCTGTCACATGTATTGGAAGTCTGTAGGGTTTTACTGCTGATCCGTAAAACCTTAACATAGTGTATTCTTCCATGAAGAACCAGTCAGCCAATTGTATTTGACTTTTGAGTTGAATGCAATCTCTACAAGACACAAGCAATCTAGGCATTGGAGTGCTTGTAATTTCATTATACATTTGTGCCAAAAAGAAGTCTACAAAATGGTTGTAGTTCTTTTTGTTATCATGCATCCTTACCTTTGGTGTCCATTCATATATTGGACACTCTATTGTATTTTGAGTCTTCTCATCAATCTTATAGTTCACAATGTGAATATTGTTGGTCTCAAATATTGCATGATGCTTGGATAGAAGGAGATAGCACAAGTAGGATGCGAACCTAAATGTCTTACAGGAACCTTTTTTTATCATTAGTAATTGTTTTTGCATGGATTGAACAATGTGCTCAACAAAATTATATCTTACTGGCCGAGTTACACAATAGATATTAAAAATCATTTCAAGAAGGCTAGCACCCACTTCCCTATCATTTTCCAATCCCAGGAAAAATGTCAACCAGGAAATAGTATCCCAAATGCATGGAACAAAAATGTTAGAATCATAAGGAGGCTTATGATTCAGATCCAATGGAGTACCATGCATTATTAGAGCTCTGATAAATGAATCTTTATGATCTTGATCGAGATTCTCATAATTCTTTGCTAGCTTTCCTAGGTCAATGTGGGCATTTGAGTTTTGTGCTTCAAACCCTAGGTTCAACAAATGAGCGAATTCTCCCATGATTATGGATATAATTTCCTCTTTTGTATTTTTATTGACAATTACTTTTTTATCTTCATCATAATTTTCGGTGCAGACCATGACAAAATCAAGGCAAGGGAATACTTCAAGTAACACCATGCTTCCGAATCCAACATCCCATGATGCGATTTTATTTGTTCTTTGTTTTAACATTGTGTTGAATACTGTAAATTTTGCCCTGTTTGGATCTACCACCTTATTAGACAATGCATATCTAATATCTATGATACACTTTTCACCATGGATAGCAGAGTTATAAATATCAAGGTATTCATCAATGAAACCTAGTATTTTAACCAGTTCGGTTAGGTACATTTTTTTTCACTTGGCTTCCTATTGAAAAACTGCTTCCTATTTTTCCCATCGATGTTATTGTTAATAATTCAAAATAATGCTAGATACAAGCTTGAAAATGATAACTCTCAAATTGAACCACAAGATTAAAAAAGGTAAAAATCGCGGGATGTAGGTGTGAGGCCTCACCTCGACTCAGTTTGACATTCAGTGGATTTTATATTTTAGACTATTATGGATACTTTGTTTTGATGCATTTTGAGACTTAGAACTTATATGGTTTCAGGATTTGGATAACATTGCTATGATTTGATGAATTACTTACATGCTTTATGAGATAGAAAACTACATGATTATTAGATAGAATGATATTGCAATGATAGATGTCGTTATTGAATTTGCAGGACTTTACTTTGAATATAGAACTATGATGTATGTTTAGTTTATGTGAATTGGGATGAAAATTGTTTATGTGAATTTGCTTGACAAAAGATGTATTCAATCTGTGCAGATGAAAATTGTATGCAAGTAATGATGTGCATTGTTGTATTATTGAATTATATTATATATGAATATTTGGAAGTACTAATGTGTAAATTGAGATGCGCAGGAAATTTACCATGTGACCATGGAAAATTACGGAGAATCAAACCTAGACTTATGTATGTTCGTAAGCCAGGGTTTGTCTATTTGGAGAGACAACACCCCGTTTGTGTTGTATTTTATTCGTATCAGTATATGCTGCATGTGTGCTATGTGTTATTTAAATTTATTGTGTAAAAACCTCAAGAGACAATTTCATGTTTATTTTTGTAGAAGTATTTTATTAGTGTCACTTGACACATGTGTGGATTTAAATTTAAATAATTTAATTTTGTCTCTTGATGGGAGGGTGTTAATTATAATTAATTTTAAATAAAATAATGTGTTGTCAAAAAAGATATTTTGAGAATATAATATTTGGAGTGGTCAACTTATGTTTGACCCGAAAATAAACTTCAGGGGGGTTTAAAATGGGTTAAATGAACACCTAGGGGTAGTTTATTAGGGTTTCCTGAAGCCCATAAAGTATACCTAGGGGTTAGGGGTAATTTTAGGCAAGTTTCTACTTTATTATTATCTTTTTAACGCTTTAAAAATTGGTTTTTTTGAGTTGAGCGAAAATTGAAAATTGAAGTAAAAAAATCAAATCAAGATTTTTCCTTTTGGGAAGGAGAGTCTTTTTGCATTTTTTGCTTTCTTTCTTCTTTTTGTTTTTTTGAGAATCCTGTGAGAACTCAGTGAGTGAGTTTCTTAAGGAAGATTTTTGGGAATAGCTGGGTAATCACCCACTCTCCATTTTTGGAGACAGAAGAAAATTTGGAAGAAAAAAATAATGTTATGGGATAAAGAAATTGATTAAGGAAAATAAAGAATTGTGGATTGGGCAGCTCTTCTTCAGATATCATTATAACCTTTGGGCAGATTAAGGTTGGTTTCAATTTTTACTTTTAATGTCTTTTCTTGTTTATTTCTGAAAGTTGTTAAATAAGAAAATCTGTATTCTTGAAAATGGATGTTTGAAAATTTTTTTGGTTTTGTTTTATGAATGAATGTGTTTTGGGAGTTTTCTCAAGATCTCTTTCTCTTGGGAGAGGAGAGGATCTTGAGGGTGGTAGCAGTGACAGCCCTCGAGTGAGAGACTTTCTTTTGAGAGCGATCACAAGGGATCTTTGTGTGACCCTTGCTGCATGGTTTGTTTGTGCAATGGGGGTCATAAGGAGGGTTATAAGGCTAGAATGCCTTTAGGGGGCATAAGGATTAAGGGGTTGAGATTCTTGATATTTTATTTGTGCCATGAGGTGGCTTCTTGTTATTACATACTTGCAGATTCTCCTCAGGGTATTTGGTCCACTACCACCCTTTGAAAATATTCACCACCAGAGTGTGGTGCTGTGAAAGCCAGGTTGGGAATGTGTCTGGAATATCTGTATGCATTGCTTTCTATGTGTTTGCCTGTTTGTTACCCGTCTAGGAATTGGTTCTCTGAGCTCGGGGGTGGCTACCAGTTAGCCTAGGCTGGGAGGTGAGCACTCCGTGGTCAGTTTTGTGTTTTTCTATTATGCAAGGAATTCAGAGGAAAGAGGATAGGATTCATGAAAGATAATCAGAAGATTGTATTTGAAGATAATTGAATTCAGTTGCAGATGTTGTTTCAAAGTTGTTGTAAATAAATGCCTCATTCAGGAGAAAGGAGAAGCAAGTTGTAAATTTGTAATAGTAGACTTGAAGACTTATTGTTGTGACTGTTCAGAGAAAACATTCTGTAAATTTGGTAGTAGATCTTAGAGATGTTTTAAAGAAAGAAAAGCTTGTTATTTCTACTTCTGTTTTTTTTTTTAAAAAAAGAAAGGTTAAATTGTGTTGCATGTAAAAAAAAGCTTCTTATTTTATGAAAGAAATAAAAAGTCTGTTTTCATTTAGATTTTTACCTGTATTTTTAATTGAGTCAAAATAGAAGTTATTTAAGCTGAAAGCCTTTAAGTATTTTAGATGGAAAGAAAAGTTGTTTTATGTGAATATTTTATTTAAAAAAAATATTAAAGGATTTCTTATTACCAAAAAAAAGAAACGTATAATGTATCTTTGTGAAATACTTTAAATTGCATTTTTGTTAACATGGATTTAGAAGCTTATTTTATAGATGAATTTAAATTTAAATATATATATATATATATATATATATATATATATATATATATATATATTTGATTTAACTTAATGTTATCTTTTCTTTTATTATATTTGCTTAAAATTTTACATCTAAAAAAAAGAAATTCTCTTGTAAAATATATATAAATTTTCTTTGGAATTTAAAATTATCTTATTATCTATGCATATTAATTTATGTAAATACCACATATATATATATATATATATACATATATATATAAATATATATATATTTATATATATATATATATATTATTATATGTAATAGTTTTAAAAAAAAATTAAAAAAAAAAATATATAAGTTGGGGTCCCCGCGGGCTCCACTGTGCGTACGCACAGTGGACGACCGCACGGCGCCCACTGTGTGCACACACAGTGGAGCCGCTTGCGGCTCCCACTGTGTGGGCACACAGTGGACGGCCACGGCCGCCACTGTGTGGCCACACAGTGGTGCCGCCAGCGGCGCCCACTGTGTGGGCACACAATGGTGCCGCGGCGCCCACTGTGCGCCCACACAGTGGCGCGCGCGCGGCCCAATATGTATTCCAACCTCCGCAACCTGCAAGTAAATTTGGACATGGCCGCCCGTAGGGTCTTTGGCCCAGCGTGAATCTTCTTCTGTTAAAAAAAAAGGGGTTAAACCCTAGCCCGAAAGGGGCTAGGGAAGTTTAGTTTTAAAAATAAAAAAAATAGATATGTTTTTTTCGAGTTTAGGTAATGATTAAATAAGAAATTAGAACCCTAATTAGGGTTGAGGAAATTAAGAGATAATATTTAGAAGTTGCAATGGATTTTGGAGGTTAGGATTAAAATAATGGTATATTAGTAGAATATATATATATAAATATATATGTTTCCATATATATATATATGGGAATATATATATGTATATATATGTATGTTTTTTTGAGTTTTTATTGATTTAAGAAATTAAATTATTGATATACAAATATATGCATAATCAATATGTATATATGTACATTTCATATGTACACAATATTGATTTGGGAAAAAATTATAAAGAAGAAATTAATTAAGAATTGCTAAGACTATATAGTCATAGTGGGGAATAAATTAAAATATCTCTCCTAATACTTTTAGTTTGAAAAATTTAATAAAGCTATTAGCTAAATATCTTTTGGAAATAGATTTCTATACCAGTAGGCTTTTCCGCAATTAAAATATAACATTTTAACGAAGCTTAGTTCGTTCGAAATTAGTCAGAATTTAATAATGAAATTTTCTTTAACGCTTGTCGCAAGAGTGTGTTGTTAATTAAACTAGTATCTTTTTAAAAAAAAAATTGTTCCGTTTTTGCCCTAAATTTTGGGCATGACATTTTGGTATCAGAGCAAGGTTTCCACACTAGGAACCTTACTCACTTACGTTTCGCCTTAAATATATTTAAAATTATTTTGTTAAATGGAATTTTGAATTTAAATAAATTTAATTCTCAAAGAAATAAATTAATCGTTTTGTCTTATTTTCTCTTAGGATGCCGCCGTTGACACGACAAGCTCGCAAGCGCGGACGGGGTCCTAGATGTGAGCGCCTAGCTCGCGATGAGGAAGAGAGGGAGGCATCGGTTCCAGAGGAGAACCCAGGAGCACCTCCCGAATAGCCAAATGAACCTAACCGTGACCTTCTAGCAGCCATTCAGAATCTTATTGGCATTGTTCAGGAAAGGATTCCAGCAGAGAACCCTCTGGTTAGGAGTCATGACTCTGGGAGTCATATATCTATTGATAGAGAATGAAGCAGGAGCCCGGCTCCAATTCCTGTAGAGAGCCAGGGTGGTAATGAGCCAGAGTCAGTGCATATGCCAGGACCACCTCCTGCGGTGGAACCAGTTTATTTTGAGAGAGGTCGTCGAGATCCAGGGGATCTCATCAGGGAGGTCATGCGCCTCCAACCACCATCCTTCGGAGGTTCTACAGATGGAGTAGAGGCCGAGGCATGGCTTCTGAGTCTTGAGAGGTGCTTTGCGTTGCGTTCTTATGAGAGCAACTTGAAAGCACGTGTTGCAGTTCATCTTCTGAGAGGGACAGCCTCCACCTGGTGGAGACAGGAAGAGTACAAATGCGGATTAGTACCTGATACACTCACTTGGGAGATATTCACCGAGAGGTTCCGTGAGAGGTACTTATCAGAGCACTTCAGGCAGCGTCGTATAGACGAATTTCATGATCTCCAACAAAAAGGCTTGTCAGTAACCCAGTATGAGAGTAAATTCTTTGAGTTATTGCCATATGTAGATTATCTTAAGGATGAGAAACTTCTTGTAAACCGCTTCATCAGGGGATTGAACGCCGGGATAGCCGGGCCTGTTAGGATGTCTGCTCCAGAGAGCCTTCGGGTTGCTGTAGAGAAGGCACTGATTGCCGAGGAAATTCAGGTTAGACCACAGGACAATAGGGATCGGTATCAGAACCGAAGTCCCGCACCTCAGACTTATGGATTCCAGAAACCACATTGGAAGGGGAACAACCGAAATTTTTAGGGGTTCTCCAAACCCCCTCCTCCACAACAGACATCACAGAACCAGAAACAGAAACCTCCACAGTATCAGCAAGGCTCCAAGCCCAAGCAGTGGCAGACTTAGGGACAGAAACGTGATCAGAGAGCATAGGGGCAGTACACACAGCCGGCGGGGACTCAGCAGTCCTCCAGGGGTGGGTACAGCGGATCCAGTAGGACAGGAGGTCAGGGATTTTCTAGGCCTCAGGGTGCCCAGTTCCAGGCACGGGGTGCTTGCTTTACTTGTGGAGCCATGGGGCACTTGGCGAGGGATTACCCTCAGGGACAGGTAGCAGGGAGTCAGCGGATGGCCGCTTCAGAGCCGACAGTTGGTGATATGGGCAGGTCCCATAGAGTATTCGCAGCGGTTGACAATCGCCAGGCCGATCATCAGGCCACGGTTATCGAATCTTCAGGTATAATCAAAGGAAACAATGTATCTATTTTTGTTTGATTCAGGAGCTACTGACTCCTTTATATCTCCATTGGTTGTGGAGCGTTGCGGGCTAGTGGCAACTAGGCAGGGTGTCAGTTGGGAAGTGGAATTAGCTTCAGGGGCTAGAGTGTCAGTGGAATCAGAGATTAGGGCATGTCAGTTGCAGATTGGCAAGACCACCACTATAGTAGACCTTAGAGTGACTCCACTTGGATCTTATGGAATCGTACTTGGCATGGATTGGCTTTATGCCCACAGAGCCAAGATGGATTGCTGCCTGAAAAAGATCGAGTGTGAGGATGATCATGGTTTGCCCATAGTTATCATCGAGATTTAGAGGCCCGTGTCTCTTCGTATGATCTCCGCAATGCAGCTCAAGCGGAGCATGCGGAAGGGATGTCAGCGTTTTGCTATCACTATCAGTGACAGAGGAGAAGAGGAGGAAAAAGAAACATCGCTCGATGACCATCCTATCCTTCAGGGATATTCAGATGTATTTCCTTCAGAGTTACCGGGAATGCCTCCCCGCAGAGAGATTGATTTTCATATAGATCTAGTACCAGGAGCCGAGCCAGTTTCCAGAGCACCTTATAGAATGACCACAAATGAGCTTAATGAACTTAAAATTCAGCTTGAGGAACTTCTTGAGAAGGGTCATATCTGTCCTAGCGTATCCCCGTGGGGTGCACCAGTTATCTTCGTTAAGAAGAAGGATGGATCTCTCCATTTGTGTATGGATTATCGGCAGCTAAATAAAGTAACCATCAAGAACCGATATCCTTTGCCTAGAATTGATGATTTATTTGACCAGCTTCAGGGTGCCAAAGTCTTTTCCAAAATAGATCTGAAGTCAGGCTACCATCAGTTGAGAATAGTGGAAAGTGATATCCACAAGACCGCATTTCGCACTAGATATGGTCACTATGAGTTTACCGTAGTCCCCTTTGGACTTACGAATGCCCCAGCAGTTTTTATGAGTCTCATGAATGGGGTGTTCCGTACCTTTCTGGACCGTTTTGTTATTGTGTTCCTCGATGATATATTGATATATTCTCGGAATGAGAAGGAGCATGAGGAGCACCTGAAACAGGTATTGCAGTGTTTGCGAGATAACCAGTTGTTTGGCAGCCTATCGAAGTGTGCTTTCTTTCGATCTGAGGTCAAGTACCTTGGACACATTATTTCCGGTGATGGGATCTCAGTTGACCCATCAAAGATTAGGGCTATTATGGATTGGCCAGCGCCTACCAGTGTGACAGAGGTCAGGAGTTTCATGGGTTTAGCAAGATATTACCAACGTTTTGTCGAAGGTTTCTCCAAAGTCGCACACCCTATTACCTCTCTTCAGCGTAAAGGGAAGAAATTTGAGTGGACAGAGAAGTGCGAGAAGGCCTTTCAGGAACTCAAGAAGGCACTTACTAGCGCTCCTATCCTTGTTGTACCAGATCCTTTAGCTGATTTAATGGTTTGTACCGATGCTTCCTTAGAGGGTTTAGGGGCAGTTCTTATGCAAGGTGGTAGGGCCATAGCTTTCGAGTCTAGGAAACTTAAGACTCATGAACTTAATTATCCCACTCACGACCTTGAGCTCGCAGCAGTAGTGCATGCACTTGTGAGGTGGAGACACTTCCTTTTAGGACATCACTTTGAGTTGCATTCAGATCATCAGAGTCTTCAGTACATCTTCACTCAGCCGAACCTTAATGCACGTCAGAGGAGATGGATGGAGTTTTTGTGCGAATATGATTTTGACGTTCACTACATCAAGGGAAAGGAAAATGTAGTTGCAGATGCCTTGAGTAGGAGATGTCATGAGGTTTGCACCATATCCATGGGCACAGACTTGAGGGACCGTATACTTCGGCACTTGTCAGAGGACGAATGGTATGCAGAGGTTTGTCAGGTGTTACGTTCTCAGGTTACTCTAGAAGGGAAATATGTGGATTATTCTTTGGAGTCCGATGGACTATTACGCCACAGAGGGCGCATTTATGTACCTTCCTCCAGAGGGTTGCGAGAGTTCATTGTCTCGGAAGCTCATAGAGCTCCTTATGCTGCGCATCCCGGGGTTAAGAAGTTGCATGCAGACTTGAGGCAGTTGTATCATTGGCCGGGAATGCGGCAGCTCATTGCTGAGATAGTAGCTCGGTGTCTCGAGTGTCAGAGGGTAAAGGCGGAGCACCGCCATCCTGGTGGGTTGCTTCAGTCTCATGCTATACCAGAGTGGAAGTGGGATATTATATCCATGGATTTCATCATTGGTCTCCCTATGTCTTCTCGTCGCCATGATGCTATCTTGGTGACAGTTGACAAGCTGACCAAGGTAGCTCACTTTTCACCAGTTCGTACTACATTCACAGCTCCTGCAGTAGCACAGGTGTTCTTGCGAGACATTGTTAGACTACATGGCGTACCCCGCAAGATTATTTCTGACCGGGATTCTCTTTTCACTTCTACCTTTTGGAAGTCATTACAGGCAGCTATGGGCACAAAGCTCAATTTCAGTATAGCTTATCACCCGGAGACAGATGGTCAGACAAAGAGAGTCAATCAGGTGTTAGAAGATATGCTTCGTATGTACGTCATGGATCATCAGACCCGGTGGGAGGAGTATCTTCCCTTAGTGGAGTTTGCCTATAACAATGGGCATCACACTTCTTTGGGGATGCCACCCTACCAGGCATTATACGGCAGGCCTTGCAGGACGCCCTTGAGTTGGGATCGCATAGAGGATAGAGTTGCTTTTGGTCCTGAGTTAGTTCGGGATATGGAACAGCAGGTGGATTTGATTAGGCAGCGTCTCAGAGAGGCTCACGATAGACAGAAGAAGTATGCCGATGCAAAGAGGATTGATCGTAGTTACTTGGTTGGAGACAGAGTTTTCTTGAGAGTGCGACCGCATAAGAGTCCGATCCGTTACGGAAAGGGTTCTAAGCTCGCACCTCACTTTGTAGGACCTTTTGAGATTCTGGAGAGGATAGGCCCAGTTGCCTACCGTTTAGCTTTGCCACCTAGCCTGTCACGCATCCACGATGTGTTTCATGTTTCAGTTTTGAGAAAGTATATCTATGATGAGTCTCACATTTTAGATTGGGATGCCTTGCAGGTGGAGTCGGACGGGCAGCTAGCTTTGGAGCCCATTCGCATTTTGGCACGCCGGACATTGGCCCTTCGAGGTCGAGAGCTGGACCAGGTTAGGGTCCAGTGAGATTGTTATGATGAGGTTACGGCTTCATGGGAGGACGCAGCACGTATGAGATCAGAGTACCCTCACCTCTTTGATGAACTCCAGGAGGAAGTTCATGCCTAGAGGGGGAGGATGTGAGGCCTCACCTCGACTCAGTTTGACATTCAGTGGATTTTATATTTTAGACTATTATGGATACTTTGTTTTGGGAGTTTTCTCAAGATCTCTTTCTCTTGGGAGAGGAGAGGATCTTGAGGGTGGTAGCAGTGACAGCCCTCGAGTGAGAGACTCTCTTTTGAGAGCGATCACAAGGGATCTTTGTGTGACCCTTGCTGCATGGCCTGTTTGTGCAATGGGGGTCATAAGGAGGGTTATAAGGCTAGAATGCCTTTGGGGGGCATAAGGATTAAGGGGTTGAGATTCTTGATATTTTATTTGTGCCATGAGGTGGCTTCTTGTTATTACATACTTGCAGATTCTCCTCAGGGTATTTGGTCCACTACCACCCTTTGAAAATATTCACCACCAGAGTGTGGTGCTGTGAAAGCCAGGTTGGGAATGTGTTTGGAATATCTGTATGCATTGCTTTCTATGTGTTTGCCTGTTTGTTACCCGTCTAGGAATTGGTTCTCCAAGCTCGGGGGTGGCTACCAGTTAGCCTAGGCTGGGAGGTGAGCACTCCGTGGTCAGTTTTGTGTTTTTCTATTATGCAAGGAATTCAGAGGAAAGAGGATAGGATTCATGAAAGATAATCAGAAGATTGTATTTGAAGATAATTGAATTCAGTTGCAGATGTTGTTTTAAAGTTGTTGTAAATAAATGCCTCATTCAGGAGAAAGGAGAAGCAAGTTGTAAATTTGTAATAGTAGACTTGAAGACTTATTGTTGTGACTGTTCAGAGAAAACATTCTGTAAATTTGGTAGTAGATCTTAGAGATGTTTTAAAGAAAGAAAAGCTTGTTATTTCTACTTCTGTTTTTTTTTTAAAAAAAAGAAAGGTTAAATTGTGTTGCATGTAAAAAAAAGCTTCTTATTTTATGAAAGAAATAAAAAGTCTGTTTTCATTTAGATTTTTACCTGTATTTTTAATTGAGTCAAAATAGAAGTTATTTAAGCTGAAAGCCTTTAAGTATTTTAGATGGAAAGAAAAGTTGTTTTATGTGAATATTTTATTTAAAAAAAATATTAAAGGATTTCTTATTACCAAAAAAAAGAAACGTATAATGTATCTTTGTGAAATACTTTAAATTGCATTTTTGTTAACATGGATTTAGAAGCTTATTTTATAGATGAATTTAAATTTAAATATATATATATATATACATATATTTATATTTTTGATTTAACTTAATGTTATCTTTTCTTTTATTATATTTGCTTAAAATTTTACATGTAAAAAAAAGAAATTCTCTTGTAAAATATATATAAATTTTCTTTGGAATTTAAAATTATCTTATTATCTATGCATATTAATTTATGTAAATACCACATATATATATATATATATATATATATATACATATATATATAAATATATATATATTTATATATATATATATATATTATTATATGTAATAGTTTTTAAAAAAAATTTAAAAAAAAAATATATAAGTTGGGGTCCCCGCGGGCTCCACTGTGCATACGCACAGTGGACGACTGCGCGGCGCCCACTGTGTGCACACACAGTGGAGCCGCTTGCGGCTCCCACTGTGTGGGCACACAGTGGACGGCCACGGCCGCCACTGTGTGGCCACACAGTGGTGCCGCCAGCGGCTCCACTGTGTGTGCACACAGTGGTGCCGCAGCGCCCACTGTGCGCCCACAGAGTGGCGCGCGCACGGCCCAATATGTATTCCAACCTCCGCGACCTGCAAGTAAATTTGGACATGGCCTCCCGTAAGGTCTTCGGCCCAGCGTGAATCTTCTTCTGTTAAAAAAAAAGGGGTTAAACCCTAGCCCGAAAGGGGCTAGGGAAGTTTAGTTTTAAAAATAAAAAAAATAGATATGTTTTTTTCGGGTTTAGGTAATGATTAAATAAGAAATTAGAACCCTAATTAGGGTTGAGGAAATTAAGAGATAATATTTAGAAGTTGCAATGGATTTTGGAGGTTAGGATTAAAATAATGGTATATTAGTAGAATATATATATATAAATATATATGTTTCCATATATATATATATGGGAATATATATATGTATATATATGTATGTTTTTTTGAGTTTTTATTGATTTAAGAAATTAAATTATTGATATACAAATATATGCATAATCAATATGTATATATGTACATTTCATATGTACACAATATTGATTTGGGAAAAAATTATAAAGAAGAAATTAATTAAGAATTGCTAAGACTATATAGTCATAGTGGGGAATAAATTAAAATATCTCTCCTAATACTTTTAGTTTGAAAAATTTAATTAAGCTATTAGCTAAATATCTTTTGGAAATATATTTCTATACCAGTAGGCTTTTCCGCAATTAAAATATAACATTTTAACGAAGCTTAGTTCATTCGAAATTAGTCAGAATTTAATAATGAAATTTTCTTTAACGCTTGTCGCAAGAGTGTGTTGTTAATTAAACTAGTATCTTTTAAAAAAAAAAATTGTTCCGTTTTTACCCTAAATTTTGGGCATGACAGTAGGTGTTCTAGATTTTACCCAAAATTTTTATTTCACTAGATTGGCGTAGACAAACTCTGTTGCAACTTGCATTCCTCAATCTAGTAGCCATTTCTGAATCTCCCTCAATTTATTGGTTTGTCCATGAAATGAAATACAATTATGATTTATGAGTCAATTATTTTGAAAACATTGAAAAGTACAAAATTAATACCTAAAGGGAAAAATATCTAGAATCCTGTTGTAATTTTATTAATTATTATTAATATCTATTCGTCAATGAAGGACAAAACATTTATTGCTTCAGTCTAAATTCTGAGGATATTAAATGTAAAACGTTCAATTCCGGGCGTAGTTCTCACAAATGTGTTCACTTCCCACATTCGGGCCGAAATCCACCCTAAGTCATTGATTTGTGTTCATCCAAGGGACGATGGTATCTGTTGTTAGTTATCATGGGTCCCATGACTTTTGCCATTTTTTGAGCACGTCGCCACACTCAAGTCACTTTTCCAGACTATTTTTTAAGTCTTTTTAATCCTTCAACTTCCACCCAGAATAGAGCTTTATAGACTTAATTATATTAAATTAAATGTAAAGCATTCAATTCCAGGAGAAGTTCTCACAAATGTGTTTACTTCCCACATTCGGGCTGAAATCCATCCTAAGTCATTGATCTGTGCTCATCCAACGGACAATGGTATCTGTTGTTAGTTGTCATGGGTCCCATGACTTTTGCCATTTTTCGGGCACATTACCACACTCGAGTCACTTTTCCAGACTATTTTTTAAGTCTTTTTAATCATTGTCAACTTTCGCCTGAAATAGAGCTTTATAGACTTAATTATATTTAATTAAATGTAAAACGTTCAATTCCAAGTGAAGTTCTCACAAATGTGTTTACTTCCCACATTTGGGCCAAAATCCAGCCTAAGTTGTTGATCTATGCTCATGCAACGCACGATGGTATCTATTGTCAGTTGTCATGGGTCCCATGACTTTTGCCATTTTTGGGGCACGTCACCACACTCGAGTCACTTTTCTAGACTATTTTTTAAGTGTTTTTAATCCTTTTCAACTTTCGCCCGAAATAGAGCTTTATAGACTTAATTATGGGTTAGTGTAGGATCCTTGGGGGCCAAAAAGTGGTGATGTAAAAAAAATAGCCTTTTCCACTCGCCTAAAAATGTGAAAATCCGTGTTGACTTTTTGCTTGGCCTAGGTGTTAGTACACCTTGGCATGGTAAACACCTAAGCAAATTGGATATCGGATAAAATCGGATATCCGATATTTATAGGTAATTTTAAATTGAAAAATAAATTATATAATATATTATTATATTATATTATATATTATATAATATGTAATATATAATATAATATAATATTATATAATCTATTATTATAATATATAATATAATAATATATTATGTAATATATTATATAATATATAATATGTAATACATAATATATTATTATATTATATTATATATTATATATAATATATAATATAATATAATAATATATTATGTATTACATATTATATATTATATAATATATTACATAATATATTATTATATTATATATTATAATAATAGATTATATAATATTATATTATATTATATATTACATATTATATAATATATAATATAATATAATAATATATTATATAATTTATTTTTCAATTTAAAATTACCTATAAATATCGGATATAATATATAATATAATATAATATTATATAATATAATACGTATTATATAATATATTATTATATTATTATATTATATATTATATAATATAATATATTATATAATATATTATTATATTATATAATGTAATGTTATTTTAAAATAATTGAACTATAAAAATCCAATATTCGATAAAATCGGATATCGGATTTTATCGGATATCCGATAACTAAGACAATATAAGTTGACTATGATAGCCAATGAGTTATTTTTCACCCATGGGCTGTGTGATTTTTTGAAATCCGATATCTAGTTGGACCCGATATCCAATTTTGTGACCCAAATTCACAAAAAAATCCATTAAAAGGTAGGATTTTTATTGTTTTTCATCATTTTCATTCAAATATTTGTATTTTTTTTTTTATGTTTATTTGTTTTTTCATTCAAAATATATTTTTTCATGAAAACTAGATTTTTTTAAATCAAATACAAAATTGTTCAAATTTGTTAACTAAATTCAATTATTTACATTCAATTAGGTTAAAAATTGGGGATAACAGTGAAAACATTGATCAATCACAACCATAACAACCAAACCCTCCTGCACAAAACCCTCCTTTGCCAAACCCCTCCTCAATTCAAGATTTAATTTCACAAAATTTGAACCAATTGATGGGGATTGCAGATGTCTATCGTAGGATCCCTTGCTTGAACCCAATGTTTGATCCCCTCACGTCAATCATAGAGAGTATAAAAACCATCACTGAGGAGCAGAATGTCACTCTTTTGGGGCGAGATTCTATGAGGGAACAATATGCAGATGTTTTGTCCTATAAGGAGATCAAGGATCTCAAGATATCCAAAGCCCCTATCACCGCATTGTTTGTTAATCCCCGCACTAGTCAACCTGTAGACCTCCCCCCAAAAAAACTTTCTATTAAATGGTGCACAAATGATGGTATTGTGAAAAACTGTTGGGATCGTTGGTGGATGGTTTTTGATAAACCACCCAACAAAAATCTTGATGTTCCCTTTTACTTCATCAAAAAATTGTATGCTGAGTTTGTTTTAGGAAAGAATGTGAACTACTTTAACATCCAATCTTTCCAGAGTGTGGGTTTAGGTATGCCCTAAAATAGACTTGGGGCAGTCAGAGTAGTCTAGGGCCCATATGTCCCCCCTCCTCCTGTTGATCTCCCACCTCCAGTGCAAGATCCAGATATCATTTGTGAGGCGACATCACAGACCATATCGGTTATTCACTCTTTGAGTAGCCTTTTGGTTTCTCAGGCTGGGGCAGTAGCTCAACCTACTTTTGATGGTGTTGGTACATCTGGTGGCATTGACACATCCTCCTTAGCTCCACACATTTATGTGCCCCATAGTTGTGTCATGTGTGGGCACGCATGCATGGGTCCAGTTGGACAACCTATTGATCCTCCTAGGCACACTGTAGATTATGAGGTGCATGAGATGCATGATGCACCAGATGTTATGACTGTTGGTATTATGGATAACTTCATCATGTGTTGCATTTTTTTTGTCATTGATGTCAACACTTGTCTTCATGGAGGTCTACATTATTCATAGGCATGGTTAGTTTCTTATGCATAGTCACCAATATATGTTCACCAGCAGGTTATATGGTTCATCAATAGCGATGATAACTTGGAGAGCATTTGGTTATGTCAAAGACATGGATTGGATGTTTGGATTTGGTGTTTTTCTTATTGGTCTAATCAGGTTGACATGTTTACCTTTACCGACAGATAGGTATAGGTTATGGAACGGTACATGATATCTATTCCAGATCAGCACGACATGTTATGGAGATGGTTTATTGATTGGATAATGTATTGAGATGACATATTGTATCACATCAAGACTTATTTTGTAATTGATTTAATTGTAATATGTTTAGTGAGCCAACCTATACATTTGGTCTTAGGTTTTGTATAAATGATTGTAAGATCTTATTGAAGATCAGGATATGGTATGAGTGTGTATTGAAGAGTGGAAATAAGAAGATCCTTGTGCAAATCACACAGACATTATCTGAAGGTTGAAGGAAGGTTATGAAGGTGTTTAGCACTCATGTTCAAATCTTTAATCGGTACTGAATCCAACATTGCAGATGCTATTTTGAGCAGTACATTGTATTGGATTTAACCATCCAGCTATAGTCAATGTGACTCCTATTTTGTGATTGAGTAGTGAGCTCTAGGAGGTTGGCCTTTCTGCATGTGTAGACCCCATTTGTATACACTTACTATCTGCAGTAGTATCATCTAATTGTGGGTAAGGTTTCTCACTGTGGTTTTCCCCTTATCAGGTTTCCATGTCAAAATCTTTGTGTTATGTGTTATGGATGTTGTTTCTCTTTCTATTTCATGCATTAAGTTTCATCGGTATTGCTATAACTGTTAATCTATTTTACCGACATTCAAGTTTGGATTACTGACACTAAGTTTAAGCTGGATTAATTTGAATTTGGGTTATAATTTATATATAAATGGTTAACAATTGATTCACCCCCTCCCTCTCAGTTGTCCTTCCGGTTCCTAACAATTGGAATTAGAGCTAAATCCTTTTTTTGCAGAAGCCTAACAACTTGAGAAGATCCTATAGCAAATATTTTCAGGAAGGATAGTTTGAAACTTGATGGAACTAATTATGATATATGGAAGATCATAATGAAAACACATATGAACTGCATTGGAAGAGATATATGGGATGTTACAAAGAATAACTATGTTGGTCCTACTTTGAATCAACCTCATCCACTGACATTGCCTAAGGAATTGGAGAATGATTGCAAAGCAAGAGAAGCACTTCTGAGTGCATTATCAAATCAACAAATTATGGGATTTTTAGACAGATCTACTGCTAAAGCTATTTGGGACAAATTGGAAACACTGAATGAAGGTGATACAATTGTCAAAATTGCAAAACTGGAATGTTTCTGGGTCGGGTATGAAAATTTAAAAATGGAAGAAGATGAAAGAATTTATGCATTTATGGAAAGAGTTAATGAAATCATTTTAGGAATACAATATTGTGGAGGATCTTTAAGTGAAGATGAAATTTTTTCTAAAGTCTTAAGAGCTTTGCAACTGACTTACAAAATGAAAATGACTGCTATTAACGAGTTTTGAACAATGCCTAATACATCAATATCTAGAGATACCTTGGTTGGAAAAATTTCAACATTTGAGCTTAAGGAATTTGGTCATGTTGCTATAGTCAAGACTGAGTTAGCCTTCAAAGCATCATCATCATCATCTGACAAAACTGATTGGAAAGAACTTTATGCAAAAGAACTTGAAGATATGAGGAGAGAAAATGAAGAACTTGAAGAACTTGAAGCACTATTTGCAAGGAAGATGCCTAAAGGTCCAGTAGGAAGTAAGTATGAAGGTAAAGCACCTTTCAAATATTTTAACTACAATAAAATTGGTCATATAGCATCTATATATCCTGATAGACATGCAAGACTAAGACAGGAAACAAAGAGATCATATAAGCCTAATCCTGGATATCAGAGATACAGATTTAAGAAAAACAGAGATAAGTCATGCTACTATGAAGATGAAGGTGTTACAGATGATTTAGATGAAGATCTAGTAGATAGCGGATGGGATTTTGTTGCAATAAAAGAAGATCAATCCACACCTATTGTCAAACCGGTAGAGCAGGCACTGGCAGCTAACATTGAAGAAAAGGATGAATGGATTATAGATAGTAGATGCTTGCATCATATGACTGGTGATAAAAGCAAATTCTTATCTTTTCAGGAATGTAATAGAGGCCTAGTAAGGTTTTGAGATGATAAAGCTTGTTCAATCAAAGGAAGAGGCACTATATCTTTGGATGGTAAGCACAATACTGACAATGTTTATTATGTAGAAGGTTTAAAGCATAATCTTTTGAGTGTTGGTAAGTTGGTTGAGAAAGGATTTCAGTTACAATTCAAGAATGGAAAATGCAAAATTATAAACAAAACTGGATTGGAGATTGCAATTGGTAATTAGACTAAAGGTAATATCTTTCATTTGAATACTAGTGATAAGACATGTTTGATTGCACACATTAATGAAAGTTGGTTATGGCATAAAATGTTGAACACAGAGTACCACTGAGAGGGGGGGTGAATCAGTGGTTCCTAGGTCTATTATTTTTCTAATCTAACTTGAGAATATCAATTATGTACTTAATCACATAGACAATCAAACTGGTAATATAAGAAAGAAAGGAAAAGTGACCATGCACACACAACCAACTCACAACACCAGATTTACGAGGAAAACCCAATATGGGAAAAACCTCGGTGAGAAAAGCTGCTGAAGTCTACTTCTCCAATCCAACCTCACAGTAAAACACAATTACAAAGTTTAGGGCACCAACCCAAGGAGCACCAACCCCTGCACCAAGCTCCAACTTGGCAATGTATATTGAGATACTATTTGAGTACAGTTTAGGCTTCTTACTGCAAATGAATTCTGCAGCTCTTGAATCAATTAACTTTCCATTATCTTTCTCTCCTTCTCACACACAGTCTCTCAGTACGCTGTGCCACACTAGGATGTTGTCTTCTCTACCATGCCTTACCGATAAGGCTCAATTGCTCAACTATGAATCTACCAGTAGGGTCCTCTGACCGGTCTGCCTACTTACTCACATTGTAACTTGATCGAAATCCCTTCTCAAATTTCCTTCTTCCAACTCCTATCCACACCACTTTCCTAACTACAACATCATCCCACTTTTGTACACTGCTCCATTTTGTTGTCAGATGATTTCCCACCAAAATAACTCAAAATCTAGGCAGTTAGGGTTTCCTCACCATCCTCAAGGAAAATCAAATTCAGTCAGATCTTGCAAGATCTGATCTCCTTGAAGTCCATCGATTCATCTCTATCATGTCTATTCTTTTTAAGAATTTTTTTTTAGATAGGAGAAACACGATCCTTTATATAGATTTACATCTGTCAGATTGCTATTAATGCCTCTACTGTTTCCTTCTCAAGGTATTCTTTCAATCCGATCTTCTTACTTTGATCTAGGCACCAACAAATCCCCTAATCTTCCTCTGTCATTCCTTCTTCCTTGAACCGCAATCAATCTGATGCAATCCCTTGATTTGCGGTTCCTTCATTAATGGTGAACATATGTTTCATCGACCTTGTGGATAAACCTTCACCAACCATACCCTACTTGCCACCTCAACTTCACACTAATCAAGACATGACTTTCCAATGTTCATTCGTTCTGAGAAACACATACCAGTAAAACCCTTTGCCAGTAGAGTGTTCTTCTCCTGTTGACCGGTATAGCATTCTGTACTAGTTTTACATCTTAACATTCCACCTCTTCATCATTATCCAGGCAACCATGCTCAATCTCCACCAGTTGACATCAATGACAACTAAGTGCCAAAATGACAACAATCTCCCCCTTTGGCGTTGATGTCAACTTCTCATAGTCCACTCCATACCAGTACATATCTCCCCCTTTGACACAATGACAAAGGGTACTTGGGCACTCCCACTTTGAACCACACAATGCTCCCCCTGAGCCACACAAACCTTCCTAGGTAAATGATACAACTCCTGACATGTGTCAGAGGTACTCAAATGTTCTTACCGGTAGTGGTTTGGTGAAAATGTCTGCTACTTGTTCACTAGTAGGAACATAATCCATTCTTACCTCTTGTCCTTCAACCTTCTCTCTGAGGAAGTGGTATTTGATGACAATGTGCTTTGTTCTAGAATGCATGACCGGAATCTTTGCAATGTTGATTGCACTTGAATTGTCACACCGGATGAGAATGGGATCAGTGATGTCCACTTGAATATCTTTGAGAGTCTTCTTCATCCAAAGCACCTGAGAGAAACATGTAGCAGCAGCAATGTATTCAGCTTCAACAATAGATAGGGAGACTAATTCCTGCTTCTTGCTATGCCATGAGACCAACGGGTCACCCAGAAAGAATGCACCACCGCTTGTGCTCTTTCTATCATCAATACACCTTGCCCAATTAGCATCAGTGTATGCTTCCAAAATAAAATTTCCCTATTTAGGATACCACAAACCATAGGTGAGTGTTCCTTGTAGATACCTAAAAATTATGCTAACAACATTCATGTGTGACTGCTTTGGTGCAACTTGAAATCTGGCCACCATACATACTGCCTAAACAATATCTGGTTTTGAAGCAGTTAGATATAGTAGACTACCTATCATGGATCTATACAAGGTTTGATCCACTACCGGTGATTCGTCATTCTTACTTAATTTGTTGCCAGTCACCATGGGAGTACTTACTAGTTTGCAATCTTCCAGTTGGAATTTCTTCACCATCTCCTTTGCATACTTGACTTGTGAGATAAATATTCTCTCATCTTTCTGTAGTATCTGCAAGCCAAGGAAGTAAGTCAATTTTACCAAGCATTGACATCTCAAATTTTGACTGCATCTGGTCAGTAAACTCTTTGTAGAGAGTATCCTTGTTTCCACCAAAGATGATGTCATCTACATATACAACCATAATAATCATGTGAGACCCATCTTTTCTTATGTACAAATTGTTGTTAGCACTTCCCTTTTTGAATCCCCTCTCCTTTAGATACATATCTAACCTTGAGTACCATGCTCTGGGGGCTTGCTTTAGACCATACAAAGCTTTCTTTAACCGACATACAAAAGTCTCATCATCATGCAACAAAAATCCTTCTGGTTGCTCCATGTATACTTCTTCTTCCAAATTTCCATTTAGAAAAGCAGATTTTACATCCATTTGGTACACTTTGTAGCCCTTGTAGGCAGAGTAAGCTAGAAACATCCTAATTGCTTCTAATCTAGTCACCAATGTAAATGTTTCTTCAAAGTCAATCCCTTCTACCTGAGAGTATCCTTTGCACACTAGTCTAGCTTTGTGCCTCACAACCTTACCTTCTTCATTCATTTTGTTCTGGTAGCCCCACTTTATGCCAATGATGTTCTTATTTCCGGTCTAGGGATTGATTC
Organism: Cryptomeria japonica; assembly: GCF_030272615.1. Taxonomy (NCBI): domain Eukaryota; kingdom Viridiplantae; phylum Streptophyta; class Pinopsida; order Cupressales; family Cupressaceae; genus Cryptomeria; species Cryptomeria japonica. The sequence continues at coordinate 275,353,676 of NC_081414.1, read as the reverse complement.
CCAAGTCTTGTTCTTCTCAATCTGGTGCATTTCTTCTTCCATGGCATCCATCCATTCTTGTCTCTTGCTAGTCTCACTAAAATTTTTGGGCTCAACTTCAGTCATGAGACATAGGTTGACTTGTTCATCATTTCGGCAAGTCTTCTTCTAGTCTACACACCATCACTCTTATTTCCTAGAATTTTCTCTTTCGGATGGTTTAACTGTACATACCACTTGGGAGCTTTCTAAGGTGCTGCCTCTGGCTCAGTGTCAGGATGAGCATCAATATTTTCATCATCAGAGTCATCATACTGGTTAATGTTTGGTTGACATCCTTTGTGCATATCCTCATCAACTCTTACATGCACGCTTTCAACAATTCTTCTCAGTCTTTTATTGTAGCATTTGTAGGTATTGCTATTTGACGAGTAACCAAGGAAGATCCCTTCATCACTTCTAGAGTCAAAGCTTCCCAAACCCTCCATATCTTTCTTAATGAAGCATTTGCTTACAAAAACTTTGAAATATTTGACTGATGGCTTTTGGTCATACCATAATTAATAAGGTGTCATCTTGCTATTTGTTCTTAATTGAACCCAGTTCGAAGTGTATGCAGTAGTATGCATGGCTTCTTTCTAATAGGTATCCGACAAACTGGCCTCATTCAACATAGTTTTGGCCATCTCCTTGACTGTCCTGTTCTTCCTCTTTACCACACCATTTTGCTATGGTGTTCTAGGAGCAGAGTATTGTCTTCTAATTCCATGTTTTTCACAATAATCTTCAAATTCATTTGATGTGAACTCTCCACCCCTGTCTAATCTTAGACACTTTAATTTATATCCACTTTCCTTTTCCACCATCTTTTGAAAGATCTTGAATCTTTCAAATGCTTGTGATTTATCTTGGAGAAAGGTGACCCGTGTCATCCTTGAGTAGTCATCAATGAAAATCATGAAGTATCTTTCATCGGCAACTGCTCTTGTTCTAGTTGGACCGCACAGATCAGTATGCACAATTTCAAGTGGCTTTGAGGTGTTGTGCTCCTTTGTTCTAAAACTTACTCTTGTTTGCTTGCCTTTTACACACTCATCACAAAATGTGTTTGTTGGCTTGATGATAGGTGGAATATTTCTCACACACCCCTTTTTTCTTACTACAACCAAGTTATCAAAATTTATGTGGCCTAATCTTCTGTACCACAACCAAATTTCATCTACTTGTCCTAACATACATTGGGACTCATAGCATTCCTTTAGGTTATAAACATTTACATCAGTTCTTTTTCCTTCTACCATCACTTTGCCGATACTACCTTTCTTTATCTAACACCCGGTTGAGTCAAAGGTGAATTTGTAACCTTTGTCACACATTTGACTTACACTTAGTAGATTATGTTTGAGGCCTCACACATAATATACATCATGTGCCTTCAGTTTTCCATCAATGCTTAGTGTTCCTTTTCCCTTTATTTTGATGGAGGAATTGTCTCCAAACCTTACCGATCCACCATTCCAATCTTCAAGATTAAGGAATTTTCTTTTGTCACCCATCATATGGTTTGAGCAACCACTATCTACCACCCATAGATTTTTCCTCTCAGCATGCAAGGTAGTTTGCACAATGAGACTTGATTCTTCCTTTTCCTTTTCTTTCTCAACCCAAACTGATTTGATTTCCTTGTTATTGCTAGCTCCTGAATTCTATTTAGGTTCAGATACCGGTCTTTGATTAGGATTTTCCTTCACCTGCTTGATCTTCTTGTTTTTGCATAATCTGGCTATGTGTCCAAATTCTTGATAGTTATAGCACTTTATGTTTTTACTAAAAGAAGCATCCTTAATGCTATTGTAGGATATTGATTGGTTCTTCCTACAATCAAAGCTCTTATGTCCATATCCATTACATTGATAGAAAATAGCATTCATATCTCAGAGTGTATTAAATAAATTTCTACTTTCAAAATTCATAGAAGGTTTATTGTTTAACCTACAGTCAGCTATTTTGTGCCCAAATTTATTACACCAGTAACAGTAACCATGAAAATTTGATACATATCGGTCATGTTGTCTTGGTCTAGAATGGAACTGCCTTATTGAGGGTCTTCTATTCATGTTGTTGAATCTAGTGAATCCTTCTTGGTCAATCCTGGCATTCCTCCTTGGATCTACAAATTTGTGCATGAAATGTGACCTCCGGTTCATTTTTGTATGCTGGTTTGGATGCCGATTTCTAACAACATCAACATGTCTTTTTACCGGTTTCCTTCACTACAGTGAATGTCTTCTTTTCTTCTCTTTCAATTGAAGAAGCAAACATTATCTCTTTGTCAGTTTTTCCTTTGTGAGTTTATCCTTGACCAACTTCAAAGCCTAAGACACCAAGATCTTTGGATTGCTTTTGTTTGCTCAACATCTTATCCAAAGCTTCAGTGTTGCCTTCATACTTGCTTCTTATTTTTATTTCTCCCTTTATTTCCTCAAGCTCCTTTCTGAGCTTTATTATTTCTGCTTCTAGCTCTTGATGCTATTTTTCTTTCTTTGTCAAGTCAAGGGTTGTAGCCTCACCGATTCTCTTAGTTTCTTCCAGCTGCAGCTTTAAGTCAGATATGATTTGACCGGATTCTTCCAAAGACTGCTTCAAGAGATCTTGTCCATCTACTGCAACAAGCTTAACTATCTTGAGTTCTCTTCTTGTTTTACTTAGTTCTTCAAGTGCACCGATAAGTTCACTTTCCAAATCCACTTCAGCCTTAACATCCTCTTCTTCCTCATCTTCAATAGCAGGTCTATCAAATGCCATGAAAATATTTACTCTTCCATGGTTCTCATGGTCATCATCTTCTGATGTATCCTCGTCATCTATTATGTCATCCTCAATGGTATATAAACTATTTTGGTTTCGGTAATCTCTTCTTCCCTACTGATGGTCATTTCTTTCTCTGTCTTTTCTGATAGATCTTCTGAACTCTCTTGACTCATCTCCACCGGTTTCTTTGTGAGGACAACTTGCAGTGAAGTGTCCTACCTTCCCACAGTTGAAACACTTAAGTGGTAGCTTTCCTTTGTACCAACCTGATCCTCTTTTGAGCCTCCTGACAAATTTTGCTACTTCAGCATTAGAGTCTTCACTGGATTCTTTAAGAGTAACAACTTCCTTCCCCTTTTTGGTGGTATCGAAAGCAACTTCTTTTCTTGAGGAAGACTCACCAGTTGTTCTCATCTCATAGGCTATCAAAGAACCAAATAGTTCATCCATAGTGAGAGTATTCAGATCCTTAACTTCTTCTATGGTAGACACTTTAGTATCATATTTGGGAGTGAGAGATCTAAGTATCTTTTTGACAAGAATCTCATCTGCAATCTCTTCACCAAGTCCTCTAATAGCATTCATAGTTTCATCAAATCTGTGAAGGTATTATGCAATTTTTTCATCATCTTTCATTTTGATGGTTTCAATTTGGCTCCTTAGAGTTTGCAGTTTGGCCTCCTTGACCTTTGCATCTCCCTCAAACAATCTCTAAAAATTGTCCCATGTTTCCTTTGCTGAAACATAGTGCACGACCTTGACAAATTCATTATCAGATAGTCCACTTAATATGGGATGTTTAGCCTTTGCATTATTTTCATACTCCTTCTTCACATCCAGATCAGTGGGAGGAGTATTAGGAACAACATACCCATTCTTGACTGACATCCATACATCAAAGCCAAGAGATGAAATATATGTCTCCATTCTTCTGCTCGAGAAGGCATAGTTAGATCTATCAAACAAAGGGGTTTATGTGGAAGCAAACTCACTTCTTGCCATTGTGCTCAAAGTCCTGAATCTACCCAAGGTTTAGAGATAACTGGGAATGTGGCTCTGATACCAATTGTTGAACACAGAGTACCACTGAGAGGGGGGGGTGAATTAGTGGTTCCTAGGTCTATTCTTTTTCTGATCTAACTTGAGAATATTAATTATGTACTTAATCACATAGAAAGTCAAACCGGTAATATAAGAAAGAAAGGCAAAGTGACCATGCACACACAACCAACTCACAACACTAGATTTATGAGGAAAACTCAATATGGGAAAAAACTTGATGACAAAAGTTGTTGAAGTCTACTACTCCAATCCAGCCTCATAGTAAAACATAGTTACAAAGTTTATGACACCAACCCAAGGAGCACCAACCCCTGTACCAAGCTCCAACTTGGCAATGTATATTGAGATACTATTTGAGTACAGTTTAGGCTTCTTACTGCAAATGAATTCTGTAGCTCTTGAATCAATTAACTTTCCATTATCTTTCTCTCCTTCTCACACACACTCTCTCAGTACACTATGTCACACTGGGATGCTACCTGCTCTGCCATGCCTTACCAATAAGGCTCAACTTCTCGACTATGAATCTACCGGTAAGGTCCTCTAACTGGTCTGCCTACTTACTCACACTATAACTTGGTTGAAATCCCTTCTCAAATTTTCTTCTTCCAACTCCTATCCACACCACTTTCCTAACTACAACATCATCCCACTTCTGTACATTGCTCCACTTTCTTGTTAGATGATTTCCCGCCAAAATAACTCAAAATTCAAGTGGTTAGGGTTTCTTCACCATCCTCGAGGCAAATCAAATCCATTCAGATCTTGCAAGATCTGATCTCCTTGAAGTCCATCGGTTCATCTTCATCATGTCTGTGCTTTTTAAGACACATTTTTCAGATAGGGGAAACATGATCCTTTATATAGATTTACATCTGTCAGATTGCTATTAATGCCTCTGCTATTTCCTTCTCAAGGTATTCTTTCAATCTGATCTTCTTACTTCGATCCAGGAACCAACAACTCCCATGATCTTCCTCTGTCATTCCTTCTTCCTCGAGCCACAATCAATCTGATGCAATCCCTTGACTTGTGGTTCCTTCATTAATGCCAAATATCTTTTTCATCGACCCTGTGGATAAAGATTCACCAACCATACCCTACTTGCCACCTCAGCGTCACACTAATCAAGACATGCCTTTCCAATGTTCAGTTGGTTCGACAAACACAAACCAATAAAACCCATTGCCAGTAGACTGTTCTTCTCCTATTGACCGGTGCAACATCCTGTATGGGTTGTACATTTTAACATTTTGCCTCTTCATCATTATACAGGCAACCATCTACCATGCTCAATCTCCACTGGTTGACATCAATGACAACTAAGTGCCAAAATGCCAACATAAAAGACTCTGTCATGTGAATTTTGATTGCATTGTAAAGATCAGTTCAACTAAGGCAGTAAGGGATTTACCTAAGATTGTGAAACCTCATAATACGGTATGTAAGGAATGTCAAATGCGAAAGCAATTTAGAACAACATTTAAGAGTATTACTGAGAAATGCAATAGTATTCTTGATTTAATTCATATTGATTTATGTGGTCCAGCAAGAACAAGAAGTCTACAGGGTGATAGATACTTTATGCTAATAATTGATGATTATTCTAGAATGTGTTGGGTTACTTTTTCTCAAGAAGAAATCAGAATCTTTTGAGAGATTCAAGATATACAAGGAAATGGTAGAGAATGAAACCAACAAGAAAATCAAATGTTTGAGATTAGATCAAGGAGGAGAATTTACATCTAGGGAATTTAATGCATTCTGTGAAGTGAATGGGATCAAGGGACAACTATCAACACCCCGAACACCCCAGCAAAATGGAGTTGTGGAAAGGAAAAACAAAATTGTTCTAGATGCAACAAGAACCATGTTAATGGAAGCAAATCTACCTCATGTGTACTGGAGAGAAGCAGTGAATACAATAGTTTATACTTTCAACAAAGTTCACATCAAAGGTGAAACCAGTAAGATCCATTATGAACTATGGTTTGGTCATATTCCTACTCTTAAATACTTCAGAATATTTGGAAGAAAATATTATATTAGGAGAGATGAGTATATTGAAAAATTTGATCCTAGAAGTGATGAAGGAATATTTCTTGGTTATTCATCTAGAAGTAAGGCATATATATGTTAGAATAAAAGGTTACAAAAAACATTGAAAGTACTAATGTGAAATAGATGAAAATTTTAAAGGAGATTCAAGGTCTGTAGATTTTGAACCGATAGTTAAAATAATTATAAATCAACCAACACAGATTGCACCAGTATAGAGTGAAGATCAAATCACACCAACATCATCAGAAAAGTCAACTGTGATTGACGAACAACAACCTATGAATGTTAATTAGAAAAAACCCAAGTATGTAAGATTGAATAATTTAGAGAATCAGATAATTGGAAACAAGAATCAAAGTGTTATGATTAGAGGAAGATTGGCAAATGAAGAGGTATGTTTAATTTCTCAAGTTGAACTAGCATCTGTTATTGAAGCATGTAAAGATGAACATTGGATAAAAGCAATGGAAGATAAATTAGAACAAATTGAAAAGAATAATACTTGGACATTGGATACCCAACCTATTGACAAAAATGTAATTGGAACTAAATGGGTATTTAGGAATAAACTTGATGAAGATGGTGAAGTAATCAAGAACAAAGCAAGGTTAGTTTGTAAAGGTTATTTTCATAAATAAGGAATTGATTATAATGAAACCTTTGCACCGGTAGCCAAAATTGAGGCAGTTAAACTATTTCTTGCATTTGCAGCTCATAAGAACTATAAAGTTTATCAGATGGATGTGAAATGTGCATTTCTGAATGGAGATCTTGAGGAGGAAGTTTACATTGAACAACCTAATGGATTTTCATTGACAGATGATAAGGATATGGTTTGTAGGTTAAGGAAAGCTTTATATGGATGGAAGCAAGCTCCCAGAGCTTGGTATGCTAGATTGGATAAATATCTTTTGAAGCTTGGTTAAACAAAAGGTAATGTTGACAACAATTTGTATTACAAAATCACTAATGATGACATTTTGGTTATTGAAGTCTTTGTGGATGATATCATTTTTGGAGGTGAAGATGGATTATGTAAAGACTTTTCTAACAAGATGTAGAAAGAATTTGAAATGTTTATGATTGGAGTGATAAATTTTTTTCTAGGTTTATAGATTTCATAAACAGATAAAGGTATATTCATATATCAAACAAAATACTTGAAGGAACTCTCGAAGAAATTTGGTATGGAAAATTCCAAACCGGTAACTACTTTTATGACTACAACTGATAAATTGACATTGAAGGATGATTCAACTCCTATTAATCTGACAAGATACAAATCTATGATTGGAGGTTTACTGTATTTGACACAAACAAGACTCGATATAATGAATGCAGTATGTATTGTTTCAAGATTTCAAATCAATCTTAAAGAAAATCATGAATCAATAGTTAAAAGGATTTTCCGGTATCTACAAGGCACAACAAATTTTGGTTTATGGTATTCTAAAGATGAAAATTTTGATTTATGTGCATACACCGATGCAAATTGGGTAGGAGATGTAGATGATAGAAAGAGTGCCACTAGCGGTGCATTCTTTCTTGGTAGAAGATTGATTTCATGGATAAGCAAGAAGTAGACTTGTACATCATTATCAACAATAGAAGTAGAATATGTTGTAGCTACAACTAATTGTACTCAGGTATTATGGATTAAGAAAATGTTGAAGAATATAAAGGTAAAATGCAAAGAACCTATAATTATTTATTGTGATAATTTAACAGCAACTGATATATCAAAGAATCCGGTATTTCACTCTAAGACAAAGCATGTTTCTATTAAGTATAATTTTCTGAAAAAAGAATGTTGAAGCAAATGAAGTAAGATTGGTTTATGTGAATACTAAAGAGAAAATTGCAGATATTTTTACAAAGCCTTTGCCTAAGGAAACATTTCAATATCTTAGAGAGCAGCTTGGGGTAATTTCCCCACTAGCAGAGACTTAGATGTTGAAGATTGGCATCAAACCAATAGAGACTAAAAAAAATATCTTTTTCCGGCTTTGATGGAGGAGAGATACTTGTCATGGGGAGTAGTTAGCTAAATGTTATGTTTTGATTCTTAACTGATTTGGCATTTGATGTCAAAGGGAGAGAGATATCTATGGAAAAACATTATACCTTGGGGGAGAGACATACTCTTTGGAGTGATGTATTTGGATTTTTGTTTTTGTTACAAAACTTTGTATTGATCTATCTTTGGGAGATTGTTGGTTTATTGGTTTTTGGCATTCTATTTTTGGCACTTACATGTTTTTCCATCTAGTGTTGCCATCAATGCCAAAGGGGGAGATTGTTGGTATTATGGGTGACTTCGTCATGTGTTGCATTGGTTTTGTCATTGATCTCAACACTTGTCTTCATGGAGGTCTACATTGTTCACCGACATGGTTAGTGGATTATACATAGTCACCGGTATATGTTCACTAGCAGGTTATATGGTTCACCGGCAACGATGATAACTTGGAGATCATTTGGTTATGTTGAAGACATGGATTGGATGTTTGGATTTGGTGTTTTTCTTATTGGTCTAATCAGGATGACATGTTTTCCTTTACCAACAGATAGGTCTAGGTTATGGACCGATACATGATATCTATTCTAGATCAGGACGACATGTTATGAAGATGGTTTATTGATTGGATAATGTATTGAGCCAACATATTGTATTGCATTAAGACTTATTTTGTAATTGATTTAATTGTAATATTTTTAGTGAGCTGACCTACACATTTGGTCTTAGGTTTTGTATAAATTATAGTAAGATCTTATTGAAGATGGGATATGGTATGAGTGTGTATTGAAGAGCAAAAATAAGAAAATCCTTGTGCAAATCACGCAGACATTATCCAAAGGTTGAAGGAAGGTTATGAAGGTGTTTAGCACTCATGTTTAGAGATTTAACTGGTAATGAATCCAGCATTGCAGATGCTATTTTGAGCAGTACATTGTATTGGATTTAACCATCCAACTATAGTCAGTGTGACTCCTATTTTTTGATTGAGTAGTGAGCTCTAGGCAGTTGGCCTTTTTGCATGTGCAGACCCCATTTGTATACACTTACTATCTGCAGTAGTATCATCTGATTGTGGGTAAGGTTTCCCACTATAGTTTTTCCCCTTACTGAGTTTCCACCTTAAAATCTTCGTGTTATGTGTTGTGGATGTTGTTTCTCTTTCTATTTCATTTATTGTTTTACCGACATTCAAGTTTGGTTTATCGACACTAAGTTTAAGTTGGATTAATTTTCATTTGGGTTATAATTTATATATAACTGGTTAACAACTAATTCACCCCCCCCCCTCTCAGTTGTCCTTCCGGTTCCTAACAATTACATAGACTGGAGGATACCCTGGAGAGTCCTCACATCCTAGAGGTGAGGAGGAACCTTCATCATACATTGATGATGTAGTGGTAAGAATTGTATTTCACTGTTCATTCTATATTTTAAATGAATATTTATAATCTAGATAATATTAAGTACTAATTTTTATTTACATGGTCTATTTAACAGTTGATGATAGAGGAGGAGTTGACATAGAGCTAGGAGGGCACCTTGACAACCATTTCATTTGGCCTTGATAGCTTTATGATACATATATTATTGCACCTAGTTGTTTGTATTTTATTATACATACATGCTCATCATTTATATTGGTATTAATTAGAGTATGTAGTAACTTGCATGTATATCTTATTTTACTCTTGTAGGGCACAAGTAGCATGAGTGTGGGGCTATGTGATTCAGGATCTAGTAGTGCAGTTGGAGACAAGGGAAAGGTAATTGAATTCAAATATGATTGAATGAATAGTTTAAATAGCTTATAATGATTATACACATCTAGACATAGATTAATAATTTCATATACTTGTTGTGTATATGTACAAAAAATTCTTGGCTTCACATCCTTGCTGACTACACCCACTATACCTGAAGAAGAAGAAGAGATGCCTCAAGTACATGTGTGTTTATTTTAATTTATGTTTAGTAGATATAATTCGTTATTGTCAGTGACAATTATATGCTAACTTGTATCAATGTCATGTTTGTGAACATATGTAGGTTGTGTATGAAAATATTGAAAACATACCTCCTCTATTGAAGACATACATCAAGAGTCCTCCAAAGCCAAAAAGAAAATGTGGAGATGAGGTAAACAAGAATAGTTCAATTATAGTTCATTTTTATGTTAACTTTTTGAATGTGAGTTATATAATATTACTAATCTTAATCCTAGTTGGTTTTTTCTTCTGCAGGATCCTTCAGAGCTGAGTAGTGTGGCGAAGAGGATTGATTTTGATGATCCATCAGTAGCTTAGGATGTTATAGATAGTTTTGGGATGCTTACATGTCTAGTTGGCATATATATTTTGTATATGGACATACTTTCATGTATATAGACATACATTTTGTTTGAGTTGGCGTTTATGCCATATTTGTGTATGGGCATACACTTGTAATCATTTGACATTTTCATATATAAAAAAGTTGATATTTGATCATATAAATTGTTTCTCATGTGTGCATGGTGTTATAATGGAAAAATTTAATCTTTAATCTAATAATTAACAATGGTTAATAATGGTTATTTAATAAACAATACAATTCATTTCATTTCATTGTAAGTGTTATTTGTATAATGAACAATGCAATTCATTTAATGAGCAATACAATACAATTCATTTAATGAACAATACAATTCATTTAATGAACAATACAATACAATTCATTATTACCCTATGCATGCTCCTATTTTTCCACCCCCACTCGGTTGAGCGCTCGGGGTAATACCCTACCGACGTCGTCCCTGAGCACCCTAAGTGCTAAAAATTGTCAAATTTTGATGGACCCTAACTCAAGATCTATGGCACCTGTGAATGATCTATTTGAACCTACGAGGCCATGAGAGGGGTCCCTACAAAATCCTATCTTATTTTTTCAAGTTTCCCTACAGTTTTATTAGGGTAGCATTTTTTCAGTTGGCAAAAAAATCATCAGTCTCATTCAATCGAATGTTGTTGCGTGGCCAATTTCTCATTCTTCTCATCGTGATAACGAACTGTTGGTTCTGACATGACCAGTTAGGAACTATTACCCTATGCATTCTTCTATTTTTCCACCCCCACTTGGTCGAACACTCGGGGTCATACCCTACCAACGTCATCCCTTGAGCACCCTAAGTGCTAAAAATTGTCAAAATTTGATGGGACCTAACTCAGAATCCATGGCACCTGCAAATGATCCATTTGAACATACAGGGCCATGAGAGGGGTCACTACAAAACCCTATCTAAGTTTTTCAAGTTTCCCTATGGTTTTATTAGGGCAACATTTTTTCAATTGGCAAAAAAATCATCAGTCTCATTCAATTGAATGTTGTCGCATGGCCAATTTCTCGTTTTGTTCATCGTGATAATGAACCGTCAGTTCTGACATGTCCAATTAGGCATTATTACCCTATGCATACTCCTATTTCCCCCCCCCCACATTCAGTCGAAGGCTCGGGGTCATACCCTACCAGTGTCGTCCCTTGAGCACCCTAAGTGCTAAAAATTGTCAAACTGATGAATAATGATGAACAAAAAATACCCTAATTGGTACTGAGAGGGGAGGTGAATCAGTATAGACAAAAACTTTCCCCAACAACTTATCAAGTTAAAGCAATATCAACCAGTTGTCTTCATTACTGAACTTAACCATGGCAATACCAGTTAAACAAAATAAGACTTCAGACAACATATACTGATAAGTCTGAACACTTCAAATACATTCAATACTTGATAATAACTTTACCCATAAACATATGCATGTGGTATACCAATAATACCATAACCTATTAACTCTGCATGCATAATCTTTCAAACAAAGAATACATAATCATCACATGAAAAATGCATAACTCATGACACATAATTTTTTCACGTGGAAACCCAAATGGGAAAAACCACAATGGGGATGAATACCCACAAGCTTGTTTTTGAACTCTTTTGAAGCTCACTCTATTAGGAGCCTAGTCTGGTTAAAGACTTTGCAATAAGGTTCTACTAGGAACCGATCTTGTTAGAGATCACTTGGTTAAGGGATGGCTATATACCCTGTTAAAGGTTGAAACCCTGTCAAAGGTTACCTTGCTAGAGGATTTGAAGAACTCAATGATCTTGAGTCACCTGGTTATAGGATTTACAATAAGCCTGTTAAAGCTACCTGGTAAAGGGATTTTCCAATTGTTGAAATGATTAGAAGACAATAGGTAAAACTCCGATCTGATAAAAACACTACAGGCTAAGGTAGATCCTTTTCAGTTCCTCTACTCTGCAATCATACTCTGCACTTTTCCTATTACTAGTCTGGCAAGTATCTCATCACTCAGATACACACACACAACATTTGCCAACAACTTACAACAACAAATATCATCGACCTTATAGATAATAAGCATGTAGTTCTTGTTGTCAAATGTTACCTTGCTAGAGGATTTGAAGAACTCAATGATCTTGAGTCACCCGGTTAAAGGATTTACAATAAGCCTATTAAAGCTACTCGATAAAGGGATTTTCCAACTATTGAAATGATTAGAAGACAACAGGTAAAGTAGTGCTTATTGTCAAAGGTTACCTTGCTAGAGGATTTGAAGAACTCAATGATCTTGAGTCACCCAGTTAAAGGATTTACAATAAGCCTATTAAAGCTACCCAGTAAAGGGATTTTCCAACTATTGAAATGATTAGTAGACAATAGGTAAAACTCTGATCTGATAACAACACTACATGCTAAGGCAGATCCTTTTCAGTTCCTCTACTCTGCAATCATACTTTGTAGTTTTCCTTTTACTGGTCTAGCAAGTATCTCATCCCTCGGATACACACACACAACATTTGCCAACAACTTACAACAAAGAAAAACATCATCCAACTTATAGACAACAATTAGGTCGATATCATAAACCCTAAACCCTAAGCATCTTAGGTTTACAATACAAGCGGTCCAATCTTGACCATTCAAACACTTGCATAGAGTATTACAATTTCAAATAGATCACAAGATAATCTGCATCGTTCATTCTTCACCGCACATGGGAATCAGTAACTCATCATGCTTTCTTGTCATACCTCCAAGAAGAGTGTTCATTCCTGAGGTAGGCTTTTAATGTAGTCGATCTTCTCATGCAAGATCCTCAAAGAAATCCTTCACGTGCACAAGGCTAACGTGGCACCTCGATCTCACTCACATCTCTTAGCTAACTCATCATAGAGTATCATCGGTTGCATCACATAGGTTGGATTGGCAAATCAGAAACCCTAGAGCTGAGACTACCAATTGGTAGTCACACTTAGTGAAATCCCGACACTAGTTCACTGTATCTCTTCATACCAGTTCACCAACTTATTTTATACCGGTATACTTATACTTTATTGACATCAATGACAACATACATTATCATCATATCAACATGCCAGTTCATCATATGCCAACAATATCCAACAATCTCCCCCTTTGGCATTGATTGCAATACTCAGTGTAGCATTGCAACTGTAAATATCATAGACTAGTGTAGCTGCATTATCAGATATCTTCTCCCCCATACATTAGAATCTTCTCCCCCTTTGACAACAATGCCAAAGTGGAGGCACAAGCTTCCATAATCTATTATGCTGCTCCCCCTATGGAGTAGCATCCTTCAACACATCAATCCTGAAAGATTTTACATTGTAGTTCCTAACTGATGCAGAGCACACAAGTTTTAGTTGACTTCATGAATGGGTATAACTGCTAATTTGGCTCTCAAATAGGTAAATGTAGTCTCTGGTAAGGGCTTAGTGAATATATTTGCTAGCTACTCCTTACTGGAAACATGTTGAAGTACAACTTCCTTATTCTAAATTTTGTCTCTCAAGAAGTGATATTTAAGCTCAATGTGCTTAGTTCTAGCATGCAATACCAGATTCTTGGAAATAGTTATTGCACTTGTGGTGTCACAAAATATATTCACTGATTCAGATATAGGTACTTTGAAACCTTCCAATACATGTTTCATCTAGATTGCTTAAGTGCAGTTCATAAATGCTGCCACATATTCTACTTTAGCTGTAGACTAGGAAGTACAAATCTACTTCTTACTTGTCCATGATACTAATCTTCCACCAAGAAAGAATGCTCCACCAATTTTTCTCTTCCGTTCGTCCACATTACCTACCCAATCGATATCGGTATATACTTTGAGGTTATAGTCACCATTATATGGATACCACAATCCATAGTCAACTCTTCCTTTCAGATATCTAAGAATCCTTTTGACTACTACAAAGTGGGATTCTCTAGGACATTTTTGAAAATGAGCTACTATGCCCACTGCATGAGCAATATCTAGTCTGCTGTGCACCACATAGTGCAACTTACCGATCATTGAACAATACTCCTCATTCACCAACGCTGAATCATCTTCATTAGTTAGTTTACAGCCGGTCACCATTAGTGTACTAACCCATTTTCTTTCCTCCATGCCAAAGGTCTTCAATACCTCTTTGACATACTTGGACTGGGTAATGAAGATACCCTCTTTCATTTGCTGAATCTGTAAACCAATGAAGAAATTTATCTCTCCAATCAGAGACATCTCAAACTCTTTCTTCATTTCGTCTGCAAACACATGACTCATTTTATCATCTCCTCCAAAAATTATGTCATCTACAAACACTTCACAGATCAGAATCTGATCATCTTCTAACTTCAAGTAGATGTTTCTATCCTCACTTGTTCTCTGAAATCCAATCTTCACAAGATGAGAGTGTAAACTTTCATACCATGCCCTAGGTTCTTATTTCAGTCCATATAGGGCTTTGTGTAATCTACACACCATGTCACTATCTTCTGATAAGGCAAACCCTTACGGTTTCTCTATATACACTTCCTCTTCTAGGATTCAATTAAATAATGCAGACTTGACATCCATCTGATAAACCTTAAATCCCTTAAATGCTACAAATGCAAGTAGCATTCAGATGCCTTCTAATCTAGCCACAAGAGCAAAGGTTTCTCCATAGTCTTCTCCCTCCTCCTAAGAATATCCCTTGCATACAAGCCTAGCCTTGTTTCTTAGAACTGTGCCTTCTTCATTTAGCTTATTCCTGAAGACCCATTTGGTACCTATGACATTTTTATGTTCTGGTCTGGGCACCAAAGACCATGTTGCATTCTTTTCTATCTGGTCTAGCTCCTCTTCCATTGCTTTAATCTAGTCTCCATTTGTAAGAGCTTCTCTAGAAGTCTTGGGTTCAAATTTAGAGATCATGCAAGAGTTCTCCGTCACTTTTCTTCTTGTGAGTATCCCTGCATCTTTATCTCCTATTATTTTCTTCGGATCATGAAGTAGCTTCACATATCTAGGAATGTCTCTAGCTTGATCTGCTAGTTTTTCTTCTTCTCCTTCACTTACCTCTTCTTCTTCTCTTACTACAACTTCTACCGGTACAAGAACACTGAGATCTTTACAAGTTTCTTTTTTAACTAGTTCCTAGAAGGCTATACCCAGTTCATCTTCCACTTCTTCATTGCATGTTTCCTCAGGTTCCTCAGAGGATTCATAAACCCTGACATTGATACTTTCAACAATTTTCTGAGTTCTATTTTTGTAGCACTTGAGAGCTTTGCTCTTGGTGGAATATCCCAAAAATATTCCTTCATCACATTTTGCATCAAACTTGCTCAGATTCTCACCTGTCTTGATATAACACTTACTACCAAACACTTTAAAGTAACTCATAGTGGGAGTCTTTCTAGTCCAGTACTCATAAGGGGTTTTATCTTTGCCTTTCTTGATAAGTACCCGGTTCATTGTATAGACTATAGTGCTCACCGCTTCTCTCCAAAAAGTGTGAGCAACGTTTCCTTGGATCAGCATAGTTCTGGCCACTTTGACTCTAGTCCTGTTATTTCTTTCTGCTATGCCATTCTATTGTAGTGTCCTTGGGGTAGACAACTGCCTCTTGATACCGCTATCTTCACAGTACTTATTGAATTCATCAGAAGTGAATTCTCCTCCTTGATCAGTTTTTAGGCATTTTATCTTTTTACCATTTTCTTTCCCTACTAATGCTCTAAAAGCTTTTAACTTTACAAATGCTTCAGACTTGTCTTTCGATATTGTGACCCACATCATTCTTGAGCAGTCATCAGTAAGAATCATAAAATACCTATCTCCCTGAATACTTGTAGTTTTCATAGGACCACACAAATCAGTATGCACAAGATCAAGTAAATTTTCTGCTAAGAAGGACTTACCTTTAAAAGTTGAGGAAGACATCTTCCCAAGTTGAAATTCTCTACACAAAGAATTCTCAGGTTTGTTTAGCAAAGGTAATCCTCTTACTACCTTGATCTTACCGACTTTAACAATGTTGTCAAAGTTCATATGACAGAGTCTCCTATTCCATATCCAACTATCATCAAACTTAGACATTAAACACCGACTTATCTTGGCATTCAAATAAAATAGGTTACCTCTGATCTACTTACCAGTGGAAATAAGTTCACCACTCTTTCCAATTATACTACAGATTCCACCTTTGAACTTCAGAGTGAGTCCTTTGTCTTTCAGCTGAGCAACACTTAAAATGTTATGCTTCAAACCTTCTACCCAATAGAAATCATCTGAACTTCTCTTTCCATTTAGTGAGATGGATCCTTTACCTTTTACCAAGCATGGTGCATCATTGCCAAATCTGACAACACCTCCATCATATTCTTCTAGAGATAGAAAATTTCTCTGGTCACCAGTCATGTGGTGAGAATAACCACTATCAATAATCCACTCATTGGAGTTGTCATTGCAAGAGACAAGTGCTTTCTTATTAGACACTTCTTCCTTTACTGCTACAAACACTATATCTTCACTTCTTCATCCTTTGATTCTCCATTAGTAACACCTTCATCTACATCAACAAGACAATTTCTCCTATTTCCTCCTTTATACTTTCTAAACCTCTCCGGTTTATCCTTATTATTGCTATTAGGATAATTAATAGCTATATGTCCTATCTTTTTGCAGGAGAAACATTTTAAAGGAATCTTACCTCTATATTTACTGGTTCCTTTCGAAAGTCTTTTAGGAGGAAGAGCTTCAAATTCCATCAGAATCTCTTCATCATCCATATCTCTGCATTGTCTGGATTCATAACTCGTACTAGTTTCTTTTCCTTTTCTGGATGGTGCAACAGATGCTCTAAAGGTTGACTTAGTCTTTTGAATACTGCCATCATAGCTATTCAACTCATATGCAGTCAACTTTCCAATGAAAGAGTCTAAGGATACCTTGGTTTTATCAATAGACCTTAGTTCCTGGATAGCAGCAACTCTGATTGCATAGATCGGTAATAATTATCTCAAGACTTTACTAACAACGGTGGCAATACTCAATCATTCCACCAGCACTTTTGATATCTCCAACCATAGTCTTAATCCTAATGCCATATTGTTGAAGGGTCTCTCCTTCAACCATCCTCATGTCTTCAAATTTTCCTCTAAGGCTCTTCTCAACCATAAATGGTTTCCAATGCATCCCATACATCCTTAGGAGTGTCCTTCTCTTGTACATCAATAAACTCAATATCTGACAAGCTGCTGATTAGGGCTTCCATGACTTGTCCATTTTCCTGAATCTCTCTCTTCTGATCATCGGTTAGAGTGCTAGTGGGAATCACATAGGAATTCTCAACATAGCTTCAGTGTTGAGCACCCATACTTTTGATGTAAATCTTCATTCTGTCCTTCCATATCTTGAAGTTATCTCTATTGAACTTAGAACCTTCCCTCTTTATCATTACAACAGGATCTTTTACCTCAAGCGGTTAAGCTTATATCACCGAGGACCTGGAGTTGCTCTGATACCAATTGATGAATAATGATGAAAAACAAATACCCTAATCAGTACTGAGATGGGGGGTGAATCAGTGCAGACAAAAACTTTCCTCGACAACTTATCAAGTTAAAGCAATATCAACCGGTTGTCTTCATTACTGAACTTAACCATGGCAATACTGGTTAAACATTGTAAGACTTCAGACAACATATACTGATAAGTCTAAACACTTCAAATACATTCAATACTTGATAATAACTTTACCCATAAACATATGCATGTGGTATACCAGTAATACCATAACCTATTAATTCTGCATGCATAATATTTCAAACAAAGAATACATAATTATCACATGAAACATGCATAACTCATGACACACAGATTTTTCAAGTGGAAACCCAACTGGGAAAAACCACAGTGGGGATGAATATCTACAAACTTTTTTTTGAACTCTTTTGAAGCTCGCTCTTTTAGGAGCCTAGTCTGGTTAAAGACTTTACAATAAGGTTCTGCTAGGAACCGATCCTGTTAGATATCACCCAGTTAAGGGATGGTTATATTCCTTGTTAAAGGTTGAAACCCTGTCAAAGGTTACCTTGCTAGAGGATTTGAAGATATCAATGATCTTGAGTCACCCGGTTAAAGGATTTACAATAAGCCTGTTAAAGGTACTTGGTAAAGGGATTTTCCAATTGTTGAAATGATTAGAAGACAACAAGTAAAACTCTGATCTAATAACAACACTACATGCTAAGGCAGATCCTTTTCAGTTCCTCTACTCTGCAATCACACTTTGTAGTTTTCTTCTTATTGGTCTGGAAAGTATCTCATCACTCGGATACACACACACAACATTTGCCAACAACTTACAACAACAAACATCATCGACCTTATAGATAATAGTTAGGTTGGTAGCATAAACCCTAAACCCTAAGCATCTTAGGTTTACAATACAAGCAGTCCAATCCTGACCATTCAAACACTTGCATATAGTATTACAATTTCAAACAGATCACAAGACAATCTACATCGTTCATTCTTCACCACACATGGGAATCCGTAACTCACCACGCTTTCTTCTCATACCGCCAAGAAGAGTGTTCATTCCCGAGGTAGGCTTTTGACGCAATCGATCTTCTCATACAAGATCATTAAAGAAATCCTTCATGTGCACAAGGATGATGTAGCACCTCGATCTCACTCACATCTCTTAGCTAACTCATCACATAGTATCATCGGTTGCATCATGTAGTACCCCTACCCTAGACAACTTTGTAAAATCGGTTTGACCTTGGTTGACTTTTTATGTGGCAATCTTGAATGGTTGAATTACCATGAGGTAATGTTTAGTCATATATTATGATTATTGTACATATCTGTTAATGTGCTTTTGCATTGATTCTTATGTAAGTTTAAACTATCCTCCTGATTCTTGTTATTAATCTCGAGCTAATATCTTCATTAAATATATATATATATATATTCTTGTCTGCCTCTTGGTTGCAGGACATTGTAGGTACAGTATCGCCTAGGTGTAAGTTTTGTCTTCACCTGTATTCACAGGGTTGAGTATACCTCTTTCGTCCTTAGAATTTGGGTTAGGTGGCATAAAACCTTCAGTTTACCCTAGTCATACTCAAATGAGCGTCGCTAGTGTTCCGTCTGTTTTCTTTTCATTTGGGTTTGCAGGTCAGGCAATTGGTTGGCTTACTTGGTTTGCGTGCTTGGCCTGTGGTAAATAGAGTATTTAACCCTAAGTATTTATTTTGATTTAACGTGTTCATTTACACATTAGTAATTGAGGAATTAAAATAAATAGGCTTCTTTTATGTGATTAATCATTAATTAAAAAGATCACCCTATTTATGTTTGTAGTGAGTTTAATTTAATGGTTAATTTTAAATAACAAATTTATTCAGTTTATGCATTTTAAAAAGGAAAGATTTAAATTTATTCGAAATAGAAATAATTTAATCTCTTTTTCTTTTTGGAATAGAAAGATTAATTTTAATTATTTAAGATAATCAATTTTGATTAGAAAAGTGAGTTTTATTCATATTTATTTTATATAGTGTGTAAGATTGATTTTGAGAATTTAATTTAATTAAAAATATTTTACCCTCATTAATATTGTGAAATGCAACTATTAGCTTTGTTAATTAAAAATTAAATGAGGGAGAAAAGCATTTCTTTTAATTAACTAAATTTATAATCTCAATGCATAAACAATTCAACTATGAGATAATTCCATAAACTTAATTAATTAATTAATTAAATTAAGTTGCAAGCTACATGATATTAGAAATATATTTTTATTTTAATTTTAGTGGAAAAATAAATTAGATTAATTATATTTATTGTTCCTAGAATTTTAAATAAATAAATAAAAGAATAAATTAAAAGAATTAATTGGAATTAAAGTATTGTTTTAATTCTTTATTTAGAAAATTAATTAATTTACATGAGAAAAGAAAAGAAAGAATAATGGTTTTTTAATTATTGCATGTTAGCTTATCTTTTGTTATAAAATTAGAAAATAAAATAAAATTACTTATATTCTAAATTTAGGTTTTTGAGAAAAAGGTATTGAACCTAGAATTTTAGTTTAAATAGGGAATAGGTCTTTATTTTAGTTACACAGGAAACAGGTCAGGAATTTAGGTGAAGAAATTTATTGGAAGCTTATTGAAAAGATTAGGGCTCTTCTACAAATTTCTTCCCGGAAAGCTATACCAGGTTGGGTGGCTTCTTTGATTTGTTGGTTTTTAAGAAAATAATTCTATTTTTCTCTGAATGGTGTGTGTGTAAATTATTTGTCAGATCCAAAACCCTCTTCTGGTTAATTTAGGTTTTGATTTAAAATTCTTGCTTGATGTTAATTTTCTAGTTAATGGGAGTAATTTAATTTTCAGAAAATTAGGGAAATTATTATGAAAAAAATTATTCTCTCTTATTGATTTGTTCTGATAGTCCTTTAAATAAATCTCTGTGAAATTAGTTGATTTCTTTAGAAATAAATTTAATTGTGAATTAAATTTATTGGTTTATCTAGTTTAAAGAAAAAGTAATTGGAATAAAATTCTGTGAATGAATTTTATTGAGTTGGGAATTTTATTTCTATGTAAATTCTGTCAAAGGGGTTTTAATGAATTTGGAAATTATTTACATGTTTAAAAAAATAATAATAATAATAATTAAAATAATAATAATAATAATAATAAAATATATTATAACATACTAAATTTAAAGTGGGTTTTAAAATGTTTAATTATTTTATTAAATATTAATTAATATATTTGATTATTATATGTTAATTATTAATTATTAGTTAATATATATTTTAAATATATGTTAATCATGATAATTTATATATATATATATATATATATATATATTAATTAATACTTAATTAGTCAATATTGTGTATTATTAAACTATTAATTATTTATATTTTTGGGGATAAATAAATATATAATAATTAATATTTAATTTTGGTATCTGTTTTATTGAGGAAGTATCTTTTTGGGAAAAAGATAAAATATTATTTTATTTGGAAAATTGTTGAAATGAAATATATTTATTAAATTGATAATTTTTAAATAATATTTTATTCAGGAATATATTATACGATATGCTATTGGAATTATTAGAAATTTAATAATGTATCGTTTGAAAAATTGGTAAGTTAATGAGATTTTCATTTAATAAAATAAATGGTTAGTTTATATTTTTCCTCTATATTGAGACATAGACAAATGGACTATTGCAATTGTGGTATTGTATTCTCCTCATTATGGTGATTTTTTTGTTAATGTATTTTGAAAACTTAGATCATTTAGAAAACTTGATCGACTTTTATTGTTTAAACCAATAGGAAAGAAGATTGTCCTTTTTTGGTTATTGCCTATGCAAGTTTAATTTTTGTATTCGCTTTTGTTTAAAGTAATGGCAAGGCCTCGATATGTTTGTTTGGACCCTATCGTTTGGTTGATTTGGGGTACCTGTTTATGTCTTCGGTTTCTAGTTTGGTTGTTGCCTTGTGATGGTGTTTTAAATGGTCTTGTCCTTTATGCAGATGTCAAGTGGTGATTTGTGGTTGGCCATAGCGGGTCAGGTCTCTAGTTAGAGTACTATCGGGAAATGGACCTTGTATTAGCTTTTGATATGTTCAGTTGGATCCGTTTCTTTGTAGGGATCATTTATGTAATTATTGACCGATGTGGTCGGTTGTTTGTTCGTATGATTCGCCTTGATGGCAGGAATGCAAATGATATGAAACTTATGTACCCTTAACTTATTTAATTATCAGAGGGGTCTTGCCATTGAGAAGACCCGGAGATGTAGCCCTCTAGGGATGAACTTCAAGATCATTTTGGTGTTATGTGTTGCTTTTGTTTTTATGTTTCATGTTTTAGTGTTAGCATGTATGGATGGCATTTTGATAGAATGTGCAAGTGGATTAGATGAAATTAATTGTAATGCATGTTTTCAGTCATCTCTTTATGCAGTAATGTGGTTCATGAAAGAGTGTAGCTGATTTGCAGAATGTATTCTATAATTGTTAAGGAAATTAAGTATGCATGGAAAGATCTCTTTAGTTTATGATGAAATTCAAGTGTGTTATTAAATTGGATGCATGAATAAAATATTAATGAAAAGTATGGACGAAGGGTATGAATAAACCTTAATGGATGAACTTTATCTTGTGATCTATATTTTGTCTTGCTGAAAGAAATTATCCTTGTTTAAGAATTTTCTCGTTATAAAGACAATCGGCTTATTGGATTAATTAGTGTAAGTTAAGTTAAATGTGGAATTAAGTAATCGCATTGGGAAACTCTTTAGGTGATAGTTGATGTCTTCCACTATGTAATCTATACTTTGATATGTTATTGTATCTTTATGTTGTGTCCTATTTAAGAAAAAAATTTGTTGCACTCCATTCATGTGTTTTAGCTTTATCCCTTCGGGGTTTCCTGATGGGGCATTACATTTGGTATCAAAGCCCAAGTTATAAACACTGGGATCTCTGGTTTTGCTTGTGCCCTTAGTTGGTGTGTGGTGTATCGACCTTATGTGTGTGCTTGTCCTCCTTTTTGTATGTTTGTGATTGAGCAGACCTTAACTTTTGTGTAACGTGTGTGTTCACATCTTGTTTTCACCTTCTTGATGTGGGTGTTTTGGAGTGATTGTATGTGCTTTGTCTTCTTATTTAGGTCTTGGTTTATGATTTCTCTTATTTTGAAGGAGAGTCATATGTACCTTCCTTATTGATTATTGTACTCTTTTGCCTAATCCATTTGGGTTGGTTAGTGTTATCTTGAATCAAAAAGTATGAAATGTGCATGTTTAAGAGTATGATCTAGCTTAGTGTTGTCCACTTGAAGGACTTGTATGGTAAATATTGAATGCTTATTTTGCAGTAAAATGAATGATTATCATCCTTCCTCTTCTCTCTCTCTCTCTCTCTCTCTCTCTATAAATTAAATGTTTTTGTTATATGTGTTTTTTTCTCTTATGTGCATTTTCTTATTGCAAGAGAAAGGTTGTTTTATGTGTTTCTTTAAACAAATTTGATTGAAGATCTATTTTAACAATGCTCCATTGAACTTGCCTTTGGATATAGGTAATTGCCTTATTATGTTTAGAAAGTGTGAATGAAAAGCTTGTTTGATGTGTATGCATAAATGTGTATTATTTAGTTGATATCTCCTCGCTTATCTTCTTACTATACCTTAAATTTTCAATGATAGGTTGCAAATTATGATATGCGGTTGTATTGTACTAAAGTAGTGAGTGTCCTCAAGAGGTCTTGCATTATCGATAAGATTACCTATTTTGATCTCTGTTGTTTGGAAAACTAGAACATTCTATTGCAACCATAATAATTGGAAATGTCTTGTTAGGCTATGTGGCATCCTTCAAAAATAGTAGCTAAATGAAAAACATGCAAATAAATGATAGACTTATAGTGAGAAATTTTAGCTTGTCTTGTTGATCTTGTGTCTTTGTAGGAAATAGATTGGTTATCAAACTCTCTTTTTCCTCCTCTTTGCCTAGATTTTAGATTTTAGTAATGCTACTAAAGAGTGTATTGAGTTAAATAGAGTGTTTATAAAACATGTGAAATTGTACTTTTTGCATTTTTGTCTTTTTATGGAAAGATGAAAGTCTTGAGCTTCATAACAAAATTTTCATAGTTAGTAATGTGGTTGTGAATGCTTAATGGATTTATAAAATATATCAGAATGATGTTATTTCCTTATGTAATGGTGAATTGTTAAAAATTTCAGTACTGGTATCTAGAGTAAACTTTATTCAGTGATTCATGTGGAAAGCATAGGTAAAATATTTCTTGAGTGGATGATAGCGTATCAAAAAGTACTCCCCGTAAATGTGACTAAACCAGTAATAGTGCTTTCCTTGTGTATTGTAAGAAACCTGTGCTTGCTATGTGTGCCCATGGGATGGTGAAGTAATCAACCATGGAGGATACGTTTACTTATGAGTATGGGAAACCATGTTGTTTATGTGATGTTGTTTATTTGTTTCCTTACTGACAACCAACCCACAAGATTGTAGATAAGTTAGTATGTATAGGGGTAGTATTAGAAGTCACCATTCCTTGAATAGTATGGAACGGCGTATGAGTAATGTCGACACGAAGCGACCTTTAGCTTCTCTATTTCGAGGAAAAATATAGTTTTGTAATGAAACTGTATTATAGGTGTACTCAATACTTTCCCTTGTGATGAACCAATTTATAAGGTTCATGTGTGCCAGCCTATTCCTATCCTTATTTAAGCATATTGATGTCAGTTCTTGAGCAGAATGATGGTTTTATTGGAGGATATTTTGCCTTGTCTTCATGAAAGGTATGTTATTTTGCCTTGTCTTCATGAAAGGTATGTTATTTTGCCTTGTCTCCATGAAAGGTATGTTATTTTTCACATGAGCTGCCAATTGTCCAGCATTGGTAGACATGTGCGTGGACCTTAGCCATGTATACCTTTGGCTTACAGTGAGTATCCTGAGAGGTACGTCGCTATGCAGGGTGTGACCTGCACATGTCCTTGTTCATGAGGTACATTTCCATGCAGGATACGTCCATTGTGTGTCCTTGCCACTTGGAGTATTGCCATGCTGTGTTGAGACATGATGCGGGGTGTGACCTGTACGTGCCCTTTTCCGTGAGGTACATTGCCATGCGGGATACGTCCATTGTGTGTCCTTGCCGCTTGGATTATTGCTATGCTGTGTTGAGACACGATGCGGGGTGTGACCTGTGCATGCCCTTTTCTGCGAGGTACATTTCCATGCGGGATACGTCCATTATGTGTCCTTGCTGCTTGGAGTATTGCTATGCTGTGCTAAGACATGATGCGGGATGTAGTAGACATTTCCATGCGGCCTACCGACAATTTTTAGGGTAGAGCCATGCCACATGATGATGTGATGTAGGGTGATGTCGAGGTGCACACCACCATGCCATGTGTGTAGTGTGACTATGTCGCACCACATGATGAGCTACTGCGCTAGCTAGACGATTGTTCCTTCCTTCCTCATTGGTGGCTAGATTCTAGTCACATAGTGATGTTATGTGCAATCGTGATATTTTTATTTTATTTTATTTCCTTGTGGGCCAACAATTTATTTTATTTAGACTTTGAAAGTTTAGCCACAATCTTGTGATCTCTTACATACTTGATTTGGTGTTGCAAATTCTGGATTATTTTATTGCCTTACTGTTGGAATTGGTGATTTATTATCTTTATTCTTTTATACTTTGGTGGCTAAACTGATTTGTCCTTATTGTTTTCATATGTTGGTCTTGTGTTTAAATGTGAAATTCCTCTCCAAGGACATATGAGATGGTCTTGGTTGAGTGTGTACGAGGAAGTAGACATAAGGAACCTTGAGGATGGGGGTATGTGAGGCTGTGATGCAGCTAGTATCCACTACCTACCTATGTGTGGTGACTATCTCTTGGAGGCTAACCACCTTACTCAACAAGGGATGTTCACGAAGGTCTTGTATGGAAGGTAGCACCGCTATGGTGTGTCCTAGCACCATCAAGCCTTGGAGTGAGATGTTGGATATTTATGATCATATTATTGTTCTGAGATCAAGCATAGAGATGTTGATCATGCATGTTATCTTTGACCGAGCATTAGACATGCTCACATGTGCCCTTTTGTGTTGTGCATTCTAGTTATGTGGATGATTATTATGTGTAATCATGGAGTAAATTGTGCTAACTTGTCACTATGTTATGGGACATAGTCTTTGGAAAGGTTTTTATATGCCTGGCAAGTGTAAACAATTGAGTTATTTATGTTGCTCTTATTTCATGAAAGTTAACTTGGTTGTAAAATTTGATATTTGAAGCTAGTTCTATGCGATAAAGTTTTATGAAAAAGATGTATTGGTAAAAGAAATTGATCATGATGGCATGTTTTCTTGGCATGTTTTTCTTGTCATGTTTGATAGATGAGTATAGTAATTGTTGCTTACCTCTTTTAATGCTTTAATTTGGTGTAATGAAAGGAAGACAATTTCTAGTTTCTCTTCTGTGATTGTGGATAATTCCTAGAATATTTTAAGAAGTGTATGGTTTCAGATATATCTTGAGAAAGGATAATGACATTCATAGAGGATCTAGAAATAATGTTTCAATTGTTGAGAAAATATTTATATGTGCAAATTAATAGTTGTGAAATGAGTTTCAAGGCTAATACGTGTTGCATGATTTTCGCTTAGCCTTACGACTTCCGGGAGTAAGTCGGAGCTTAGGGGGGGAGGATGTAGTACCCCTACCCTAGACAGCTTTGTAAAACCAGTTTGACCTTGGTTGACTTTTTATGTGGCAATCTTGAATGGTTGAATTACCATGAGGTAATGTTTAGTCAGATATTATGATTATTGTGTGTATCTATTAATGTGCATTCGCATTTATTCTTATGTAAGTTTAAACTATCCTCCTAATTCTTGTTATTAATCTCGAGCTAACATCTTCATTAAATATATATATGTATGCTTGTCTGCCTCTTGGTTGCAGGAGATTGCAGGTACAATACTGTCTAGGTGTAAGGTTCGTCTTCACCTGTATTCGCAGGGTTGAGTATACCTCTTTCGTCCTTAGAATTTGGGTTAGGTGGTCGTAAAACCTTCAGTTTACCCTAGTCATACTCAAATGAGCGTCCTTTGTGTTATGTCCTTTTTCTTTTCATTTGGGTTTGTGGGTCGGATAATTGGTTGGCTTACTTGGTTTGCATGCTTGGCATGTGGTAAATAGAGTATTTAACCCTAAGTATTTATTTTGATTTAACGTGTTCATTTAAGCATTAGTAATCGAGGAATTAAATAAGTAGGTTTTTTTTATGTGATTAATCATTAATTAAAAAGATCACCCTATTTATGTTTGTAGTGAGTTTAATTTAATGGTTAATTTTAAATAATAAATTTATTCAATTTATGCATTTTAAAAAGGAGAGATTTAAATTTATTCGAAATAGAAATAATTTAATCTCTTTTACTTTTTGGAATAGAAAGATTAATTTTAATTATTTAAGAAAATCATTAGAAAAGTGAGTTTTATTCATATTTATTTTATATAGTGTGTAAGATTGATTTTGAGAATTTAATTTAATTAAAAATATTTTACCCTCATTAATATTGTGAAATGCAACTATTAGCTTTGTTAATTAAAAATTAAATGAGGGAGAAAAGCATTTCTTTTAATTAACTAAATTTATAATCTCAATGCATAAACAATTCAACTATGAGATAATTCCATAAACTTAATTAATTAATTAATTAAATTAAGTTGCAAGCTACATGATATTAGAAATATATTTTTATTTTAATTTTAGTGGAAAAATAAATTAGATTAATTATATTTATTGTTCCTAGAATTTTAAATAAATAAATAAAGAATAAATTAAAAGAATTAATTGGAATTAAAGTATTGTTTTAATTCTTTATTTAGAAAATTAATTAATTTACATGAGAAAAGAAAAGAAAGAATAATGGTTTTTTAATTATTGCATGTTAGCTTATCTTTTGTTATAAAATTAGAAAATAAAATAAAATTACTTTTATTCTAAATTTAGGTTTTTGAGAAAAAGGTATTGAACCTAGAATTTTAGTTTAAATAGGGAATAGGTCTTTATTTTAGTTACACAGGAAACAGGTCAGGAATTTAGGTGAAGAAATTTATTGGAAGCTTATTGAAAAGATTAGGGCTCTTCTACAAATTTCTTCCCGGAAAGCTATACCAGGTTGGGTGGCTTCTTTGATTTGTTGGTTTTTAAGAAAATAATTCTATTTTTCTCTGAATGGTGTGTGTAAATTATTTGTCAGATCCAAAACCCTCTTCTGGTTAATTTAGGTTTTGATTTAAAATTCTTGCCTGATGTTAATTTTCTAGTTAATGGGAGTAATTTAATTTTCAGAAAATTAGGGAAATTATTATGAAAAAAATTATTCTCTCTTATTGATTTGTTCTGATAGTCCTTTAAATAAATCTCTGTGAAATTAGTTGATTTCTTTAGAAATAAATTTAATTGTGAATTACATTTATTGGTTTATCTAGTTTAAAGAAAAAGTAATTGGAATAAAATTCCGTGAATGAATTTTATTGAGTTGGGAATTTTATTTCTATGTAAATTCTGTCAAAGGGGTTTTAATGAATTTGGAAATTATTTACTAGTTTTTTAAAAAAAAAAAAAAAAATTAAAAAAATAATAATTAAAAAAATAAAAAATAATAATAATAATAAAATATATTATAACATATTAAATTTAAAGTGGGTTTTAAAAAAAAAAATAAAAAAAAAAATATATATATATATATATATATATATATATATATACTTAATTAGTTAATATTGTGTATTATTAAACTTTTAATTGTTTATATTTTTGGGGATAAATAGATATATAATAATTAATATTTAATTTTGGTATCTGTTTTATTGAGGAAGTATCTTTTTGGGAAAAAGATAAAATATTATTTTAGTTGGAAAATTGTTGAAATGAAATATATTTATTAAATTGATAATTTTTAAATAATATTTTATTCAGGAATATATTATACGATATGCTATTGGAATTATTGGAAATTTAATAATATATCGTTTGGAAAATTGGTAAGTTAATGAGATTTTCATTTAGTAAAATAAATGGTTAGTTTATATTTTTCCTCTATATTGAGACATAGACAAATGGACTATTAGAATTGTGGTATTGTATTCTCCTTGTTATGGTGATTTTTTTGTTAATGTATTTTGAAAACTTAGATCATTTAGAAAACTTGATCGACTTTTATTGTTTAAACCAATAGGAAAGAAGATTGTCCTTTTTTGGTTATTGCCTATGCAAGTTTAATTTCTGTATTCCCTTTTGTTTAAAGTAATGGCAAGGCCTTGATATGTTTGTTTGGGCCCTGTCATTTGGTTGATTTGGGGTACCTGTTTATATCTTCGGTTTCTAGTTTGGTTGTTGCCTTGTGATGGTGTTTTAACTGGTCTTGTCCTTTATGCAGGTGTCAAGTGGTGATTTGTGGTTGGCCATAGCGGGTCATGTCTCTAGTTAGAGTACTGTCAGGCAATGGACCTTGTATTAGCTTTTGATATGTTCAGTTGGATCTGTTTCTTTGTAGGGATCATTTATGTAATTATTGACCGATGTGGTCGGTTGTTTGTTCGTATGATTCGCTTTGATGGCAGGAATGAAAATGATATGAAACTTATGTACCCTTAACTTATTTAATTATCAGAGGGGTCTTGCAGTTGAGCAAACCCAGAGATGTAGCCCTCTAGGGGTGAATTTTGAGATCATTTTGGTGTTATGTGTTGCTTTTGTTCTTATGTTTCATGTTTTAGCGTTAGCATGTATGGATGACATTTTGATAGAATGTGTAAGTGGATTAGATGAAATTAATTGCAATGCATGTTTTCAGTCGTCTCTTTATGCAGTAGTGTGGTTCATGAAAGAGTGTAGCTGATTTGCAAAATGTATTCTATAATTGTTAAGGAAATTAAGTATGCATGGAAAGATCTCATTAGTTTATGATGAAATTCAAGTGTGTTATTAAATTGGATGCATGACTAAAATTTTAATCAAAAGTATGGACGAAGGGTATGAATAAACCTTAATGGATGAACTTTATCTTGTGATCTATATTTTGTCTTGTTGAAAGAAATTATCCTTGTTTAAGAATTTTCTCGTTATAAGGACAATCGGCTTATTGGATTAATTAACGTAAGTTAAAGTTAAATGTGGAATTAAGTAATCACGTTGGGAAACTCTTTAGGTGATAGTTGATGTCTTCCATTGTGTAATCTATACTTTGATATCTTATTGTATCTTTATGTTGTGTCTTATATTTAAAAAAAAATTGTTGCACTCCATTCGTGTGTTTTAGCTTTATCCCTTCGGGGTTTCCTGGTAGGGCATTACACATCGCACATGATGGATTGCCAAATCGAAAACCCTAGAGCTAAGACTACCAACCGGTAGTCACACTTAGTGAAATCCTGACACCGGTTCAATGCATCTCTTCATACCTCTTCATACCGTTTCACCAACTTTTTTTATAATGGTATACTTATACTTTATTGACATCAGTGACAACATACATTATCATCATATCAACATGCAAGTTCATCATATGCCAACAATATCCAACATAAACTTTGATGGGCCCTAACTCAGAATCCATGGCACCTACGAATGATCCATTTGAACCTATGGTGCCATGACAGGGGTCCCTACAAAATCCTATCTCAGTTTTTCAAGTTTCCCTATGGTTTTATTAGGGAAGCATTTTTTCAGTTGGCAAAAAATCTGTCAATCTCATTCAATGAAAAAATATAGATAAAAAAGCATTACACTGTAGACACATAATGATCATCAATATTTCCATGTATTGTATACACATAATTACCATTACATTTGCATGTGAAATCCATGAACGAATATGCAAACATGATTTTTCATCATTATCAATACAACTACACCAATATACTCATGTACAGATACACTATATATCATCAATATAACTAAACTAATCTGCTCATGGACATTGTATATCATCATAACAAAGTTACATAAATTCACATCCATATACAAATACAACATCCCACTTCATCTGCATCAGACATCCTCATGTCCTAAGAGAAAAGCTTACATACAACAATGCCTTCATATAAATGAAGACCAATATAAGCAACCTTTTTATGCGGAATGAATGTGCTACAAGAAACCAATTATAACACTTAATACAAATTATTTTATCAAATTATAAATAGATAATTTAAAACATTTTTAAGACGTACAAGATTGTATAATTACGAAACTTACTATTTCTCTACAAAGTCTACAAGCATAACTTTGAAGAAAGATGCATGTTGATTAAAGCCCTTCTCACTGTATTTCTCTGCATGATTGAAGATGATGGTAGATATTGTAATTTTTAAATGGAAATACATTCACTTGACTTAGTGTTTATGAACAAAATTTAATCTCATTAATGCACAAAAGAATATGTACCATCACCAAGAGTAAACTAGTCAACGACGAATGATCTAGCATGAACCTGTATTTTTTAGAATTGTTAGTCTACACATAAAATGAAAAGGTGGGATTATATACCATAAAAATACATCCCTTCGAATTATATCAAGAGAACCCACTATGTTGACACAAAAATCATAATGCGATAGTGTTGTATATCATCAAAAAGACCTGCATGAGCATAAAGGTTTTGTGATAATTATATCATCAAAGATTGTCAAATAGTGTTGTCTATTATCCAAAATTGTAATGCTCGTCAAATGCATGATAATAAGCCGTGTTGCAAACATACGTCCCTTCGAATTATATTGAGTGTACCCACTATGTGCATGCAAAAGTCATGTTGCCAAAAAAAATGTTCATCAATAGACCTGCATTTTGAACACATCCTTAATATATACATAACAAACTTGAACATTAAGGTTTAATGATCATTGTTTGAAATGAAATACATGATAAAAAAAATAAGGCACCATTAAAGACCTACTACTCAAGTATGCCTGAAGGGTCATCTCTTTGCTTAAGAGTATCTAGTATTGCTTCATGATCAGCAGCAGTCACTGTCCATAGGTCTTTGGTCTTTGGTTTTTCTTGATGCTTCAACAACTTGACATTTGTAGCTATAATAAGGTGGGAATACATAAGAATGCTTTTGTTTCTCTCGTAGTCTTCAAATGCATTTATGTCATTCTTTCAAATCATGTATGTTCGCAACCAAGTTCCCACAACAACAACTGAACCTATAGGATATGTGAACCCATCATCATTTGTTGTTGGTTGTGTTAGCTTCTATTTTCCTTGTACACATCATGCCAACCAATATTTTGATCTCTCTTCATTCCCTTGTGGTGCAAAAAATGCAAAAACATGTCTTGGTTATACAAGATCTGATAGACGGTCATACCCAAGTGAGCTTTCCATGTCATCATTTGACAAGGATATTGTTTGAGATAAATGAGTTAGATATTGGGGAATCCACGTATCTGTAGCGTCCTAAAATTGTGACACTTGCAATTTCGACTACATTTGGGTCTTCACGATGGCGGTGCAACGTTGAACCTGAATGGAGACCCCGAAACCTGCTTGTGACACCAAAAACTTCATTTTTCAGCACCTTGGCATGATCCCTCCTTGCACCCTACTGTCCCGGGAGGTGGGACCATGGCGCCCAGCGCCCTGGTCCTTGGCCCTATTTTGGGCCCGGTCTCTTTTGGGCATCGAGTCTTTAAGTTTGCAATTCGGGAAATAATACTTCTAGGTCGGCCTAAGGTTGGAAAAATCAGTCTATCAGCCCTAATTGACAAGTATATAAACTACATTTCCCCTCTCAAAAAAAGGAGGAGGAGATATGTGAGCAAGAGGCGGAAGCGATATTCAAACATTCAAACATTCAAGCATTCAAGCATTCCTTCAAGCAATTGAGCATTCTAAGTCTCCATTCAAGGCTAAGTGTTGCATTCAAGACAAGGATTCAACCATTGAAGAGGAGATCACTTACAACACATTACATACAACATACATTACACCTTCGCATGTAAGAATACAAACATTCTTACAACAAGGTATCAGTACTTGTTTACATTACAAACATTTACATTTACAGCATTCTCATTTCTTGGTTAATTCCAAAACTGGGGTTTGACCTAAAGGCAAACCCCTAATCCCTAACCCCCCAATCATCCTCTCTTTTCTGTGTGTAGGTTGCAGCTACGCGGCTATAATTGAAGATCTGGAATCCTTGTGCAGAGATGAACAGATCCCCCTTCGTTTCGCGGATTTTTCGGAGGACCGTGTGCACGCCGGGCGCCATCGTCCTGTCAACTTTCACTCAAATTTGCAGAATAGCACCGTCTCAACATTTTACTGCTAATTCCACGTCCACAGCTTCATCCCGTATCCCTATCTCTGTTTATAAGTGAATCTTTCTTGCTTCTACATGCATTCCTAGCTCAATCATTCTATCTACATTTCTTTACAAAAGAGGGTATCCTTGATGTCTTAACCCTTGAAACTCATTTAGAATCCAATCCTGCATTGTGAGGGATTGGATCTTGTGGGTTTCAGCCCCTCTTTTGAATGTAAAGTCTCTCCCAAGTGAAAACCATCAACCCTAGTGACCTCCCTTCTCTCTCCTTGGAGTTAGGGGAGGGGAGAACAACTAGGGTTCGATTTTTCCGCTTTACATTTTGATGAACCCGACATGAACATCCTCATTCTGATTATTCATGGTTAGATTTGAAAAATTTGCTTCCTTAATTACATTTCCATGTTTGATCTTTTGCAAATTTTAGAGGCTAATTGCATAAAAACCCTAAAATTTTCTTTTTAGTAATTAAGCTTGTGAAATGTTTAATTGTTAATGCTTGTTTCATATCTACCCTTCTATTGCAAATTGTCAATTCATATTTGTGCTTTAATTCTGAAAATTAAGTGGTTAAATGTCAAAACCCTAATTTTTAAGACCTTCTTGATTGAACCTTTGACTGATAATTTCACTAATCAAAACACTTCCAAATCGGCTGTAACTTTGGATTCCGCAACAAAATCACAATATCTCTCATCCCTGAAAATTCAGAAAAAAGTTGCGAGGACCGTGTGCACCCCGAGCACCATCGTCCCCGACATTTTTTCCAAAATTTTGGGAGCTAGATCTTATTGTATTTTTCTGCTAAAATCCAGAATTTTGGCTGATTTTATCAATTCTAACACTTTCAAAATTAAAGTCAAAGTTGGTCTAGTGATTGCTCGGATAAAGGCTTTTAATCATTCAAAAATTGTTGAAATTGAAATTCATATCAAAATTGTGTTTCTTACTGTCCTAAATCTAAAAGGTGTGTTGGTATTCATTCGAAATTTCATTCAAATTTTTACAATTTGTGACTTTTGAAATTAAGTGTTTAATTGCGACAACTTTGATTTCCACTTTCAAATTTGAATTTTGCATGAAATCGAGTCAACTTTTAAATTTCAAAGCTTGCATTGCTTTCAGTATTCCCTCTAAAATGATAAAATTCAAAATTTCAGATTCCCTCTCTTTTTCAAAATTAAAATTTTGCATTTTTCAACAATCTTGGTAGGGTTCAATTTTGAGATTG
Organism: Cryptomeria japonica; assembly: GCF_030272615.1. Lineage (NCBI taxonomy): Eukaryota > Viridiplantae > Streptophyta > Pinopsida > Cupressales > Cupressaceae > Cryptomeria > Cryptomeria japonica. The sequence continues at coordinate 275,319,231 of NC_081414.1, read as the reverse complement.
CAACTTTAATTTGGCCTATCTACAGATCTTAAAATCACTCAATTTTTTCAGATTAGCTTTAAAATCATCATAACTTTCATCCCTGAAAATTTTGAAAAAATTTGCGAGGACCGTGTGCACTCCGTTCGCCACGGTCCCTGACATTTTTTCCGAAATTTCGAGAGATTGTCCTGATTGTATTTAACAGCTTAAATCTAGGAGATTGGCTGATTTTATTGAAATTTGCTACCTCTAAAATTCAAAATCTTCTCTCTCTCTTTAGTGCATGATTTTTACAACAATAAGCCCTACTTACACTATTCCCATTAGATGAAGCCTTAGAATTAAGTCTTTCCAAGGTTTAATTACTGAGGAGATGGAACATAATTTGAATGGCCTTTTTAACGAGGACATGGGTAATTCCTCTAATCCTCTTAATGATGAAGAAGCTCTCCATGAGGTTTCTGTAGAACAACTTTCGAAATTGGATAACCAATTTGATGATTTTCGACAATGGATGTCTCAAGAATACCCTGATAGTCAAGCTCTTTCATTAATTGAGGGTCTAAAATGTATGGTTCAAAGTGATAAGAATGGAATTGATATTTTGCGTGGTATTGCACACATTGTGGATTCGAATGTGATGCCTATGAAGAGTTGTGCCGAAACTTTAGGTTATACACAACCTCCTACTCAAGTTAATCATTCTATTCCTTTGACAACTCCTATTGCTAGTATACCTACTTTTACATCAAACGTAATGACTACTTCAATACAAGACATTCCTCCTATGATCAATAGTCATGGGGGTAATCCCTCTTCTTCAATCAACCCTCTTCCTTCATTCAATCCAACTTCTTCACTCATTCCTTCAATGAGTGTTCCTATTATATCTCCACAAATGAACATGACACAAGGGGGCAATTCATTTAACCATTCCATTCCTCCTTGTAGTGTTCCTCCTTTCCAATCATCTCCTATGACTAACTATCATAGTGTCCCACCACCTTACTCTCAATCAATACCTTCTTTCAATAACATAATACCTCCATCACAATCTAACACGTCTAATATGAACTCTTCGACTGAAGCGACCATTAACAATCTTGCACAAACTGTCTCTTCTTTACAGCAACAAATTGTCTCTATGAATCAATCTAAGTTTAGTGTGCCCACATTTGATGTTGCGAGCCCACTTTCTCTTGACATTGTTCGAGCTATCCCCCCTAAACATGTTGAAATTCCGCATTTGGAGCTTTATAATGGTAAGGGTGATCCTCTAACACATGTTAAGACCTTTCAAACAATATGTACCAATTTTGCTTATGACCAAAGGTTGCTTGCAAAACTGTTTACTAGAACATTAAGAGATAAAGCCCTACAATGCTATTGCTCATTGCCTTCTTATTCTATTACTTCTTTCGAACAACTTGCCAATGCTTTTATTCAACAATTTCAAAAGAATATAAGTCCTAAAGTTACTTTGATTGATTTAATGCATTGTAAACAAGGTGTTAAAGAAAAGGTGACTGATTTCATTGGTAGATATAAGCATTTGTATGCTCAGATTTCTTTTCCAGTGCCTAACAATGATATTCAAAGAATCTTTATTTCTAATTTACAAAAAGATATTAGAGAAAAACTTCTGTTTTCTGAGTTTACTTCTTTCCAACAGTTGTGTGCAACTCTTCACAATTATCAACTGACTGTGAGTCAAATGGAACAAGCAAATCCTATGGCTCCGAGTGATAAGGGTGATAGTAGTCAACAACCATTTGGGAAGTTTAAACCAAATAGAGAGTCAATTAAATTCAATGAAAACATCATCAACAACAATGTGAATGCAGCATCAGGTGTGCCTCATATTTCTAAGTTTTTCAAGAAAGAACGAAAGTTTACTCCTTTGAATGAATCATTGCATAGTATTATGAATAAGTTATTGGAACAAAATGTGCTTACTCTTCCTCCTATAAAGCAAATAGATCCTGCAAAGATTAACTCACCCTATTTTGATAACAAATCTTTTTGTCAATTTCATCGTCATCCTGGGCATGATACTGAAAAATGTTTTGCTTTAAAGGGTAAAATTCAAGATTTGATTGATAATAATACTATCTCTGTTTCTGGTGTGAATGATAAAGGCAACACATTTGTAGCTCCTCCTAACCAAAATCTTAAGATTTTTACTGATCCATTACCTTCTCATACCTCTAATGTGATTGATACTAATGATTCCTCCGTCTCACCTAATGATCTTGTGTCTATGACTCTGAATGTGATTAACTTTGTGCAGCAGCAGAAAATCCCTAAAGAACCTTCCATCACATTTGATTCCATTGAAACTATCAGGGCAACTGATGGTCCTTTATATATAGTTGCAAAAGTCAAGAATACACCTTGTCGTGGAGTGCTTATTGATCCTTCTTGTATGGTTAATATCATTACTAAAGAATTTCTTTTTACTTTGCAATTGAATCAAGTGATCTATGACGAAACAAAATGTGGTTATGAAATTATTTGATGCATTTTCTTCTCCTGCAATTGGTTCTATTACATTACCTATTGAAGTTCATAACAAATCCCTTGATGTGAGCTTTGCTATTATTCCATCGTCCGAACAATTTCGTGTGAAGCTAGGCTATCCTTGGCTATCTTCCATGAAAGCTATTGCTTCTCCTATTCACAAGTGTTTGAAATTTCCCCATAATGGTGAAATTATTACTATCAATCATAGTCTCTTTAAACCAGCTGAAAGAACTTCTAGCATTCCTATTGATTATTTTTGGCCTAAACAATTCCAATCTCTTCCTTCGCGAAGTGATCATTTTTTCAAATCTTATCAAAAGTGGAAAAAAGATATGATCCTATCTCTAAGTGAACCTAGAACACCCAAACTTGATATTCCTATCATTCTTGAGAAGGAAGTTCTTCCTTTGAAAGATAAAACTAATGTCTTTCCTCAAGAAGATTCCCAACCCATCCCTATGAATATGACTATGCCTATATCTAATAAACTTCCTAAAAGTAGACCTATACCTCCTCGTCATGATGGACTTGGTCTCCTTCCTAAACCAAATATTCCTCCTTTATATGGATCAGTTCCTCCTTCCTCTTATGGAGAGAAGAGACCTTTCTCTTCTCCTATTGTTCAACCTAAGAGACCACAACCTAAACACCCAAGTGATAAGGATGAGAACATTCCTCCTCCTCACTCTTCTCAACTTCCTACTAAGACTAGACGAAATCATTCTGCACGTGAACGCCGACGAAAATGTCGTCTTAGAGCTCAGGCAGCTGCTTCTCAAACTTTGCAATCCTCAAAAACACCTTCAGCCAGTATTATTCCATTTTCTCCTCAGCCGAAAATTGAGCCAAAATCTCCTAAACATAAGATGCATGATGGTCTTGATCTGGTGCGAGTTAAAGATTCTATTTTTATAAATCTTGATGATGATATAGATGAAAATTTTATTCATGATGAAAATGTTATGCATGATGAAAATGTTACTCCTGTTCATTCTTATAGTGAATATGAATATGTTGATGTTGATACCCATTTATCTAATGAATTTTCTAAAGCACTTATCCTAGCTCCTAGACAAGAACAACGTGGCTTGGAACATGAACATAGCCCTTGTTTGGATATTGTGAGAGCTCCATCTACTGTGTTGGATGTTCCTCCTCTAGCATGTTTCCTACCTTCCCGAAATATTGATTAGCAAGATCGGGGGGTAGATGATGTGCTAGACTAGTTTCATTAGCATAGCAGACTCTCTCCTCCTCTCTTGATCTCTTTTGTTACTTCTTCTATGTGTTATTCTCATTCTTCTATTTGTTGTCCTTAGTGTTGTCTACTTGAGGATGATGCAAAGCATTGAGATCTCTTGGTCTCTCTCATGTTGACTCAAAAGACACATGTGTTCCATTCTTCTAGGTGACCTTCCTTGATTGGGGAATGAAGAACAATTATGCATACATACATATGATATACATGAATTATCATATAGCATACTGACCCCAAGGAAAGCGAATTCACCTCGTGCTTGGTGTCTATTATCCTTGGGCTTATCTCACACTTGGGGGCTAAATCCTTGTGGCAACATGCTCCTTTCTCATTTCTTATATGTATCACTACCTTAAAGCAATCACCCCCGGTGAGGCGTGTGCGATCGCTTTAACGTAGGGGGGCATAAATCCCGTTCATATCTTTTCAAGATACTTGAAAATTTCTTGACAAATTTAGCTTTGCCTTGAAAATTTTTGATATCTTTCTTGCATGACTCATAGTGAGGGAACCTTACTACTGACAGTCATGGTTCTCTCTCATGATCTTCCCTTTTACTTTATCAATCAAAGTCATAAGATCCTTAGTCCACTGGGGGCTTGGTGTATCTTGCCTCCTTGACGTGGTGAAAGTTTTTTCAATGTTGTTTCCTTGAACTTTACCGGAAGTATGAGCATACACTTATAGTCCAGCTAAAGTGGGGGCTAAATGTAGCGTCCTAAAATTGCGACACTTGCAATTTCGACTGCATTTGGGTCTTCACGATGGCGGCGCAATATTGAACCTGAATGGAGACCCCGAAACCTGCTTGTGACACCAAAAACTGCATTTTTCAGCACCTTGGCATGATCCCTCCTTGTACCCTGCTGTCCAGAGAGGTGGGACCATGGCGCCCAGTGCCCTGGTCCCTGGCCCTATTTTGGGCCTGGTCTCTTTTGGGCATCGGGTCATTAAGTTTGCAATTCGGGAAATAATACTTCTAGGTCGACCTAAGGTCGGAAAAATCAGTCTATCAGCTCTAATTGACAAGTATATAAACTACATTTCCCCTCTCAAAAAAAGGAGGAGGAGATATGTGAGCAAGAGGCGGAAGCGATATTCAAACATTCAAACATTCAAGCATTCAAGCATTCCTTCAAGCAATTGAGCATTCTAAGTCTCCATTCAAGGCTAAGTGTTGCATTCAAGACAAGGATTCAACCATTGAAGAGGAGATCACTTACAACACATTACATACAACATACATTACACCTTCGCATGTAAGAATACAAACATTCTTACAACAAGGTATCAGTACTTGTTTACATTACAAACATTTACATTTACAACATTCTGATTTCTTGGTTAATTCCAAAACTGGGGTTTGACCTAAAGGCAAACCCCTAATCCCTAACCCCCCAATCGTCCTTTCTTTTCTGTGTGTAGGTTGTAGGTACGCGGTTGTAATTGAAGATCTGGAATCCTTGTGCAGAGACGAACAAATCCCCCTTCGTTTTGTGGATTTTTCGGAGGACCGTGTGCATGTCGGGTGCCATTGTCCTGTCAACTTTCGCTCAAATTTGCAGAACAGCACCGTCTCGACATTTTACTGCTAATTCCAGGTCCGCAGCTTCATCCCGTATCCCTATCTCTATTTATAAGTGAATCTTTCTTGCTTCTACATGCATTCCTAGCTCAATCATTCTATCTACATTTCTTTACAAAAGAGGGTATCCTTGATGTCTTAACCCTTGAAACTCATTTAGAATCCAATCCTGCATTGTGAGGGATTGGATCTTGTGGGTTTCAATCCCTCTTTTGAATGTAAAGTCTCTCCCAAGTGAAAACCATCAACCCTAGTGACCTCCCTTCTCTCTCCTTGGAGTTGGGGGAGGGGAGAACAACTAGGGTTCGATTTTTCCGCTTTACAGTATCAACCCACTCACTTGACTCACACTGATCCCAATCACACCGAACACAACTCTGACAAAAACAAGCCAACACTCATGTCCAAATGGTCCATATGTTGTCTTGATGATGATTGTAATGATTAAAATTCATCATATGTTGTCATTGATGAAACACATACACACACATATGTTCATATTGTCTACCGGTGTGACTTCAAAGTTGTTTATACTACAACCGATATTCTAGAGGTTTATATCCAACCGATACATAGTGACAACCGGTATATACATGGAGACAACCAGTGAATTTGCATAACTCGGCGTCAACATGAGGATCCAGCGGAGATTATCACAAGAGAATCAAGGATAAACGGTTTATATGTTTAATTCCAACCGATATTGATTGTTCCAACCGGTATTCATTGATTATGTGATGAGTTATCACAAGCCGTGATGAGTTATCCTTACCGACAAGATTTGGTGGTATTTTTGTGATGGGTTATGATCACTTGACCAGATACACTGCACCTAGGTAATTGCGCTATGATTTCTAGAGGCCGACATGAAATCTAAATGTCTATATATTGACATCACAATGAATTATTTTGTATGAGCAAAAGTGATATGTTATGTGTAAAGGAAAAAGTATTAAATCATAGACTATGTTGGTAAAGAAGTGTTAAGTGTGCAGAAGAGGATCTATACAAGCAATTTGTGCTACTTTTACTAGGTCACATCACCTGTTGTTTTCTAATCACTGCAACAGTCAAATCCCCTAACTAGGTAAGCTCTAACAAAATTCATTGTTCAAACCCACTAACTAGGTGATCCATTAGTTTTGATTTAGAAATCCTCTATCGAGGTCTCTCCTTACAGGGTACTACCTTTTACAGGGTATATCTTTTAACTAAGCTTTGGGATCTTTATCAGGATTGGCTCCTAGCTGAGCATTTTGTAGACCCTAACTAGTTAGTTATCTATTACTACAGATAGTTAACTTGTGAGTCCCATCTCACCGTGGTTTTTACCTATTTGGGTTTTCCACGTATAAACACTTGTGTTATGGTGGATGTTGTTATATCATTTTTTATTGCATGCATATTGTTTAACAAACTTATTAAGTTTATCTACTGGTCAGTGTTTAAAGTAGTACTATTTTTGGTGTCACTGATTCACCCCCCCTCTCAATGCTTTACAAGCCCATCAATTGGTATCAAAGCCTAACTTCTTTAAAGCCTAATTGCTTGGAAGGGAACCCTAAAGCTACCATGGGGGATATGAGCTACTTTGAGATGGCTAGAGAGCTTGAGGCTAGTAGGAATGAGCTTGAAACCCTAAGGGTCAAACCGAAAGCTTCTCAAGTCAAAAGAAGAGAGCTAACTAAACAATTGTTAGAAATATATGATAATAGTTCTTCAGATGAGGCCAATATTGATGCTTTAGTTGAGGAAGTTGAAAAACTAAATAGTGAAAAACTAAATCTAAGGAGAGAGCTAGAAGGTCTTAATATCCGCATGAGTCAGGAACTAGAAGCTAGGAGAACTACTGAAGATATCACCAAAGAAAGAGATCATGAGATTGCCAAGATTAAGCGAGAGAACGCTACCTTGCATGAGAATTTGAATGCCAAAAGAGAAGAAAAAGAGAACCTATAGCTAGATCTTAAATTAGCATCATCTCTGAGAGAGAACCTATCAAAATATAATGAAGATCTCTCCACTCAGCTCACTGAAGTGAATGGGAAATTGGAAAAGTTCAACAAAGGTTCTACCTTGATAGAAGAGAAAATTCAATCACAAAGGATGAATGGTGATACTTTTAGACTTGGTTTTCACACATCTGGAAAAGGTGAATCCTTCGGTACCAAGAGCAACACTTAATAATAAATATGCTCCTAAGGTCAAAAAGCCTACCAGTAAGAAGGTCTTTAAACCTATTTGTTTTGTTTGCCATAAACTTGGTCACACTGCAAATGTTTGTAGAGACAAACCTAATAGAAATGCAAGCTACAATAATAATGCTAGGTATGTGTCCAAGAAATTTGAAGTTCATTGCTTCACATGTAAAATGTATGGACATAGATTAGTTGAATGCAGATATGGAGCGAATAATCCTGTACCACATATGCATTCAAGACCAAATGGCAACTAGATGAGAAATTTTGACAACCAGGTCAACATGAACTGGCAAAGACCTTATGGCAACCGATTTAGTCCATTTGAGATGGAAAAGGTAACAAATGTCATTTGCACCATCTGTAACAACTTTGGTCATATGGCTATGAATTGAAGAAGAAGAACTAGGAGAGGTAATGCAAGACCTTGGAGATCATCTGATATGGGTATTATCTTTTAACTAAGCTTTGGGATATTTAACAGGATTTTCTCCTAGTGGAGCATTTTGTAGACCCTAACTGGTCAGTTATCTATTACTGCAGATAGTTAACTTATGAGTCCCATCTCACCGTGGTTTTTACCTATTTGGGTTTTCCACGTATAAACACTTGTGTTATGGTGGATTTTTTACTTATTGTGGATGTTGTTATATCATTTTTTGTTACATGCATATTGTTTAACAAACTTGTTAAGTTTATCTATCGGTCAGTGTTTAAAGTAGTACTATTTTGGGTGTCACTGATTCACCCCCCTCTCAGTGCTTTACAAGTCCATCACCATGTACTTGCATCTGAGCTGAGAAATGATTGCATCTTTGAAGAATCTTTAATTGTTTGACAATAAAATCTGTATTCCATTGTGCCCTCCTCAACCAACCAAAAGAATCTGGTCACTGCTCAATCAAGAGTACCTCCATGTGACAATGGTGAACTACACCAATCAACAATAGAACGTGTATCAGGGAAATTTGCACCTGAAATCCTCAATTGCTCCTTAACTAGAGCTCTCTTCAAACATGCACCTGCTCCATCATGCTCCCCCTTCCCATGCCCTACCTAAAAAAACCACCAAATATGAGGTATATGCCTCTCTACATGCATTCTAATCAACCAATAAAACAACAAGAATTCTTGAATTAACCCATATAGTTATCTGACCATATGATATGTCGATCAATTGCAATATCTATCTCATGCAAGAACTCAAAAAAATTCTTGAAAGAATGTTGTACATACTCGAAGGAGTGTGATCTATCATCACTCATATAAAAATGATACTCCTTGATTATCTTCCTGTCCTCTTCTGTACTATTAGGAGCATGTCTATATGTAATGTGAACAAAAATAGTATTCACCTCATTCTATGGTTGTAATGTATAGTTCTCTGTAAAATCAACCACCGATACAATGGTGTCAATTGGGAAAGAGTTCTTACACATCCTAAATTGTTGATCCAACCACTGATACCTATGGGTGTGCCTTGCATACTTGTAGAAAATATTTTCCTTAAAATCCAAAATAAAATCAGCAACACTCACTTCTTTTGAGACTAATTCGCATCTAGAACCTTCAACTCCACTCTTCAAAGTATATTTCACCGTCTCATATCTTTTTTTCTCAACACAATTATTTCCAAACACGTTTTTGCTGCCCTCATGAAAACATGAAACAAACTTTGACAACTCACCGCATTGTGAGCACTTCTCATTCAAACAATAATTTCTATAGAAATAGCAGCCATCATCTCTAGGGCACAAAAATAGATCTTGTAAGTCTCTTAATGATCTCAAAAATAACATTTCATCACACTCCTACAACATCTCATTAGTATGCATCATAGAATGAATATGGCATACAAGTTCATGGTACATTGCAAAATCCACATGGTACTTGCAACAACAAGTATTACAAATCTTAAGAGGTACACAATAAAATGGCTTCAAAGATTAAAAGGCCCTTTGTGATATTTGCAATGTTGGATGTACTTCACAAAATGTTTTGTACAACATTGTTTGGCTTGATTCCAAGAAATGTTTGGGATGCGGTGTGCGGTCTCAGTTGTCAATTCTTAATTTCAAAACGCCCTTTATATTGGGTGATACTCTAGAATTAGAGTGCCAAAATTGTTGAATCTCCTCCTTCACATTGTTAGTCAACTCTCTATCAACACGTGGAAGCCTCCCACCAAAAGCCCATGTATCATGTTGAAGTGGATCAACAAGTCTTTGTCTTCATGCAAGTGCTCTATCCAAAGTTTTATGGTTTATGTTCAAGTCAACACAAGTTTGTTTCATTTGACAAGCCTTCCTTAATTGATGGCTTACTAAGGAGGTTGTAATCAGTCTTCGAGTGGCTCTCTTATCTCTTTCCTTGGTATTCTTTACAATAGAATTGAGAGCATCAAATAGATTTTTGGCAATAATAGAATTCCTCTCCATCTTCTTGTTCATATGAATCTTCAATTTGTTTAGCAATGGTCTCATCTTTATCATCTTTAGAAATTGAACAAAAAGTTGGAATTGCTCAGTCAATATCTTATTGCTAAAATTTTGGTCGAAAAGTTGTATAGCCCACAATTGAACGGTTCTTGTTGACCTCTTGCCTTCAAGATTCGCAATAATGTTCTCATCAATTTCAAGTAACCATTTTGGGGTTCTTGAAGGTCTTGGATTTGGAATTTGTCTTTCATCCATGAGAGGATCTTCATTTCTAAAGTATTATGTGTTACATATTATTCACTTTGTTGAGCAATTCCACCTTCAATGTCAAATTTTTCCACATTTTCACCTCCAATGTCAAAATTATCCACATGTTCACCTCCTATGTCAAAATTTTCTACATTTTTACCTCCAATGTCAAAAAATTTCATATTTACACCAAAATTATGAACACCTTCATTGTCAACTCCCATATTTTCACTTTCCATTCTCACGTCATGTTGAGCATTTTCATTATCACTTTCAACATTTTCAACATATTCAAAATTTTCACTTTCAAAATCTACATTTTCATTTTCAATAACTTGTTCAACATTTTCAAATTCAATTTACTCTTCACTTGAAGTAACATTAGCAATATTTAACATACCTTATCTTCTCCTCCTATGACCTTCTCTATCTCTTTCTCTATACACTTCAATTTGATCATTTGAAAGTTTTCTTTTGCACTTAGACTTCCGATGACTACTACTCCCCATTTACCTCCATGAAGATGCTCCTAAATGATTGACAATGTAAGATTTGACTTTAAGAATCTCTCAAAAGCACAAATTTGTCTCAATCTATCTAAAAACCCATGATTGTCGATAGAAAATAGAATGTGAAGAATGTGGGCTGTTGGAATCCACAAAATGGCCCAGAAGGCTCTTTTTTATTTACAAAAATCGGATATCTGATAAAATCAGATATCAAATATCCGATTTTAATGTATAAATTTGTGGTCCCAAAAATTATTCCCATTGCCGCCTTTTTATTTATTGTTGCCACATTAATGGTAGTGGTAGAAATCGGATATCCGATATCCGATTTCAATACTCATATTTTAGAGTCAGAGAGAGATTAGGGGAGAGAGAGAGAGAGAGAGAGAGAGAGAGAGAGAGAGAGAGAGAGAGAGAGAGAGAGAGAGAGATTAGGGGAGAGGGAGAGAGAGATTAGGGGAAAGGGGGAGAGAGAAATATTATGGGAGAGGGAGGGAGAGAGATTGGGGGAGAGAGGGGGAGGAGAGAGAGAGAGAGAGAGAGAGAGAGATTAGGGGAGGGGGAGAGAGACACCATAGGACCCATAACAACCCAATATGATGTCATAAGGGGTCATATGGTGTCCCATGACCCCTTAGGACACCATATGGTGTCATAAGGGGTCATATGACCCATAACGACACCGTATAGAGTCGTAAAGGGTCTATTATGTCTTAAGGGGTCATATGGTATCTTAAAGGGGTCATATGACACAATATGACCCCTTAGGATACAATATGATCCATAGCAAGACAATTTGGTGTCTTAAGGGGTTATATGGTGTCCTAAGGGGTCGTAGGAAACAATATGACCCCTTAGGACACCATAGGACCCATAATGACACCATATGGTGTCATAACGGGTCATATGACCCATAACAACACTATATAGAGTCGTAAAGGGTCATATTGTGTCCTAAAGGGTTATATGGTGTCTTAAAGGGGTCATATGAAATAATATGACCCATAACGAGACAATTTGGTATCTTAAGGGGTTATATGGTGTCCTAAGGGGTCATAGGACACAATAGAGGACCCATAACAACCCAATATGGTGTCATAAGGGGTCATATGTTATCCTTAGGGGTCATATGGTGTCCCATGACCCCTTAGGATACCATATGACCCCTAACGACACCATATGGTATCATAAGGGGTCATATAACCCATAACGACACCGTATAGAGTCGTAAAGGGTCATATTGTGTCCTAAGGGGTCATATGGCATAATATGACCCCTTAGGACACAAAATGACTCATAACGACACAATTTGGTGTCTTAAGGGGTTATATGGTGTCCTAAGAGGTTGTAGGACACAATATGACCTCTTAGGACACTATAGGACCCATAACAATCCAATATGGTATAATAAGGGGTAATATGTTGTCCTCAGGGGTCCTATGGTGTCCCATGACCCCTTAGAACACCATATGACCCCTAACGACACCATATGGTGTCATAAGGGGTCATATGACCCATAACAACACCGTATAGAGTCGTAAAGGGTCATATTATGTCTTAAGGGGTCATATGGTATTTTAATATGACACAATATGGCCCGTTAGGAAACAATATGACCCATAACGACACAATTTGGTGTCTTAAGGGGTTATATGATATTCTAAGGGGTCGTACGACACAATATGACCCCTTAAGACACCATAGGACCGATAACGACCTAATATGGTGTCATTAGGGGTCATATATTGTCCTTATCGGTCATTTGGTGTCCCATGACCCCTTAGGACACCATATGACCCCTAACGGAATCATATGGTGTCATAAGGGGTCATATGACCCATAACGATACCGTATAGAGTCGTAAAGGGTCATATTGTGTCTTAAGGGGTCATATTGTGTCTTAAAGGGGTCATATGACACAATATGACCCCTTAGGACACAATATGACCCATAACGACACAATTTGGTGTCTTAAGGGGTTATATGGTGTTCTAAGGGGTCGTAGGACACAATATGACCCCTTAGGACGCCATAGGACCTTAGTATTCCTTGATTTTCTAGACTTTACACTGGTGGCTGATGACTTTTTTTATAGCCAAAATTGATAAAATGAAAAGGGTTTTCTAAGGACATTCTAATATTTTCAGCAATATAAGGCTTTTCTTATTTTGACTTTAATAAATAATTATTATTTATTTTCTAATTGAATTCTAATAAAAGTCCTGATCAATAGACTGATCGAAAAGCACTCATAACTTTCAAGAAGTATAACATTTTTTGAATCTGAAATATGCGTCAAATCCTATGCTTCATCTAATATAGGGAAAAAATAAAAAAGATTAAATTTCATAAGGTTTTGACCAAGTTAAGGTGGTTAGACGTAGGAGTTTCTGAATTTTTGAAAAGTTGTAATAAAAAATCATAATTAATTATTTACTTTATAAAAAATTATAAAATAATATGTGTCACATCCGGAAATGAGTCTAATACTTATATTATAAATATTATTAAAAAATATTATCATTTGATTGTGATTAGGGTGGTCAGACATACGCCTACTTCTTATCTTTTTCTTGAAATTTTAGTATCACTGCATTGAGATTTGAAATTTTCATCAAATACGATTTTTTTTTCCAAAAAACAACTAGTAGCTTAGAAACTACATTCAATTATCTATAGATTCTCTTCTTACATATTTTAAAAATAATGTTCATAACTTATTCAAATTTTCATGTCATGTTGCATAACTCTGATTTTTTGAAATTTAATTGCCACTTAAGGGCCTGTTTTGGCACACCATGATCCTGCACATACCTTTATGTTTAATTAAGTGTAAAATGTTCAATTCCAAGTGAAGTTCTCACAAATATGTTTACTTCCCACATTCGGGTCAAAATCCACCCTAAGCCGTTGATCTATGCTCATCCAACGACCGATGGTATTTGTTGTTAGTTGTCGTGGGTCCCATGACTTTTGACATTTTTGGACACATCACCAGACTCGAGTCACTTTTCTAGACTGTTTTTGAGTCTTTTTAATCCTTTTCAACTTCCACTTGAAATAGAGCTTTATAGACTTAATTCTATTTAATTAAATGTAAAACATTCAATTTCGGGCGAAGTTCTCACAAATGTGTTTACTTCTCACATTCGGGCCGAAATCCATCCTGTCATTGATCTAATTGAGACTAATCCTATTCTCTAATTGTGTCTGAGAATCTTGAATTTTCTTCTAATGACCTTGGCCTTGAGTCTAATAATGTGGTGAATCTTACTGATAAACCTGCACCTCCTAAGGACCTATGCAATACACATTACCTTTGATCCTAGTGAGACTATTGAAACACCTGATGGCCCACTATAAGTCTATATATCATTGAAAAGATCAAAGCCATACTCTCACGAGGGGTTATCATTAATGATTGATCCAACATGTATGGTGAATGTAATAACTTAAGAATATCTTTATACTTTACAATTGCATGAAGTAACAAATGATAAATTTGATTTAGTGGTTAAGATCTTTGATGGTTTGTCTTGTCCTATTATAGGTTCTATTACTCTTCCCATTAAGGTTGGTACTAAGTGATTAGATGTCATTTTTTCTATCATTCTTACATTAGATCAATTTTGTGTAAAGTTGGGACATCCTTGGTTCTCTTCCATGAAAACAATCCCATCAACCGTTCATAAATGTCTCAAATTTCTTCATAATGATAAAATCGTAACTCTAAATCATAGCATGTGCCAATCCATGCATGCACTAGTTCAAAACTTCAACAACAAGTAAGTTGGACTTTGAATTCACTTGTTTTTCGTGAGGTAAACATCTCTTTTTTAATATTTATAAAATTATAATCAACCATAATCAATGTACAAATAATTAATGGAACAAACTAGATTTTTTTATATATATTAAATATAGAGGAAGAAGCATTACATAAAAAAGATCACAGTATTAAATTTATTTCCATTGTTTAACAAAATATTGAAATAACGTAGCTCATAGACAAAAAACATTTGCAAAAATATCATTAATAAAATAAAATAGATTGCATTTTTATATCCATAAGAGGCAAATTGAAACAAACTAGAATTTGCAAAATTATCATTAATATTTATGTTTCAGAAATTTGCAATTTCTACATGTCTGAGGTTTGAGTCCCTCAAAAACTTTAAAGCCGAAATGAGTGAGCCACTGAGCCTGTGAGGTTATGAGGACATAGCCAAAAAAAACAAACTACTAGGGGGTCAGGGCTAGGGCAGAGGTAGTGGATGGTTTACCCTAAGAATCTGGCCCTCCCTCCATGTAGAGTTATTTAGACATTATAAGATGAGAGAATTATTCAAGACAACTGTAGTTTGGAAAGTTGTCTAGGAGCAACCATTTTTGGAGAAAGTCCCTGCCAATCCACGCCTATTTCCTAAGACGTGTCAACTGCTCCGCATTTAGGTTCAAAAGAAACAGTTACCTAGCCACTAGCACTATCTAGTCAGGGAGGATAAGCTTGGTTAATTCACTCGCCCAAGGGATCCCAACCCCTACTTCTGCAAGGACGACAATGTTAGGATTCCCATAGATACTGAGAGGTGGGGATGAATTAGTATCTAACTGGTAATATGATTTTCTTAACTTAAAACATGTAGAGCATATTAATATTGTGCACCGGTAAGCAAGAAGTAATGTAATAAACAGAGATAAAAATAACCACATGAAAAACACACCATAACACAAGGATTTAACGAGGAAACCTGGTGTGGGAAAAACCTCAGTGGGATTTGTGACCCACAATATTCACTTACTGGCCAATAAGAGAATATTACTGCTACAAGAGGGGCCTGCACATGTAGGAAGGCCAAGTGCCTAGAGCTCACTACTCAAATGCAAAATAGGAAGTCTCACTGACTTACAAAATGGATTATATAAATCCAGTGTCTTGTACTACTTCAAAGTAGCATCTATAATGCTAGATCCAGTACCGGTTTCTGCTCTGCTTCTTACATAAACCCTTAACCTATAATTCGCATAACAGGCCTACCTTATTTCGCCTAATTACATTCCTCTTACTTTCATAGAATGTTATACAATGATCTCTCTTATATAAGAGTCATTTTACAACTTGCCAAGTTGGCTCACAATGATTTTACAATAATAAACAACATATATTACAACAAAAATCCTGTCAGCCTCTGTGCCGGTATGCTTCCTTTCACTGTCGGTGCCGATGATCTGAGTGCTAGTGTAGAGTCTGATCTTGCTAGTGCTGGTGGAATGCCTTGCTGGTGTGATAGGATTTTAAGGTTGCCATCAATGAAAAAACCTTCAATCACCTACAATGTCTCATTGGAGTGTGCATATGCCAACAATCTCCCCCTTTGGCATTGATGGCAACACTCATGAGAAAATTCAAAAAGTGTATCCAAAACTTGTAATCCAAAAATTGTGTACCAAAAATATGTGAGCTCCCCCTGAGTAGATAAGTGTTTTGCTAATTATTTTCTCATACTACTACTCCCCCTTTGGCATCAATGACAAAGGTTGTCAAAGTGTCAATAGAGTTGTAGTTTTCTGTCTCAACCTTCTAACTAGGTGGTTGTAATTTGAAAAAGATCCGCCAAAACCAAATTTATGCTTTCCAAAAACTTCTTACTGTCTTTTATTGCTGCCTCTGTTCTTTGAACTATACCGGTGAGGTGCTGCATATGCTCTGCCAGCATTTTCTATCCTTGTACTAGTGCCTCAGATATTTCCTTCCTCAGGGATGCTAGATAGTCTAGTCTTGGACTTAGTTTTAATCTTAGATTCTTAGCCTTGTTTATTATTATCTCCTTTTCTCTCTCTAGCTTCAGTAATTCTTCCTCAAAACTAGTTATCTTTTGCTCAAAAACTGATAATGTATCAGGTGAATTAACAAAATTGTCAGCAAGTTTATTTATTTCTTCTTGTGCCTTGCTCATTTTCTTATCTATGTCAACTGTTAAAAAGTTTGTCTTGCAAATATCTTTGTACAGATTTTTAAATTCCTTCAATGTGTTACATAGTTCCGGTAGAAGTGTGTCAAATTCCCTAGTACACTTCTTTATTTGATCCTCAAAGAATTTTTGTTTTTCAATTTCCAACCTGTCTTTGAATGCCTCTTCCTTTATTTGTTCAGCTGTCACTGTGTTGTCAGTAATATACTTAGACAAAGTGTCGAGTTGACTTAAAGAATCCTTATTATGTACATTGCATTTTGGAGCTATCATCTTCAAAATTCAAATTGTGTCATCTATAGCTTTATATGCTTGTGAACTACAATCAATTATTTTCTTTAAAGAATCTAAAAGAACTTCAATTACATTTGTTGACTTAGATCCTGCAGTTGAAGAGTCAACTCTCTGAATTCCGCTAGTGGGAGCGATATCCTTTCTTGTAGTGACCTCTTGTAGGTCAGTCTGTGTTTCCATTTCCTTAAGCAAAGGTTTTTGTTATTCTCCTGTTGCCGGTGGCACTGTTTCCACATGAACCTGTTGTTGTTCCGGAGCCTGTTGCTCTGCTTGTCTCTCTGTTTGTTGATCTGTGCTATCATCTGCCTCTTTTCCTTCGGTGTTATTAATGTTGTTAGCTATCGGTGGCTCACTAGCCATATCTATCTTATCAGTTGTGTCCTTGTCTATCATAATTTTGACCTTTTGAGTATCAACATCAACTGTGTATAAGACCTCAAGATTAGGATTTGTATCCTCTTGTGATACATCCATACTCTCATTAGCTAGTTGATTTTCAGTTGTTGTTACCGGTGGAGTAATCAGAGGTAGTGGGGATAAGTTATCTCTTATTTTGATGCTTGGAGGACCACCAACCTTTCCTTTACCCTTATCCTTGTCTTTCTGATATACCTTGATTGGTTTAGGGTTTCTATACTCTTCCTGTTTTTCCTTCTCAATAAGGAATATATCCCATGCATTTTCAGTTTCTTCTGCAACCTCATTTACTCTTCCAACCATTAGTGCAATATGTCGGTGTGTAGTAGAAAATACTGACCGATTGGCTTCTGAAATTAAATCATCTATTTCCTTCGGAGAGTTAACTGGGTAAACAACAAGTAATTTTTCAATTTTTATTTTCTTGTCAAGTTCTACAACAAATTGTCTTCTTGCTTCCAGTCTCTTGAATAGTTCATCTGGTAGTTCATCTACAACTTGCATCAAGAACTTCGTGTAGATATCCAAGTATAAAATAACACTATTTTCAACCTTTTCTTTATCATCAACTGATAGTGAGTCATATAGTTTGTTGATGTTTTTAAGTTTTCCTTCTTCTGTGATTTCATCCAATAGTCTGCCAATCGAAGAAATATTTTGTTGAGTCCTTTTCTTTGGTGTCAACTTTTTCTTCTTAGGAGTAGATTTCTTGACTGGGGGCCTCACTGCCTATTGTTTTTGCCTGGTTCTTCTACGTGAAGGTGTGGATACCGGTGAAGGTTGTCTTTTCCTTACAACTCTTTTAAATTTAGCTAGCATGTCACTCTCTAAAGAAGTTGCTACCGGTGACAGGTGAGTTTCTAGTTGTTGTTCTTGTAACTCATCTTCAGTGATACCAGTTTGTTTCAGTACATCTTCTTTTATAGCCTTAGCCTACCTTGAACCTCTTCTCACAGTTGCTTCAACTTTCTTTACTCTCTTCTTAGTTTGAATTTGGCTTTCAATGGTCTCAACACTACCAAATACCTCTTCCTTAGGTTCATTGGGTGCTTCCAGAAGGGCTTTTGCATATGTTTCAATGATGTGATCATCGGTCTCATAACCCATCTCAGTAACCCAAATTGTTCTTGGGATAACTGCTTCCATCCAGATCTCATCCTTTTTAATCACAAAACATATATCATCTTTGTATTTGTTAACAATTTCCTATGATAGTCTGACTCTTTTGTTCATTCTGGCCTTTAGTTCTTGAAAATACTCATCAATATTCTTTTGTTTGCTTTCACCCATGTTGTTGAACAAGTCTGATAATTGTTTCCCTACCGGTATGTCAAATCCAAGGTTCTTGATACCTATACCGGGCACCTATTTGGTTATATGTAGTATTAAGCATACAAGTAAGTTGCCAAATCTAAATGTTCCTTTCTTATCCTTCTTGATCTTTCCTAAATTGTCAATCAATTCATCCTTTAACCATTCACATACATCAATTTTCACATTCTCTTTTACCATATCATGTGCACTTTTTATGCATAAACTGGAAACTGAGTTAAGTCGGTTTGCATGTGTTGTTTTGTAACCTAGAGTCATGCTAATGAATCTTACATTTATGTCAGTTACATCATTAACCCTTAAGGACCTTTTGTCGGATGTTGCACCTATTAGGTTCATTACCAGGTCATTTAAGACCTTCTTTGTCTTGTCTGGTCTGTTACCGGTGGAAGGTAACCCTGTTACAACTTTCATAGCTTCCTTGGTAATTTTATGAATTGAATCTAACCAAAAGAATTCACCATGTACCCTGCTCAATACTATCCTTATCACTTCCTTAGGAAAGTCTGGAATGCAGAGGATCTCAGTGAATCCTAGGGTTTCAACAATTTTGTGTTCAAGTTTTACATTTCTGGAGTCATCACATATGACAGTTTTTTACATGTTTTTGATTTCTTCATCTCCTAATTCTTCTATATGGCAATGGATATAAATTCTAGGGTCTTCTGCAAAAACAACTCCTTTTGGGATTTGGGAAAATGCACCTACATTATCATCCTTTTTAGCTATCTCAGGAACTAACTGAAATACGGGCCTAGGGCATTTGATTACCTTGAGTACAGTAGGGTTTGCTATGAATTCAAGTACAAAAGAAGATGCCATGATTATAAATACCTTTTTCTGCCTTTGGAAAGATTGATTGCTAAAATGCTTTGCCTCTTTGCTCGAAATGCCTTAGCTCTGGAAATTTCACGCTCTTTGAATGTTTGAATGCTCAGTGAAGTGAAATGGAGCCAAAAACATTAATTTATAATGTCAAACTATCAACTACCACATTTAATGCATGCCGGTTAAGTAATCACTTAACATATCTGCCGGTATGGAAGTAAATTCAACTTCTTACCATCAACTGAGGGAATAATAGCATATGTCTCATTGATTGCCAAACCCTCAAGGAAATTTCTTCAATTTGATGAAGAGACTCCTGCCGGTGGAGTGCTACTTTGTTCTGTCGGTGGAGTGCTACTTTGTCCTACCGGTGGAGTGTTGCTTGGTTCTACCGATGGAGGAGTATTCCTATCCACATTCAGTTCTGATTTCCTGATCCATTGTTTTGAAAATTCTTGCTTAACCTCTTCAACTTTTTCTTTACCTTACAACTAGAACCTTTGTTATCTACCGGTGGTGCCTTACTTCTGTAGAATTTTGCAATATGTCCAATCTTGTTACAAGCATAACAAGTCACATTATTTTTCTGAATAGCCTTTCTATAACCTATGCCGGTTTGTGTTCTGCATTGATTAGATAAGTGTCCAAATCTTCCACAAATATGACATCTTACATTCATTCTGTAATTCTCAGAATTATGACCAACTTTGTTGCATTTTGAAGATTGACCGGTGGGTGCATTGGTATTCTGATAATTTCTAGATCTACATTGATTTTTTTTATGACCATACTTGTTACAGTTAAAGCATTTTCCATTAAATTTATAAGTAGTAGGTTGCCTTACTGATTTACTATGATCTTGTGTGTTTGCAGTACCAGAGCTTTCACCAACTTCAAAGCCAATTCCACAAGTGTCACCTTTAGGTTTTTGATTTTTTAGTAAGTTACCAAGTTCTTCTGAGCTTTTCTTGAATTTCTCTTTATGTTGATTTGCAGTATTTAGTTCTCTTTCTAAGACTTCTTTTTGCCTCATCAGTTTATTTGAGTCATTTTGAGTGTGCATTAGATCTGTCTTCAACAAATCATTTTCATAACCGAGTCTTGTGTTTTCATTTGTAGCATCACTTAGTCTTCTAGTCAAATCTTCTTCATTCTTCTTTCTATCTTCAATTTCTTTACAAAATCTCATAGTCATATCCTGCATCTCATTCTTTGTTGTCATGTTCTCTTGTTTTAGCTTGTTTATCATATCATTAAGAGTTTCTTTTTCATCATTCTCATTTTGCATCTTTTCACAAATTTCTCTTCTCTTGTTTCTTGAAATAGTAAGATTTTCTTGAAGTTCTTGAATAATATCCTGAGCAGCCTTTAGATCATCTTCAAGTTTGATATTTTTCAATTTTTCTGCATCATAGTCTGAGAGAGCTCCTTCAAGTTGCTTCATCAAGTTTTCCATCTCTACCGGTGTCAAGATCTTCCTCAAGCTGTTAGGCTTTTGTAAATAGAGGACCAAGCTCTGATACCAATTGTTAGGATTCCCACAGATACTGAGAGGGGGGGGTGAATCGGTATCTAACCGGTAATATGATTTTCTTAACTTAAAACATGTAGAGCATATTAATACAAAATAGGAAGTCTCACTGACTTACAAAATGGATTATATAAATCCAGTGTCTTGTACTGCTTCAAAGTAGCATCTATAATGCCAGATCCAGTACCGGTTTCTGCTTTGCTTCTTACATAAACCCTTAACCTATAATTCGCATAATAGGTCTGCCTTATTTCACTTAATTACATTCCTCTTACTTTCACAAAATGTTCTACAATGATCTCTCTTATATAAGAGTCATTTTACAACTTTCCAAGTCGGCTTACAATGATTTTACAATAATAAACAAAATATATTACAACAGAAATCCTGTTGGCCTCTGTGCCAGTATGCTTCCTTTCACTGCCAGTGCCGGTGATCTAAGTGCTGGTGTAGAGTCTGATCTTACTAGTGCCGGTGGAATGCCTTGCCGGTGTCATAGGATTGTAAGGTTGCCATTAATGACAAAACCTTCAATCACCTACAATGTCTCATTAGAGTGTGCATATGCCAACAGACAACAGGTAATGCCATCTCCAAGGAAGTGTTCTTTAAAAACCTTCCTTAACAACATCAACATATCCACCTTGTCTCCTCTGAGGTCCAAAAGAGATGCCAAGAACTAGGATGTAATGTTTGTGTTAACATGCTATCTATTTTCATTACGCAGAAAATCTCTGCCCAAGAACATTCTCACCCCCTCATTGGTGAACATACCAACCTTCTTGCAGACTGATTGGAGGGTTGGGTCTTTAACAGAGCCCAAAAAGGCCCTTTGGTCCTCTGCATAAATGCTTCTCAAGTTGATAGGAGTGTCCATCTTGAGAAATCAGATTACCAAATTAAACAACCTGAGCCTATAGACCTAAACTAGAGGCAGAATTTAAATACCATGAGATCTGACGATTTATCTACCAAATGTAAAAGGCTAATTGAAGATGAAGAAGTAGAGATCATATATAAATAGTTTAAGCTCTTAAGCTCTTGATTGTAATAATTACCTCTCTAATCGAATTAATTCCTTTAAATTTTTTTAAATCTTTCGTATATCTCTGTAAATCTTTCCCATAAATGCACTAGTGTGAAAAATTGGAAACAACTATAAACCAGTACCAAGTTGGCAAGTACCACATTGGAAGTCGTGGGGATAGAGTGGATTGCAGTTAGTAACTAGACATATATTAAATGAACAACATTATCGATCGAGACATTTCATACGTGTCTATTGAATCCAATTCCCTTCTTGGCACTTTATGGTGAACTATGTTCTCTTCAGAAAATTGGGGCGAAATAAAACTTCAGCCATTGATCTACGATCATTTAATGGTTTAATATCATTCATGGATTTTAGGTATGTGTCACCCTTCACATGTCAAAGAGGTCACGCTTATCGATACATCATGCAAAATCTAGACTCAATGTGATGTACTGATGTGATGTGATGTGGCTTGTCTATTAATGGCAATGAATTCATGAAATCGCCAATAAAATATATATTTTTTCATAAATAAGAAAGTATTAGCCAAACAAATTAAATAATTTTCAAGTGGTGGATAAAAATCGCCAATACACTTAAATAATTTTTCCTTCAGAATAAAATTTTTCACCGATACAATTATATATTTGTTCCTTTAAATGAAAAAAATATTCGCCTCCTACAATATATGTTTTCCCCATAGAACAAGGTATTATTCACTAGAATTTTATGGAATTTTCGTACCCTAGAAAAAAATCGCCAATACAAAATAAGTTTTTTCCCTATTATGAATTTTTTTTTTCCATCAATATGAAAATTTCCCCCAAAAAATAATGTCTGATTCGCCTGGATTTTACACTTTTGCTCGGGGGTGGTTTCTTAAAGTTATCTCTGATCACTTAGAAATTAATCCAATATTTAAAGTTTAATTTAATTCAATTCAAGGATTAATTCCAAACCTAGGGTTTGATCTAAAGAAAACCCCTATCAACAACACTCCCCCCTTTATGTGTGTAGGCAACAACTTTAGGAGCTATAGATGGAGATTTCGGCAGAGAATTTGATGATGATTATATCTAACTTTTGTTGAAACAAAATTAGAGGACCACATCGATTTTTGCATACCAATCTCTTGAATTTTTTATGAGCTTTGGTGAATAGGTTTTGAGTGACATTCTAATTCTAAAAGTTTATTGTTTGTCTACACATGATATTTGGGGGCTAGGTCAATTTTCCCATCCTAGTCCAACACTTTTAAGCTAAATTTTTAGGAACAAGTTATTCTCTCTTCCTTCTCCCCAAATCTAGCTCCATGTCTGCATATTTTACCTATAGCTTGCTATTTATGTCATTTTATGTCAAATTCCTATCTTTAAACCTAGATCTAGCATTTAATTTCAAATCGCTTAAGCACCCTCAACTAAAATAAAAAAGGGAGTAGAATTCAATTTGTATGGATCCCTTTTCCTAATAGAATTATGGTTGGATCTCTGGAGTTAATTCTCCCTTTTAATGTGAGGTGTTGAAATAAGTGGATTCATAGCCTAAATTGTGAAATCTTTTTTGACTCATATTACACATTTACCTATAGAACCAACGATATGGACAAATACTTAATCCAAGGTAAACAAATAAATGTGGGTAGGTAAAAACATGTCTATCCAATATCAAAGTTATATACATAGGGACACACATCATCTTACTGTGATTGTGGAAAAATGGTGAATGGTAGATCAATAAGGAAACTACCCTTTCCCTCAAAGAGAGATGAGAGTTTTGCTATTCATTACCATTCAAGCACTTTTCACCATGTTACATTAGGAAGAGGAGAGGATAATTCACTAGATTCAATCTCTCCACATGAAGATGGTAGATTGACTTCTAAATGAATTGGAGATGTTAAGTTGATCCCCTCTTCCTTGTTTGAAATGGAAAGAAAATTGATTATGTAGTGCAAAAGTGACAAAGAACTGATTATAACTTGAGATCAGAATATGGGATGAAGTTGTGCACCTGGATCTGTCAATAAAATGTCAAGACAAAGTCACCCTATGAATTTGAGGAAAATTTGCCTGGATTGTGGCCAGAATGTACACGATCCTCCGAAAAATCCATGCAACGAAAAGGGTTTTTCCGTCTCTACAAATGGAGCCTGAATTTGATAGTACAGTTCTGCACCAGCAACCTACACATAGAAAAGAGAGGAAAATGGGTTGGGATTAGGGGTTTTCCTTTAGGTCAAACCCCAGTTTTGGAATTAACCAAGTAATGAAAGAAAGTACTTGCAAGTAGATGTAAATGGAAGACTAAATTCTAAATCACCTCAAGGTTGTGGTAGCAATGTTGATAGAAATGCTTGTGTGGAATTGTATGTTGAAATCAATCTCCTCTTCAATGGCTGAATCCTTGACTTGAATGCAACACCTAGCCTTGAAGGGAGACTTGAGAATGCTTAATGGTGGAAAATAATTCTTGAATGCTTGAATGCTCTTGAATGCTTGATCGCTTGTGATTTTCCCACTTATCCAACTATGGAAATGAGAGGATGAATGCCCCCTTAAACACATGTTAGTGGATCTAATTTTCGTCACACGATGACATCGAGGGAATTTACCGCTTGCGGCATAACCAATAATGCAACCCTAGGAAGGGTCCTGCCCCAAAATGTTGGGATCCAAGAACACTCAGAGGGGGGGGGGGGGGGCTGAATCAGTGTTCTGTTGGTAAGATAAGATTTAATGCTTTTATAACATACACATATAAACCAGTAAATGAATAAACATATAACTTGAAGCAAATAAACCATCCACATGAATGAACACCATAACACACAAAATTAATACGTGGAAAAACTCAAAGAGGAAAATACATGGTGGGATTTGTGACCCACAATACTAAATCACTGGCCATATGAAAGATATTACATAGAGAGGGGGCCTGCACATGTAGGAAGGCACACTGCCTAGTGCACACTGCTCATCACTAAAGAGTCTCACTGACTACAAGCTTCTACTGAAGTAAAACAATAATAATGAACTCACAAAATGCATCTGCAATGCCAAAAAGAGTTATGGTTATAGCTTTTCTCTGTATCGGTTCATAAACCCTCAACACTTCTACTAGTATCTTCTTTCCTCCAAGAATGTCTTACAGACCATCTACAAATCATTGCATGACATAACATTCACGTACAAATGATCTACATACATATTCTTCGCATTACATAGTTATATATTCTCCTATTCCATCTACATAATCCATAATCTGCCATATCACATCACATCATAATGACCTAACAAATTGACCTATATACCCTTTACAAACAATATGCCTTATGTCAGCTTACAATACAAAAGATATACAATGCCGGCCTTGTACAATAATTACAAAATAATTTTACAAATAAAACTTCCTTGATGTTGACTTCCCTGAAGTGCTGGATGCCGGTGTCGGTGTAGGTGCTGGTTGTAACCCTAGATAATCCAAAGTCGGTATCTTCTGGTGAATGCCTCCTAGTGTCGGTATATGACTTTAGTAGAATCTTGTTGCCATAAATGACAACATATGAATCCAATGAGTGTCAATTGCCAACACAAAATAGGGTAGGGACAGGGGCGCCACACCCCTATCCCAGGAGGATAAGGATGCCATGCCCCTGTCCTGGGAGGACAAGGGTGCCACACCCCTATCCAAGGGGGAACAGTGGGGCCACACCCCTATCCTACTCCTTTCTCTAGGGCAGAGGCCAAGGAAGAAGCTATTTCTGCAAACTGAGCAATCTCCAGTCTCCGATCAGGCTAGAGGATTCGAACTTGCATGTGTGAGGACCCTAATGCAGTCAAAAATTTCTAGGGTCACAATTTTATGACACTATATTTAGCCCCCACTTTAACGGGAGTATAAGCGTACATCAATATTGTTGGTAAAGTTCAAGGAAACAAGATTGAAAGAGTTTTACCACGTCAAGGAGGCAAGATGCGCCAAGCCCCCAGTGGACTTAGGATCTTACGAATTCGATTGACAAAGTAAAAGGGAAGATTGAGAAGAGGAGAACCATGAGTGCAAGTAGCAAAGTTACCTTCACTATGGGTCCTCAAAGCAAGGATGCCAAATATTACAAAGAAAAAAAAAATCACAAAGTAATTCTAAGTATCACAAGAAGGAAAGTATGAATGGAGTGTATGCCCCCACATTAAAGCAATTGCATGCACCTTATCGGGAGTGATTGCTTTAAGGTATGATACACCCAAGAGAGAGAGAAGAGAGGGAGCACGTTATCGAAAGGATTTATCCCCCAATCGAGGAATAAACGCAAGGATAATGAAAACAAAATACGAGGTAGTTTCCCTTTCCTCAGGGTCACTATGTTGTATGATAACTCATGTATATCATGTATATATATGCATAAAATAATCTTTATTCCCCAAAGAAGGACACTACCTTAGAAGAAAAAGGAAGAGAGGATGTCTTTTGAGTCAACATGAAAGAGACTAAGAAAAGATCTCAATGCTTTGCATCATCCCCAAGTAGACATTAAGGGAACAATAGAAGAATAGGGATATACATAGAAGAATGGTCACAAAAGAGAAAGAAAGGAGAGAGAGAAAGATCTGCAATGCTAATATTGCTAGTCTAGCATGACATCCACCTCCTAATCTTGCTAATCACTATTTTGGGAAGGCGAGCAACATGCCAGAGGAGTGATATCAAGAACACCAGATGGAGCTATCACAAGATCCAAATAAGGACTGTGCCTATGTTGTAAGTCACTTTGTTTGATTCTAGGAACTAGGATTAGGGTTTGTGAAAACTCATCTGATAAATTCTTGTCCATGCCAAGATACTCATACTCACTGTTAGAAGCATTAGGAGTTGTATTACCATTATGAATAATATTTTTACCCATTTTTTCATCAAAGTTTAGAGAAAGAGGTGCAAGAACATGAATAGGAGTAAAACCATCACATGTTTTGTGCAATTTATGATTTGGAGATGTAGGTTGAACATCTTTCTTAGGATAAAATGGAATCATGTCAACTGTTGGAGTCTGAGGAGATTGGTTATTTTGAGGGATAGCTTCACAAGATTGAACACAACGTCTTCGTCAGTGTTCTCTTGTACAATGATTTCATCGAGTCTTAGTGGAAGGCTAAGAAGGAGGAAGAACACTTGGAAAATTAGGAATGTTTCTCTCCTTGATAGTGGAAGGTCTAGGTTGAGATCTTTTTGGTTGAACAAAAGGAGAAGCAGACCTCTTCTCTCGATAAGAGGAACGAGGTGGAACAATGCCGTAGAAAGGAGGAATATTAGGTGTAGGAAGGAGACCAGGTCCATCATGAGGAGGAGGTATAGGTCTAACCTTAGGAATAATTTTGTTGTTCTCCTTAAGAGAAGGTAAAGTCACATCTATAGGTATAGGTCGACGATCTTCCTTAGGAGGGAGATTAGTTCTATCCGTGAGTGGAAGAAACTCATCTTGAAGATTAATAGGAATGTTAAGTGTTGGAGATATAGGTTGACTTAAGGGTAAGATCACATTGTTCTTTCATTTTTTATAAGATTGAAAAAGAGAATCGCTCCTTGGAAGAGATTGAAATTGTTTAGGCCCAAAGAGATCAATAGGAACACCAAGGCTTCTTTTGGATGGACTAAATAAGCTATGATTAATGGTTATGATTTCTCCATTGTGAGGAAATTTGAGACACTTGTGAATTGGGGAAGCAATAGCCTTTATGGAAGATAGACAAGGATATTCCAACTTCACACGAAACTGCTCAGAAGAAGGTATGATAACAAAGTCAACATCCATGGATTTAGTATGAAATTTAACTGGAAGTGTGATAGAACCAATGGTAGGACAAGAGAAGCCATCAAATAACTTCACAACCACATTAGAAGAATTATATATTAGTTTATGCAATAATAAAGTGAAAAGACACTCTTTAGTATCAATCAAGGCACCACGACAAGGGATATCCTTAACCTTCACAAATATGTATAAAGGGTCATCGGGTGCTCTAATGGTCTCAACAGGGTCAAATGTAATACAAGCATCCTTAGGCATATATTTTGTTTCTACCATATTAACCAAGTTTGGATCCATAGATGTGAATTCTTCAGAAGAGAGAGAATTAGGCACAATCTCAATAATGTTAGAGGCATGAGATGGCAAGGGATCAGCGAAAATATTAAGATTTTGATAAGGAGAAGGTACTAATTTATTCCCTTTATCATTCAAACCTGCCACGGATATAGTATTATTATCAATCAAGTCTTGAATCTTATTATTCAATGCAAAATATTTTTCAGTATCATGGCCAGGTTGATGATGAAATTGGCAAAAGGAATTGTTATCAAAATAAGGGGATGCAAGTTTGGAAGGATCAATTTGTTTTATAGGAGGAAGTTTGATAATATTTCTATGCAACAAATGAGACATAATGTACTATGTAAAGATTCAATCAAAGGAGTAAAGTATCTTTCTCTTTGGAAAAAATTAGAAATAGAAGGCACGCCTGTTGTAGCATGCACATGGTTGTTGTTGATTAGAACATTGAACTCGATGAAGATTTTTGTTGGTTTAAAATTCACAAGAAGTTGTTGAAAACTCTTCCCCTTATCACTCGGAGCCATAGGAGTGGATTGCTCCATTTGACTCACAACCAGTTGATAATTGTGGAGTGTTGCGCACAACTGCAGAAAGGAAGTAAACTCAGACAAAAGAAGCTTTTCCTTGATATCTTATCATAAATTAGAAATGAAAATTCTCTGAATATCATTATCATGTACATGAAAAGAAATTTGAGCACACAAGTACTTATATCTACTAATGAAAAATCAGTCACTTTTTCTTAACACCTTGTTTACAATGCATTAAATCAGTCAAAGTGATTTTAGGACCAATGTTGTTTTGAAATTGTTGGATGAAAGCATTTGATAATTGTTTAAAGGAAGTGATCGAATAAGAAGGCAAACAAAAATACCATTGTAAAGCCTTATCTCTTAGTGTTCTAGTAAACAATTTTGCAAGAAATCTTTGATCATAAGCAAAATCAGTACATGAGGTTCGAAATGTTTTGACATGCATAAAAGTATCACCTTTTCCATTATAGAGTTCCAATTGAGGGATCACAACATGTTTAGGTGGCATGACTTTAACAATATCAAGAGAAAGTGGGCTCGCAACATCAAAGGTGGGCACACTAAACTTGGATTGACTCATAGAAGCAATTTGTTATTGTAAGGAAGACACGGTTTGAGCAAGATTGTTAATTGTCATTTCAGTAGAAGAATTGATGTTAGACATAGGTGATTGGGAAGGTGGTGTGATGTTATTTAAAGAAGGCATGGACTGAGAATAAGGTGGTGGGACATTATGATAAGTAGGCATTGGTGATGATTGGGTAGTAAAAGAGACACTTAAAGGAGAAGTAAAGTTGTTGAAGGAATTGCCCCCTTGTGTCACACTGATTGGTTGAGGAATAATAGGAACACTCATGGAAGACATAGGTAAAGATGGAGAATTAAATGAAGAGGGATTTCCCCCATGACCACTTGTTGTAGGGATGCCATTTTGAGTTGAAGTAGCCATGATGTTGGATGTGAAAGTAGGAATACTAGTCATAGGATTAGTCAAAGGAATAGAAGAATTGAATTGTGCTGAAGGTTGTGAGTAACCTAGGGTTTTGACACAACTCTTGATAGGCATGACATTAGAATCAACAATATGTTCATTTCCACGCAATATATCAATTCCATTCTTATCACTTTGAAGCATGCGCTCAAGACCTTCAATTAATGGAAGAGCTTCACTATTAGGGTACACTTGGGACATCCATTCTTGAAAGCTATCAAATTGATTATCCAATGTGGAAAGTTGATCTATAGAGACCCTAGTTAAAGCTTCTTCTTCATCATTGGATCCATCAATGGGGTGAATAGGCACATGATTAGAATGGGAAGCATTAACATGATCCTCATTAAAGAAGTCACCCAAATTAGGCTCCATATCCTCAATAATTAAACCTTGGGAAGCCTTACTTATAATACTTCATCTAACAGGGATAAGATAGGTAGGACTAATAGTGGTAAAACTCATGCACTAGAGGGAAAATTTAAATTTTTAATTATGGAACAAAGCTTACAAAATTGGTTAATGCAAAATTTAAGAAAATAATGATTACACAATTTGAACTTTGTTGGAGGAAGAGAATGACACAATTTCCAAAAATTAAAGGAAATTGAAATTTTAAAATTAGGGCCAAGGGAATACCACTTACTTTTAAAATTAGAATTTTTAAAATTAGGGAAATTTCTTGAAATTTGAAATGTTGAATTTTGAAGGTATTTCTGACTCTAGAGGGATAAAAAATCGATAAAATAAGCCAATCTTTCAAATTTAGGCTAGTAAATATAGTCATAACAGTCTCCTGAAACTTAGGGGAAAAAGTCGAGGACCATGGCGGGAACACACATGGTCCGGCCAACCTTTTTCAAAATTTTCAGGGATGGATATTACGATGATTTTAAATCTAACCTAAAAAAATTGGTGAATTTTACGATCTCTAGATGGGTGAAATGAAGGCGCAAATGTGAAAATCGAACCCTATTAGGGTTTTGAAGAAAAAGAGAAATTCAATTGCAATTTTGAAAAGGGTCAAACCTAATGGATAGGGACACCTTGGAAAATATATAAAAATCTGAATATAAATGAAATTGATTTGAAATTCTCACAAAATCCAATTAATTTTAAACATTAGGGTTTGATGACCTAACCACTTAATTTTAAAATTTGAATTTTGAGAAAAAGGGGGGAAATTGAAAATTTGAATTGTAGAATTGAGACAAATCTAAGAACAATCAGAAATCTAAAAATTAAAGGGAAATCCAATTTTTGCACAAGTTCAAGATGATTTTTGAAAATTAGGGTTTTAACAAGTAACCTCTTAATTTTGTAAATTTAAATTGCAAATTGAACAAGACAATGAGGAAATTGAAGTTGACAATCAAAACAATTTTTAGATCTAAGATAACCACAAGAATTTTTTACAAATCAGAAGTTCAATTTTAAATTGGAAAACTAGGGTTTTGAATGATTTAACCACTAAGTTTGCTGATAGTTAAAACTTGTAAATGAAAAATATGCATTTTTTCTCAAAGGAAAGCATGCAAGACATTGAGTTCACCAAAATGTAATGTTGGGAAAATGGTGAATGATAGATCAAGAAGGAAACTACCCTTTCTTTCAAAGAGAGATGAGAGTTTCGATATTGATTACCATTCAAGCACTTTTCACCATGTTACATTAGGAAGAGGAGAGGATAATTCACTAGATTCAATCTCTCCACATGAAGATGGTAGATGAATTCTAAATGAATTGGGGATGTTAAGTTGATCCCCTCTTCCTTGTTTGAAATGGAAAGGAATAGATTGAATTATGTAGTGCAAAAGTGACAAAGAACTAATTATAACTTGAGATCGGACTATGGGATGAAGTTGTGCACTTGGATCTGGCAGTAATATGTCGAAACAAAGTCGCCCTATGAAATGAAAAGGGTTTCTCCATCTCTGCAAATGGAGCCTGAATCCAAAAGTACAACTGTGCACCTGCAACCTACACATAGAAAAGAGAGGAAAATGGGTTGGGATTGGGGGTTTGCCTTTAGGTCAAACCCCAGTTTTATAAATAACCAAGTAATGAAAGAAATTACTTGCAAGTAGATGTAAATGAAAGACTGCATTGTAAATCACGTCAAGGGAGGTTGTGGCAGCAATGCTGATAGAAATGCTTGTGTGGAATTGTATGTTGAGATAAATCTCCTCTTCAATGGTTGAATCGTTGACTTGAATGCAACACCTAGCCTTGAAGGGAGACTTGAGAATGCTCAATGCTGGAAAATAATTCTTGAATGCTTGATCGCTTGTGATTTTCCCACTTATCCAACTTATGTAAATGAGAGGACAAATGCCGCCTTAAATACATGTTAGTGGATCTGATTTTCATCATGGGTCGACATCGGGGGAGTTTCCTTCCCGAGGCACAACCAACAATGCAACCCTAGGAGGGGCCTTCCCCAAAATAGGGTAGGGAAAGGGGCACCACGCCCCTGTCCAGGGAGGACAAGGGTACCACACCCCTGTCGAAGGGGGGACAGTGGCGCCATGCCCCTATCCTACCCCTTTCTCTAGGGTAGAGTGTAGAGGCCAAGGAAGTAGTTGTTTCTGCAGACTAAGCAATCTCTGGTCTCCAATCGGTGTAGAGATTCAAAATCGTGTGCGTGAGGACCCTAATGCAATTGAAAATTGCTAGGGTTGCAATTTTATGACACTACACTTACAACAATTATGGCTAGGGATAGTCACATCTAGTTAATAACACTCAACAAATTTTGTGATTGGGGACATATACAAAATCACAAATATACATTCTTGATTTTATTTAGAAAATGTGTCCCTCCTCACTTTTCTTATTTGAGGATCTTTAATAGCTATCTGACAAATTTTTTTTTTAATATTGTCTATTACCATTGCATTACTTATATTTATCTTACCATCAAAGATATATTTGGCAAAATAATGGAGTTTATTTTTATGTGCCTATTTTCCTTGCTATAGTAGCATAAAATTCTATCCTTAAAGAACTATTGTTTGTATGAAGTAGAATAGCTAAATTTGGACAAGTGGTTAGCTTTATTTTCTACAAGAATTGTATAGTTTCCTCTATAGTTGAACAATTTCTCTTGGTTCCTTCATCAATCAAGGTAGATATAAAGTAATATTAACTTTCTATGAAATCAATATTATCATAGTTAGAAGGCATTTCATTCACCAAAAAAAAAATTCATCGTCATCATCTATCTTGGCTTTTATCCCAGTTGGTTGATTCATAAGGAAATGAAACTTATTTATGTGTTGAACAATATTGTCACTTTCCATAATTTTAATCTAAAATAAATTTTTCTTTATGCTCATCTTTGCACTTTATTCTTATGATCTAAATAAAGTGTTAATATCATCTCATACTTACTTTGAGATTTTTGATAAGTCAACGAGGTTAAGGAATGCATCAAAAAATCAAAAACTACTTAAATTTATATTACTCTTCAATCTTACGTAGTTCATTTTGTAGTTCCATCAACATCAATTGGATTTCTTATATTTGCATTCAAACATTTCAATCGATGTGCTATTTTTTTAAGACTAGATAAGAAAATTAATAATTTATTCATTAATCAAAACAAAGTCCTTGCTTTATTTTAGTTGCACATATTTTTATCTAGGAATACAACTTCATTTATAGACACTTATCGAACTTAAAAAAATCCACACCTCAAAAATAAAAAAATACAATAGGTCTAAAAGGTTTGCAATTATTTTTACTAGTCCTTTTAGCTCATCTACTTTAGACTTTTTAGATAACTTGAAACCTCATGAATTATGTACTTCTCCATCTTCAGTTTTGTGAAGTTGGTCACAAGATAAAAATAACAATAATTAATCGACTAGAGTAAGAAATGTTACCTTTCTTGGACAACTTTATTTTAACTTTGTCAACCTTCTTCATAGTAATATGTTTCTTTTCAATAGAAGTAGTTTAAATATGTTGCAATAAAATGACTTCCTTTTCTTCCTCTTTTAAAAAATGGTAAGTCAAACTGATGCAGACGATCTTGAAAAACCATTCACAACTCTAGGATCATGTTGATCCATCTATATTTTAATCATGAGAACAATTTATTAGAGGCATATTCCATCATACTTCAACAATCAATCAATCAAGAAAACACAAACTTGATCTAGGTATCAAATTTGCCAACTTGTTGTCCCTTTGGATAGACCTGTACACAGAGGTATATAAATATCTAACAAGATATAAAAAACTCAACCCCTTTGGTCAGAACCTGAATAGCTTTCTTACAACAACATATACCTAATTTAGCCAAATCCAATGGTTAGATTAAAAGTTATGGTCTTTTCACCGAGACCCATTTCTGTTGTCCCCAAATAAGACATGTGCATGCCTAGTCTGTCTAGGGAATCAAATATCTTTCACAAAACAAAACCAAATGATTCCAAACTAACAGATCATGAAATATTTATGGATCTACTTTCATAATATGTAATCCATTAAATTTTCAAATGGTTAAATCATTAGATAATCACAAACCCGTGTCTGCAACTCCATTGAAGATAGTTTAAAAATAGTTTTCACCAAAATCTTCATAACATACATAAATGTGCATAAAAATGACTCAGACCAAAATGAAATGAAAGGTGATTCATATATCTTTCCAATGAATCTATTTTGAGGTCATAATTCATCCCAATGAGTCCATACCAAATGCTGCAACATGACTGTTCTCAGGAAATCTCAAATCTGCAAACAACCACTTTCACCAAAACTTTCATAACTTATTCATTTATTCATTAAACTGCACCAAACCAAAATAATGAGAAAGGGGATTCATTCCACTATCTAACCATTATAAATATAGAGGGTTTCCAGGCCTTACATGGTCGTACAAGGCCTAGAAACAACAACCTAACACAAAAACACCAATCAAAATAAAAGTTTTAAACACACCAATTTGTTCCAAAAGTTTATCCTCCTTCTCTATTCTTCCAATAATGATTTGGTTTGACCAATACAACATATTTAAAGACTCTTTGGTAGTTATAAACCATCCAACTACCTTTATGACCCTTAATCTTCCCTTTTACAACTTTATGTGCAATTTTTGCACTTTTACATTTTTGCGAATGTTGCACTTTTGCAATTTTCTTGCGACTTTGACACTTTTTCCTAATGATTCCTCAAATTGTAAAAAATCTTATAGACTATTTGAGATATTTTATGTTGATTTTACCCTTCCATGGGTTATTTCAACAATCTTGACCTTATAGACCAAACAGGGACCTAAAGAACAACTTTTAACAACTTTATGCAAATAATTACAATAATTGATCTTGTCTTTACAAATGGATTCATCATGAATCAATACATCATAAAAATGGTCAAAATGACTTAAAACATCACTTTTCTCTTGGTGAACTCATGTTCTTGGGTGCTCCTGCACCACAAACCATAATAACGAAGGAATAGAATATTTCAATAACAAAATAATCTTCAAACAACAAAGTAAAACAACTATTATAAAGAAGTGGATATGTGAACTACCAACTAGTAGAAACATGAACATCAAAGGAATTCTCATCACATAGTAGAATGTAATTTTCTTTCTATCACATTTTCAATTTAGAAGAAGGTTTGTCAATGAAATTCATCACTACTTTCCTTTGTAAGAACAATCATTATCCTAATATAAAATATTGATCTAGGAATTTAACTTCCAATATATCGATTGCTTATTTTTCTTGCTCACAACAATTGAAATTCATCTTTCATTTCCTGTATTTTATTATTTTTTCCTATTGAATATATTTAAGATAATTTTAAAAATTAATTTAGAAATAAATTGGAATTCAAGCAAGAGAAAACCAAAACATGATGGTATGGATCCTTAGAAATTTCCACATAAAAAATTAAGATGTGTATAATACTTATGTATATATGATAATTACTATAAATCTCTCAAATCTTATTCTCCTAAAAAACACTCAATCACTTTGAGCACATTAAGCTATTATAGTAAATGCATCTTCTCCAATACCATATGGGAGAAATTTGGAGAAAATTTATTACACAAATTATAATACAATATTTCTATATTACTTCATTTAAAATAGTATAACAAATTTATAAGAGAGTTATTATACCTCTAATAACCACTCCTTTATATAGATAAGTTGTTTTGACAACTCATAATACAAAAAAACACTCACTAACAAGTATGTATTTTATGATAAACTAACAAACCTAGGGGAATAATGTGATATCCCCAATTAAAGCATATGTAATGTAGTCTCATCCATCTATAAAACTGGTTGGAGAAGGCATTTATTGATATTCTCTTGCATTTCAAGCTGAGATAGAGTAAACCCATCCTTCTCCATGAAAAACAATTGCATTGCTCGTGTTGTGTTAAAAACCAACTTTCTACAACTCTTTGGCATGTCATTGTTGTTTACCAATTCCCAATTAAGTTCTAGCAGTGCATTTTGCATGACAATATCAATATGGTTCAAGGCTTCTTCTTTTGACTTTCTTGGATGATCTTTAATGAAACAATGTATAGCTGAAACCTTGCCTTGAATTTTCTTCTCCTAAAGTATTAAACAAATATATAGCTATAGTTAGAAGATGAAAGTACTCTACATTGCATTAGATGAATGAACTCTAAATAGAAATATATGTATACAAATTATGAAGGATGGAAGAATTCTTTAATAGAATCATACCTCATAAGTTTTGCTATCATAGATTAAGCGTCCTGTGAGAGTTACGAGATGAAGAAATTTGGATCCATGACAAATTTTTGAGAACACCTTACTTGAAAGGAAATCTCCTGTGAAAAGCATGGAGGCCAAAACTATTGTGCCTAATCCCATAGAGATTTTAGAATTATCTATATATTCATCTAGTGAAGGTACATATTTCTCTTGCACCCATTTTGCTTTTATATTGAGGGATGCTACTTGCGCCTCCATCTACACCATAAGTACATAATTAATTATATTTCAATACTATTTATAAATATTATGAAATAAAAGACTTAATAAAGTGAGATAAAAAAAATTAAACATTATGATACCTACCAAATTTCTAATATGGGGAAATACATCATGTCCTTGTCTCTTACTTCCTTCTTGTGTGATTTCATTTATTGTATTATACATACTTAAGAAACAAATTTTCATTTCTTGAGGCATGACATCTACTAGAGAGAGATCCCACCTAAAAAATACCAATCAGAACAAATTTAATTAGACAAAAAATTTTAAAATATAGAAAGTATGTGAGAAAGATAGAAATTTTGATTAATATATATGACATAGCGATTATAAACATATATATTACATATTATAGGTGTTTTAATTTACTTATACATATTTTAATAAAAATAATAAATTATGAAAATGAGTCCTTGGTTTGTTGGCGAAGTTAAATGATTCTTAATGAGCCCACTAGTGATGAAGTCTTGTTGAGTGTAAGGCTCCAACATCATAAGGGATAAGGTTAAGATTGTGCTCTCGACAAATTTGGCATAATGGATACCGCTCACTCCTTGGCTCTTAGCTAAAGAGGTTTCAATCTAAGACTTGTGGTCATAACAGATAGCTAAAACAAATCAGTCAATAAAAGATCCACCATAAATTATCTAATTAACTTAGAATTAGAATTTTTATCATTTTTTAACATCCCAGTTAGATAACTCTAGAAATTTTAACGTTACCTGGAAATTGCCTTTGAAAATAGTGCGACGTCATGAGCTAATGCTACGTATGCTTCAAAACAATACTTAAGAATGAACACAATGATGGAAGCTTTTGTGTAAACTACTCTACACATAGCGAATTCTGGCTCAAACATGCTTGCCGCCACTGCAAAATATATTTCTACCAACCGATCGGGAATAAAACCCACCTTTGCCAAACCACAAGATTTCCACCACCTTTCCAACGGGCACATAAATTAGTCAGCATCAATCAATGTGGACACAAATCTATGTAGTAATAAGTAGTTGAGTTATCCAGGTATATATACCTTCGGAGTTCGAGGATTTCCTGTCGTTGTATATACTGTACCCTATTAAAGTCAAGTTTGGCCAATTCTGAATACTTAGGGTTGCTGACGCATGGCAACCTAATAAACAATTTGCAAAGTAAATAATAAATAATTTCACACTGAGTAAAAGTAAACACTATGAAATACAAAAGATTTCCAGTCTGCTAAATTCATATATGGATTCAGCTGTGTAGAATCATATTCTGTGATTTATCATCTTTTCTTGTATAACTCTTTCATTCTAATGATAAATTAGAGAGTGTGATTCAAAATGTTGATGAAAAACTTCTAAATCTAGAAACATTTATGAAAAACTCTATATTGAAGATGTAATAATATGATAAATCTTTATCCTTACAAGTAGATAGACTTTCCAAGCCAGACATCATTTGGTCCATATTGATCTATGTAGCTTCTTGCCTCCAGCCTTGCCAGACTTCTGTGCCATGGATACTTGAGCACGTATTCAACCTGTGAATTAAAAATAGTAAACACTCAATTAAGTATTTAGGTATTTTGTCAGACAGCATAAATTGGTATTTATGATAGGAATTTGAATTGTACACCTCTCCCCGAACGTCCTTTTTGAGAGCCCACTTGTCAAAAGTCCCTGCACTTTTCAGAGCATTTGTTAAATATCTTTTTGTACAGAGCTTTGCTTCTTCCATTATCGTTTCTCCTGGAAATGCAACTTGAGAGCAGCGATGCACATTTAGCATATCTGTAACTCCCCTCTGTGTCTCGCCCATGAAGCAAAAGAACTCTCCATTTTTGTCTTGGAATGTTTTCAAGGCATCTGTAAAAACAGAAAAAGTGGAATCAAATAAAATAAAAAAACAAAAAAAAAACTAATCAATTTAGAAGATTAGATTAAACAACACATTTTAAATTTTGATTTAATTAAATAACTGATTTCAAATCACACTACCTTTTCCAACATAACCCACCTATTAATGTTATTTCATATCAACCATATAAACACTTAAAAATGTCTTATTTAAATCAAAAAGACTTGAAAATGACTTGAGATACCTCAAGTACATATCAACCAACTGCGATGTTACCTGAAGATACTTTGTATCCATGGAGCCTAAGGATTCGGAGGGCCATGGCTGTGTCATCAATGTCACCCACAGCATTGTCTCTGGCCCACCCGATGCCTCTATCATCCCAATACCTGTCAGTTGATATCATTGAAAAGAAACAACATTGATTAGAGAATCTTATCCTAATTAACAGTAGTAATGTAATCTAAGTTATAAATAGTCGGAAGAGGTTCTGTTAAGTAAGGAGTTTTGACTTGGTTAAGTGATTCATTCATAATCATTTTTGTCAAATTTTGACTTGTTTACCCGGTTCATCTGAAATCAGATAATAAGTTAAAACAGTTTAAACCTGACAGTCTACAGGAGAAAATAGACTGGAGTTGTCTGCATCAGATACGTACGTGTAAACATAATCCAGTGTTTCTTTGATCTCCTTTTTGAAATGGCGATCGATGCCCAGTCGTTCAAGAGTGTCCACGGCCCATAAACGTTGGAACAGATCGAACGGATAGTTGCAAGGAGCTGCATTTAATTATTCATTTGCATTAACACAATCAGTCTCCACAGATCTTAAGCCATACTACCATATCTTTGAAAACTTATTGCAAAAGAATTCTGATTACAGAAGTGTGTGAAATTCAAGTACTTCGATAGAAATTTCATAACTGTGATTGCCATGGTCACCAAAACAATTTTGGTTGCATAATTGTGTGAAATTCTAATACTTGGTTAGAAATATCGTAATTGTGATTACCGTGGTCACCAAACTTGTTGAGAACAAAGGCCAAAAAGTCTAAACATTTTTGGTCTCCAGTGCGCATGAACACGGCAGCCGTGGATGCAGGGGAGCCCATGAAGGATCCATTCTTGGACTGAAGCTTCATTATTTTATCCCAATCTATTATTTCCTGCAACCCCTCCAACGAGTATAGTATTGTTGTTGGAATGGCATAGACGATATCCAGCGGGATCCTGATAACACCCACAATTACATATATAAAATATTACAGTTGATACATCCGAGGAGGAAACCTAATTGACTGGCAAATAATTAGAGACTCGCTCACTTTTTAAGCTTAGCCTCCCGCTTCTCATTAATCGACTTAAAGAAAGGGAGTTCATAAGGGAGATCCAATCCTAAAGTTTTAGCTTCGTTTAGCATTGAAATGAAAACTATCTCAAATCCACTTGTTCGATGATTGTCCGCTTCTCCCTCCAATCGCTCAGCATGTTTCTTTATAAATTCAATGCCTGCATTATTTTTCAGAAATGAATAAATTAGCAAAGACTCCCCACGACTACCAAAAGAAAAAAATAATCTCCATTTTATTCCTTAAGAAACTGCAAACCAAACCTTTCTTCACTTGGGCATCCCCTGTTTGCCAGAGAGTGAGGGTAATAACACACGCTAGAGTGCACAGAACACGGTCATATGTCAAGAAGTACAATTCTTCACCCCAAGAACCGTCGCTCAACTGGTTTTTCAGAATCCATTGAATCACCTGAGGAAACTGAGGGCTGTTGGAGCCATCAATAGCAGGCACCCTGGCTACCCAGGCTGTATCATAGGCAGAAGGATTTGTTTCACCGTCACCCATTGACTTAAATATGGCCTTTATCTCCACTATCAAGGTCTCTATTCGTTCCTCTATCTCAGCTGCATTCTGAATTCATGTTTCATGAAGCACAACTCATGAATTTCTAGCGCACGCAGCCTGTTCATTCAGCAAAACATCCTTAACAACTAAACTCAACTTATACCTGGTCATCATAAGAGGATATTATAGAGTTGATCGTCTCTTCCGTCCAAAAGGCTGGAGGGACTTCTCGTTTCAATATCCTATAAGAATCTGTAACTCCAAAATTCAAAGTATTAGACAAAATTTTTATTAGTTGGTATAATTTTTTCACGGTCTATGAAGAGTAGATATGAATTCTTCTGATTTTAATTATATAATTTTTTTAGAAGTTATGTCACACTCAATGATCTGAATAAGAAAGAGGAGAGTAAGCAAAACTCACTTTTTTCTTTCTAGTATTAAATCAAAAAGTATGACCTAAAACATCAAATTGTAAAAATACAATCATATTAATTTTAAGAGATTTCTACAATTTATCATATAAACAAGAGTGCAGTTTCTGGATTTAATTGTATATAATATTTTTGCATCAACGTTTGGGATCATATTCTATGATCCATCATCAAGATGAAGAGAGTCAAAATGAATATACACGGAATGTGATCCGAAACATTGATTCAAGAATCTTATACATAATTAAATCTAAAAACTGCACTCTTATCTATAAAATCATATTAATCATTTTCTTATTTTTACTGAATATACACTTACCAGTAGGGATACTAGTCACAGTCCCTTCCGCAGAGAAAGCAACGATCTTGCCCCACTGTGAACCACCTACCTGCTTACTACATACCCAATTGTCTACTCCAACGGAAGATGGCTGTTTAATATTGCACCTCTGCGTGCTGCAAAAGCTGCCATTGAGCTTAGGAAAAGCTCTGCAACTTAAACTTCCATTCGCAAGGGAATTCATTGTAGATGAGAAAGAAAATAAAGCAGCACTAAACATTCCAATTGAAATATGAGATTTATCAGCTGGAGACTGATTTGTGCTGAATTTGAATCAACTTCGTCGAAGCAGAGAATTATATACAATATTGACAACACTATCTGATCACAAATTTCCTTAGCTTAGTTTTTTTAACCGGGTTCAAAATTACTTTTCGATGACGTAATGGGTTCGTCATTTCTTTGGTGAACAATGAATTTAATCTAAAGTACACCATCATCAAGAATACTTGTCAAATTTAAAACGTTTTTATAAGTAGGGTTAACTTCATGTGAGAAGTTTAACAAATATCTTTTTATATTTGATCAAAATTATTGTTTGGTGAGATTAAATCAAATACACATCCACTTACTAGGATCCAAATTTGATTGAAACAAAACCTCTAGATCATGAAGATAATTAGGCTTCATTACCAATAGGATCATGCTATGTTTGCATGAAGAGAGAAAGAGAGAGGGGGAGAGATAGGGGTGGAAAGAGGAATATATATATATATATATATATAGAGAGAGAGAGAGAGAGAGAGAGAGAGAGAGAGAGAGAGAGAGAGAGAGAGAGAGAGAGAGAGAGAGAGAGAGAGAGAGAGAGAGAGAGAGAGAGAGAGACTATATAGTCACACACAAATCAAATTATATAACATATGTTTAGTTGGCTCAAGACATGAAAAGAAAGGGAGTCATTCACTCAAATTTTGAATTTTAGAAAGCAAATGTTTACTTTGTGATGATAAAGTTAATCCTACAACCATAGAAATCTCCTGGGTGAGTATGGATTAGATGTATGTGGCTGAAAATTATATCAAGATAGGTATATTAGTAAGTGTAATAAGTTTGAGACACCTATTTCCTGCCTACCCTTGTTTCTTATATTGAACAAAGCTAATTACAAAGTATAGAAAATTTAAGTTTGAGACTAGTCAATGGAAGCTTGATTGTTGAAATTGAAGGAACAAAATTGCTTAACATTGAATAAAATATATAATTTTAAAACATAAAGTCATTTTCATAAGTTTGGGACACCAGATGATTTACCACGAGTTTGAAAGAGATTTTGTACAAAGTTTGGATGAATCATGTTATTTAATAGATAGCAATGTTAGTTACATATTATTGACCTCATTGATTGAAATCACATCCAGTCAAACTGATTTGTTATTATCAATTTTATGCAAGCATATAAAGAGGATGAAATCCTAAAGCATTTGTTACATGCAAAATCAAATACACTTGTAATACATGCTACATATGTTTCTCATTTAATTTCACTCTTTTTGAGGTTTGATTTGGTATCCCAAAACAAAAACCCAGAAACTAGGAATTTGACAAATATAACCAATTTTTAAAAAATGGTATAGACAACTAGAAATTAGCTATTTATAATTAGAAATTTGATGAGAAACACTCACTTACATGTCATTAGATATAAGTCCCATCTGAATGCTTCAAAAAGGTGTAATATGTGTCATTTTTCTAATCGTGGTTGTAATTACAACAAACCTTAGATTTATCTCTAAATAGCTTGAGCAGATTGCCGGTCATCTATCTCACAACTAGTGAGCAATCGCCCTTCATTAATAGTTAAATTTTGTTAGCCCACCGAATTGCATAATGACACTGCGAGCTCTTTGATTGACTGAATGATAATATACACCCTACATTATTATAGAACAATGTTGCCCCAATGAATTACTTGTTTCAAAAATATATTGAGACCCTTTTCTACCCACAACCCAATTAGATTACGATGACTCCCAACAACATTGATAAAATGGGTTCCCCAAAGCTTCTCCACTTTCGTGACTTATTGGAATAGTGTTGCTCAAACTGACAAAGTTAGTCTAGGATTTGATTAAGCAAATTCTCTCGATCGTAAAAAATAAACCTAAAATTTAAAATATTGATGCAACTCTAGAGGCAACTCAGAAATCCCCTTCAAATATTTTCTTAAATAAGAGACCATCGATTGCAACAACAAAAATTTTGAGCATTTTTTCCACAATTGTCTGCAAGCAAAGTGGTTGGTTGCTAATTGAAGTCTTGCCCTTTGTGGAGGCTAACATAAACTCCAGGCTCGATCAAGTATTTTCTCTGCGACTATTCCATTCAATCTGCAAAGGAAAATTTTATGTAGAAAGAAATCAAATATTAAATGTATCAATTTATTATGAAAGGTATAGCTAGAGGGGAGTAATTATCACGTTTAGGTTTTGTAAAGGTCATCTAGAATTAGAAAAAACTCATGTGAAAAGTATCACAATTATATTTTTCTTTTTCTCAAACTTAATGTTGAACAACATGTTTGTTATTATCTAATGCACAATAAATTCAATCATATAGGGAACAACATGTGAGAGTTGGCACAAATATCTCTTAATATATATTAATTAAAATATTAATATATAATATTTTGTTGGTTGGGGTGTAGTTATAACTTGATATATCATAGATGATAGAAATTACATGGAAAATTTGATTATAATCCAAAAAGCCATGGATAAAGTTCTATAAAATAATTTATTTCTTAGTAAATTATTTACTATTCCAAAAAATAATGATAGTGCATTAAGAAAAAACTAATGTCTATAAAAAGAAATAAAATTCTCTAAGTATTTGATTCAATATGATAAAGGCATTCCAAAAATTGAAAGTTTACCATAATAGAATTTCATTATTGGATTAACAAGTAAACTAACTTCATATTCCCACAAATACTACAAGTTCAAGAACACATCTAAACTCATAGAAATGCAATGTTAAAAGGAAATCTAATAAATATTAACTATAAAAATTAAATATGGATGTTTAGTAAGTGGGGTGTAATTATCAATTAATAATTTTTATAAGAAAAATATGGACATAGGAAAAACACAAGTGAGAAATATAAAAAATGTCCCTTTTTATTTTAAAAAATTATCATTTGGTTTGTAATGTGCCTAGGCTAAAATTTATTATATTTAAGGCAAATGTTTCAAAAATTGCACTGGACTATTGTGTAAGTATCATATGGAAAGAAATTTTCATAAAATGAAATGTAGACTATTCTCTAAAATTGAATGTTCTAATTAGATAATATTTGGAGAGGCCTGAACCAAAAGAAACCAAAAAAGAACATACCCTTTTTTGAAAAGAGGCTTTTGACCAGAGCAACTAATCAGTAGGAACAATGGTCCCAACACAAAAAAATCACCTAATCAGAATAGAGGATTTTAGGAAAGAACCCCAAACCATCTTCTTGAAAAAACTGAATAGTGAATGTTACATGAGAATCCAATAAAACTTTGATTTTACATACATACATA
Organism: Cryptomeria japonica; assembly: GCF_030272615.1. NCBI lineage: Eukaryota > Viridiplantae > Streptophyta > Pinopsida > Cupressales > Cupressaceae > Cryptomeria > Cryptomeria japonica. The sequence goes on along the minus strand of NC_081414.1, from coordinate 275,274,461 downwards.
TTATTTATTTTCCCTAATGAATACATAACACATATATAAAGTCTAAATTTATATACATCTAATAAATATACTATAATAATGAATTTGTAATTTAATATTAACCGTTATACAACTAAAAAGTGGGTTAGAGAATCCAAGATCTAAAGGCGCAAATGAATTTTTATTTAGTGAAATAAAATAAGCAATAGAGGATGTCTATCATATAAAAATGAGAGTGTGTAAATGAACAATTAGAGCCTTCCATATATAGGAAAGATTGAGATGAAGTCTAAATTTGTATACATCTAATAAAGAGACTATAATAGTGAATTTTTAATTCACTATTAACCCTTATACAACTAAAATATGTGTTGGATAATCCAAGATCTAAAGGCACAAATGAATTTTAATTTAGTAAAATAAAATAAATAAAATAGGATGTCTATCATATAAAAATGTTGTGTGTAAATGTACAATTAAAGCCTTCCATATATAGGCAAGGTAGAGGAGGTGAGAAGGTAATATTGAATGACCAACTACCACATCAAAGTTGTAACACACATATGCTCGAGCGACAAGTGATTAAACACGTGCCAAAATTTTATGAACTAAATATTTCAAAATTTTAGTACATGTGTTTCAACCACATGAAAAGAAACAACAATTAAAAAGTTCCTAAATGGAGACTTCATTCATTTTCAATAGGGCTTGCCTTAACTATCAAACTAACCATAGTATCTGAGTGAATGCAATTACTAAATAGAACCACTCAAGGTGAATAGAAGCATTCTCAATCTGTAATAAAAATGTATTACAAAATAAAAGACACTTAGAATGTATATAGCAAGAGTAATTATTATATCATAAAAGATGTCCATATACAAAAAAGAGCACTACCGCCTATAATGGTAACAACTATGTACAATAATTAAATGAGATCTCATTCAAGGTAGTAGACATAAGCTTGCATATACCTAGAAGATAATATCCACTAGCAAGATTATCTAGAGGAATATTCTAACTAAAATTTTCTGCACTAACAAGGATAAATATTGTCTATTTGCATAATTTCTTTATTTACAATATCAAAGTGCACTTATGATTTGTTCCCATGATAGTTGAAAGAAATTAAAATCATCGGTAACAAATACTATCCTTTAAATGACTAAATATTATTTCATGTTTAGTATATATTAATAGCACGACCTACTAACATAAACTCAATTGTGCCTAACATCAAACATATATTTTAGCTAGGTATTATAGGGCTTTAACTATTTCAAACTATAATTCCTCCTTCAATCCTTAATTATATATATTTGAAAACTAAAATTGATGCTAATAATTATAGTTAGATTCAACAAACATATATAAAGAAAACACTCTTTCAAAAGGGCACCTAAGAAAATAATAATAAACAATTGAAAGCATGCAATAGATCTTAAACATTAAATGATTAATACTTAACCTTAATTAACAAATATTAGACACTATATCTTGCATGTAAAAATTCTAACCAAGAGCCTAAATCCCTAAACATTGAAACATAATCCCTATATAAGTTCAATGGAAGATTTTTATAGACAAAGAGTAAAATGTAACATGCAAACCTTAAATGAACCATGAATGATAAACATTAAATATTAATCAATTCTTATTAAAATTTGAACCTTAATACCAAAACCCCAAATGAATTGTTATTAAATAGTTGTAAGTGAACATTGGACCTATACACATGCAAATCCAAATGTATGTAAACTAGATAAACTAGGCTAACCTAGATTAAATACACATATATATGCAAAAGAAATTATTTAGCATAACAATTGATTAAGACATTGATGAAAACACATGAATATAAACAATACCAATCCTTGCATCAAATCATTTGTTTGCTCCCTAAGATAGTTGATAATGAATTGTGAGTTGTCGTACCTAAAGTATAACACTAGATTCCAAGATATTCTATTTAATAATAATTTTTTCTAGGCCAAACATAGACATTTAGATGATGGGTTACATGGATTGGATTTATTTGATGAATAAAGAGATTTAATTGATTGATAGGGTTGAGATTATGAGGAAAGGACAATTCTCTCCATGTGCTAGATTACATGTAGGGGTCCAAGCTTTAAAGGAAATATTCCTTTTGGAAGAGTAGATGGATAGTATTAAAAGGTTACCTTAAGATAGCAAAGCCCAAATCTCATGTAAACATACAATGTCTAAATACATTTCAAAGGATATATAATGTTTGAATAAATTGATAAAGCTTTAGGAATCTGTGTATACATATATGTATGTATGTATATGTGTATACATGTATGTACACATGTATATATTTGTATACATTTATATATACATACATACATACAATTGATTAGAAAAACCTATATCCACGAATTCACTCAAAAAAGACAAATTTAATTTTTGATTAGATTAAATTGGGAGAGGCTCATACCATTACATAGCTACTAAAGTAAAGAAACCTTGTGCCTCATGAGGAGTGAGAGCCTAAAACTCAAGTATCAACTACAAAAAAAGAATAGAACCTATCTAGCACCCAGAACTAGACACCATGAAACCAAAAGACTATACTAACAAAAATGAAACAAAAAGCCAACAGACACACTCCCACTGAAAGATGTGAATCAATAGCCTACCTCATGGCGAGCTTCTCAATCTTCCAATCCTATCTCATCACCTTCACTTATCAGAGAAGGAGAGGCTCTTGTTTGATCCTTTACCAGATGAAATAGTAGAGGACTTTGGAGTCATTTTCATCCTAGAAACCAATGCCTTTAAACTAGTTGCAAGGGAGGAATCCAAATGATGTTTTTTCCTTGCTTGCCTCCTATCAATATCTTCCTGAATGGCTTGTAGAGTTGCCGAATTCTCTTTGAAAATTTCATCATTTTGAGGTATCACTTTCTCCATTTTCATTTTAAGGGACCCTTAGTTGTCCTACATTACCTCAATAACCTTCATTCTCTCCTTCCTATCCTCATTCAGGTCTATCTTATCACAAATACCCTTCAATTTCTGCTCAATTCCTTCCCACTTATAAATATTTTCACCTAAATCATTGGTCATCTCCCAAACCATCTAATCCTTGTCTTCTATTTCCCAATTAGAAGTTCTAGAATTTGCTTCAGTGAGGGCCTTCAGTTTCTTAATTTTAATTTTTGCCCCATTAAGCTATTCCAAAAGCCAACAAATTATAACTTCCTATTTGTTGTAGTTTTCACAAGGTTTATTAACCTTATCTGCAAAGGTGAGGAAGTCCCATTTCCTCAACAAGTTCATAGGTGAGGGGGAAAGGAGCCAAAAGTGGGGGTAGAAGGAGTGCCAGCACTGTTAACAGGGTTGTTCGAGGTCCACTCCAACCTAGTAGACCATGAGGAAGTAGAGTCCTCATAATCATTCTCCTCTGCCTTTGGCTCTTCAACCATGTGTGTGTGTGTGTGTGTGTGTGTGTGTGTGTGAGAGAGAGAGAGAGAGAGAGAGTAAAACCTATAAGTTATAAATTTTTGCTAACAAAAATTGAAATGAATTTAAAATGATGCTATTATTAAATTATATTTTTTCTTTATTCATTTCATTATAGTTAAAAGGTTTAAATTGGAATAACTTTTGATAATGGTTTTACAAATATTTTCAAACAATAGGTCTTGCATTTATTACAAAGAAATTTTTCTCTTTTTCATCTACTTTATTATATATTTGTATTGATTTAAACTAATAAATATATTGATTTTTAAAAAATAATTATTAAAATAATTTTTTTTATTAATTTTATTAAATTTCTATAAAAAGATTTAAAAAATTAAAATTTAATGTATTATAAAAAATAAAATAACATGTTATAAAAATTTTATGCTATTGATACCATTATCTACTTAAACTATGGAGTAAATAATTTGTTAAAATTATTTCAAAAAAACTATCTTAATTATGTCGAGTGTGAAAGCAACAAATACAAAAAGAAATCAATCAACCTCTTTAAGTAGATATATTTTAGATTTTTCTATAGATTGTATTCATTATAATTAGATGAAAAATAATTATAAATACAAAATGATGTTTTTAAAAAAAATTCATCTTTCTCTCTCACACACACATATCACATTAACATCATTACACTCTATCTTATGATAACATTGAAAAATTGAAACATTGCATCCAACTAATGATTCCTCTCACCTAATCTCTATGGATAAGAACTAGTAAACACTACTGAAATATATGAAAATGAAATATAATGCTCACTATTGAATTAAGATTCTTATCTACCAAAAAAACTTTCATATTTATGGAAGCCACCGGTGTTCACCCATTATATTTATTGCTTTTTTGAATCTCTTTTGGAAGTTGTTGATCCTAAGCATTGAATTTCTCACCTAATTCTGAATGAGTAAATGAACTTGATTTTCTACAATGACCTAGTTAGGTGAAGTCATAATTTCAAAAATGTTAAAAATGGAGAACTTTCTCATTTACTAGCAAGGATACACAATTATTGAAATATATGAAAATGAAATATAATGATCACTATTGAATTAAGATTCTTCTCTACCAAAAAGGTTTGGAGTAAAAGAACTTGGATTTGTACAAAGACCTAGTTAGGTGAAGTCATAATTTCGAAAACGTTAAAAATGCCGCACTTTCTTCTTCTCATTTGCTACCAAGGATACGCAAATTAGCAAAGCTGTTCGTACCTTCAAAATTCTCCCCAAGCTGTTAAAATGGCCGAGATTCTATCTTCTTCCTTGGGACTATCCCATACCACTCAACATTTCCAATGGCGAACATCATATAATACTAAAAGACGCCTCGTTCATTCCAACAAAAGGAGATTACTCTTCATTAGGGCTAAAATAGGTACGTAAGGCTAATGATTGAGTTCGATTGTTTTCTTTCCATCCTCGAAATAAGAAAACAATTTCTTCTGTGGTGCAGGTGTTACAAGCTTTGGTTTCGAAGGCGAATTACAAATTCGCTATGGAGATATCAATCACAAAGCATTTGGTATCTATGTTATCCTTGGATTTATCTCAATTTCTACTCTTTAGTTTACTTAGAGTGATTTAAAGTCATATACAGGGAATCCTATTGCAGCTGCATCGACCACCCAGAGCTGCAAGCCAAAGGCATATCCTTCAACTATGTGGGGAGGTGATTTTATCTGTTCAGTTGTAGCGAAAAACGCCGTAAAGTTTTTGTAGGTTTCGTTTCCTATTGGATTTTAATGGGCCCGTGAATATTTAAGAGCCCTGCCTTTATTTTTAACCATTGTATGTTAATGGTCATATCTCAGGAAGCCACGGATAAAACAATGGGTAACGATGACAAACGTATAGAGGTGTTGGTCCGTGAGATTAAGGAGAAGTTTAATTCTATGGAGGACGGTGAGATAAGTCCGAGTGCATATGATACTGCATGGCTGGCAAGATTGCCCGCCATTGATGGCTCCCACGAACCCCTATTTCCACAGACCCTTAACTGGATAATTGATAACCAGTTACGGGATGGTTCGTGGGGGCAGCAAAACGGATTCCTTGGGAGCGATAGAATCCTTAATACTCTCGCCTGCGTCATCTCACTTACCATCTGGAACGCTGGCAAGATTCATGTGCAGAGAGGTTTTATGTTCACTATAAATATGTACTTCTTGTTGGAAGTGGAAACACTCTGAGAGGAGGGGGGTGAATCAGAGTGTGACAAATTTTAACAAGATATACTTTTATGAACCTGACAATTTTAATTCACAGTATGCACAGATGACTGAGACTTAACACTTTGATGAAATACATTAATGAAACATGAAATATACCATAGAACCAACTAAAACACTTGATTCAGACTTTGTAAAAATGGTATTAAATCTTTTACACAAACTTGAAACATCTAAATGAGTACTTCAAATATTGCATTACATAAACCCAACAAAACAGAGTATGAAATAAAGAGAGCTAAAATATGATGTATCAAAGCATAAACTAATAAAACAGAATGAAACAAGACAATGCACATAACACCATAGTTTTCATGAGTGGAAAACCCTCTTGGGGTAGAAAAACCACTCGGAAGATCCCTTATATTAATTCAAAAAGAGCACCAACTCAGTTCACAAGTTTTAGAAACCACAAGGCCTCAAGGAGCACCAACCCCTCTTCTTATCAATAAATATTTCAACTCGAGCTACAGCCACTGGTGATTTTATGCATGCATTTAAATCTTGCAGTCACAAAACCATCAGGGATTGGAGCGAGAATATTTTACCAGTTTGTACATATGAAAAAAATTTTGCAACAATATTCTTCAAGGATAAAATCAACACTATCCAATCTCTGAACAATATAGTTTCAAATCAATAAAGCCTCATATACTCTGTAACAAAAAAAACAGAGTATTGATTCTCAAGAAACCCCTCGACTATCTCTGGTAAACTACAGCACTTCTTTTTACAAATGCTATCACTTTATTCACACTCTTCTCGCTGTATTTCTCTGTTTTTCTTCACACCAACTGTTCTGAAAACAAATTGTTTTATACCCAAACAAAAACACCACATTTTCTTTTCGAATAACCCTCGTATAGGGTTACAAATAACTTACAGGATTTGTAAACTGAAAAATCAAATAACTGTTTTTAACTGTGCAACGGAAACTGAAGATGTTTGATTTCCCAGTCATGAAAAACAAAAATAAAGCATGAACATTTCCTTATTTTCATTTTGCATAACTGAAAATGACTTTATTCGAACCAAAAAAATCTGAATCTTTTAAATCATGTGATCAAGAAACATACCTGTTAAACGCAAACTAATCAAACAAACTAACCAGTCAACCATTAAGCTCTCGGTTAAAACCATTTTTTTTTGCTTCATTCTCTGTAACTGAACAAACTGATTCGAGCTCTGTAACTCCAGCAGCGCTGCGACTCTCATGGCGTTAGGGTTTGACGGACTCCAAACAAGTTCAAAAACCAAATGAAACACAAAAACATCTTCCAAAAAAAACTTTTAACTTGTCCGACATAAGGAGTATCCTGAGGAATATGCCCTTTAATCCGTAGACATATTAAATCAAAGATGTCATTAAATTAATGCAAAAACAGAGCTGTTCACTTATCCATGTCATCAGCATGGCTCGAAAGTAAGATGTTTTAAACACATAAGACGTCAGCCAAGTCAATATGTCTGTGTCACTAAACTGGCCCATGAGAAGGATATAACCACATGCTTATTAAAAATATGTAACTTAACCAACACAACATCCTCTTTTTTTACTTTCTTGTCATCGAGGACAAAAGTACCAAAGAGCAACAAACTCCCCCTTTGTCCTTGATGGCAAAAAAGAAAAAAAACTTAAACAATCATTGCCACGAAATATGTCATCATCTGAAAGGACCAAAATCAATGCAAGAAATTCCACTGTCAACAAATGCAATATATACAATCAACACTGAACCTTGTCATATGCAAACCTGTAAGGAAAAACAACATCCTCTGAACCTGCAATTCTGTAAAGAATAAATACTATCAGAATAGTGAACTCCCAATCTGATCTGAATCAAACAAGAATACCAAACTGAAATACCCAAAAAATGCCTATGCCACTGTAATGAAATTCCAATGCCTGAAAAGTCAATTGTCACTGTAAAATCACTGTAATGCCAATGCCAATGAAATGCCAATAAAATGCCAAGTCTGAAAAGTCTGTAATGCCAATCAAAAATGAATACCAATATGTGAAATGCCAATATCTGTGAAATGCCAATATCCAATGTCACTGTCAAAAATGAAATACCAAAGTCACAAATACCAATCTGTCACTGTTCACTGTTGCACTGAATGTACTGAATACTAATATGAATACCAATGTCACTGCAAAAAATGAAATACCAAAATTACAAATACCAATCTGTCACTGTTCACTGTTGCACTGAATACCAATATGAAACTGAATACCAATTTCTCCCCCTTTTTTTTACTTTTTTTACAACACAAGGACAAAAGGAAAGAAAAAAATCAACAGAGCAACACTCCCCCTCAAAGTATGCTTTAGGTGAAGACAAGAGCAGATTGAGAAAATACTCCCAATCTATCCCTTAACCATTCAAAGACTTCTTTAGACAAGGCTTTTGTAAAAATATCAGCAACTTGGGCTTGTGAAGGAACAAACACTAATTGAAACTCATTAGCCAACACCTGATCTCGTAAAAAATGGAGTTTAATGGCAACATGTTTAGTACGAGAGTGCATAATAGGATTTTTTGAAAGATCAATTGCACTAGTATTGTCACAATAGATTGAAATGGGCGTAATAGTAGAAATGCCCATATCAGTAATTTGATGAGACATCCATATCAGTTGTGTGCAACATGCAGTGGCTGCTATATATTCTGACTCTGCGGTGGACAGAGTGACACAATCTTGCTTTTTACTGTGCCAAGCAACAAGACAGTCACCAAGAAAGAAGGCAGCTCCACTGGTGCTTTTACGATCATCTAGACAACCAGCCCAATCAAAATCAGTGAAGCCAACAAGAGTGAAGTCATTATTACGGGGATACCAAAGACCATAATCTAGTGTGCCTTGAACATATCTAAAGATTCATTTTACAGCATTCAAATGAGATTGTTTAGGTGCAGATTGAAAGCGAGAGACTAGACATACTGCGAACATTAAATCTGGTCGAGATGCAGTTAAATATAATAGACTTCCTATCATTGACCTGTACTCAGATTGATTTACTGCAGGTGAGTCATCAGATTTGGTCAATTTACAGCCTGTTTCCATTGGAGTGCTGACTGGTTTACAATCTGCCATATTAAATTTTCTAATCATCTCTTTGGCATATTTGGTTTGTGACAAGAAAATACCTTGCTAAAGTTGTAACACTTGAAGACCAAGAAAGAAATTCAGTTCCCCAAACATAGACATTTCAAACTCAGATTCCATGATTTTAGAGAACTTTTTGGATAAAGAGTCATTATTACAGCCAAAAATGATATCATCTACATATATCACAACCACTAGGACATCATTACCTTCGAGTTTAACATATAAGTTGCTATCTACAGCACCTCTAGTGAATCCATTTGTTCTAAGATGATTATCCAGTCTAGAGTACCAAGCTCTTGGAGCCTGTTTAAGACCATAGAGTGCTTTCTTTAATCTGTATACACAATCAGATTTGCCTGCAACTTCAAAACCTTCCGGCTGTTCCATATAAACTTCTTCATCAAGATAACCATTCAGAAAGGCAGTTTTGACATCCATCTGATAAACTTTAAATTTTTTATAGCAAGAGTATGCAAGAAAAATTCTGATTAATTCTAATCTAGCTACTGGTGCGAATGTTTCTCCAAAATCTATTCCTTCCTGCTGAGCATAACCTTTACACACAAAACGAGCTTTATTTCTAACAACCTTCCCAGATTCATCAAGCTTATTTCTAAAGATCCATTTGCCTCCTATCACATTCTTATCATCTGGCCTAGGTACTAATTCCCAAGTTTGGTTTTTCTCTATTTGATTGATTTCATCTTTCATTGCATTTAACCAACATTCATTAGATAAAGCATCAGAAACATTTTTGGGTTCGAAATCAGTTACCAAACAAAAATGTTCAGCCAGTTGAGCTTGTTCAGTTGTTTTTGCCCTTCTTCTAGTCAAAATACTGGCATCTATATTGCCAATAACTTGACTTTGAGGATGTCTCTTTGTTATAACTTTTGAGGGTGTATAATGGAGAATACCTGTCTCTGCATTTGAATTCTCTGTATTTTCTTCATCAGAACTTGATGAACATATTTCATTTTTCTTTTCTGTTTCTGTAGGTTTAGGAACCTTTGTTAAAGTAATTTCCTCTTCCTCAATATCCTGCAAATCATTACTTAACAAAAATTGTTCATCAAACCTTACATTTATTGTTTCAACAATTTTATTCAGTCTATTATTGAAACATCTATAGGCTTTGCTATGAGTAGAGTATCCAAGAAAGATACCCTCATCAGTTTTAGCCTCAAAATTTCCTAGATTTTCTTCATCTCTTTTTAGATAACATTTGGCACCAAAAATTTTGAAATATTTGATAGAAGCAGCTTTTCCATACCAAAGTTCATAAGGAGTAAAGGTAGATTTTACCCTGATTTGTACACAATTCAAAATGTAAATAGCTGTGTGAACAACTTCTTTCCAATACCTGTCTGGTAGATTTGCCTCATTAAGCATTGTGCGAGCCATTTCTTTGACTGTTCTATTTTTTCTCTCAACTACTCCATTTTGTTGAGGTGTACGAGTAGCAGCATATTGTCTCTTAATACCATGTCTTTCACAATAATCAATGAATTCTTGTGAAGTGAATTCACCACCCTTGTCTGATCTTAAGCATTTCAATTTTAGATCAGATTCTCGTTCAACCATTTTTCTGAAAATCTTAAATCTATCAAATGCTTCGGATTTGTGTTTAAGGAAAGTGACCCATACCATTCTGGTATAGTCATCAACAAAAAGCATAAAATATTTTTCACCATTTATTGACTGTGTCCTTGTAGGACCACATAAGTCTGTGTGTACAAGCTGTAATGGTCTAGTAGAAGAATGTTCTTTAGATTTGAAAGACACTTTTGTTTGCTTTCCTTTCAAACACACTTTACAAATTGAATTGAATGGTTTATTCAAAATAGGCAAACCTCTAACATTCTGATTTTTACTGATTCTAACCAGATTGTCAAAATTTATATGTCCTAGGCGTTTATGCCATAACCAATTTTCTTCTATTTGACCCATAAGACAAATGCCTTCATTATTCTCATAGTCAGTGGAATCAAGCAGACTGTAGACATTGCCAATTGTTCTCAAACCAGCAGCAACAGTTTTACCAGATTTATTTTTGATAGTACAATCTTGAGAGCTAAAAAATACACTGTAACCACTATCACAAATTTGACTGACACTCAATAAATTGTGCTTTAACCCTTCAACAAAGTACACATCATGAATAGGAGTATCATCATTTAGCAATAATGTACCTTTACCTCGTACATAAGCTCCTGAATTATCCCCAAAGCGTACAAAGCCACCATTAAAGTCTTCAAGATGCAGAAATTTATTTCTATCTCCTGTCATATGGTGTGAACAGCCACTGTCCAACACCCATAAAGATTTCTTATTTGAGAAAAGTGCAGTTTGCACTATCATTGATTGTTCAATACCAGATACAAACTTAGGTTTCCATATTTTATTAGGACTTGCCTTTGTTTTGCACTGTATAGTAGTATGCCCAAAAGTGTTACACTTATTACACTTTACTGTGTTTGGAAAGTCATATCCTTGATTGTAACCAAACAAAAGAGATCTTTGTTGCAGAAATTTGCAAGTATTAACCTTATGACCAAACCTATTGCAATAGAAACAGTATCCATGAAAAAAAACCAAACCTAAAAGGTTTTGTTCTGTTATAAGTCTGAAATGATTTTCTAGTTGCGGGCTGTCTTGATGACTCAGCTTTATCAAATCCTAAACCAGCCAAATCTTTATGCAACTTTTGCTTGCTCAAGATATCATTTAGATGTATTGTACTTTCATACTGTTCAATTTGTTTTTGAAGTTTTGTGGACTGTTGTTCTAATGTTTCAATTTTCTTTTCTCTTTCTTCAAGAAGGGACTTCAAGTTTGAAGTCACTAAATTTGTATCATTCAACTCGACTTGTAAAATCTAATTTGAATTTTCATGTGAAGCTACAAGTTTCTTTAACCTCTTTATTTCTTTTAAAGCACAAAGCAATTCTCCTTCAAGATCAATTTCTCCTTGATCTAAATCTTCAAATTCATTTTTTTTGCTAGTTACATCTTCTAATTCTACCATAAATAGAGTTTCATCACCTTCACAAGGTGAATCATCTGACTCATTTCCAGACTCTTCTTTTGTAAAAAGACTCTTCTTTTTCTTGAAGGTATTAAATCTCCTTTTAGGATTCCACATTTTCTTTTTGTAGAATTTTTCTGGTTTTTCCTCTTCACTGTTTTGATCACTTAGAGGACATTGAGCAACAAAGTGTCCAGCTTTGCCACAATTAAAGCACTTAAAAGGTAATTTGCCCTTATATTTCTTTTTTAGTTTTCTAACAAAAAGGGCTTCTATAGCATCTGAAAGTTCAGATTCACTATCAAGTTCTTCTTTCTTTTCTACTTTAAAAGCTGTTTCTTTTGACGAAGAAGGATTATTACCTATCCTCATCTCATAGGCAGTAAGAATGCTTTGAAGGTTATCAAGTGTCATGGTAGAAAAACTTTTCTTTTCTTCTAAGGTTGAAACCTTAGTTTCAAACTTGGGTAACAAGGTTCTAATCACTTTATTGACAACTTCCTTTTCTTCAACCTCTTCACCAAGACCCTTTCTCGAATTTACTATTTCATCAACTCTAAGAAAATAGCTTGCTACTGTTTCATCTTCTTTCATCTTTAAAGATTCAAACTGATTTTTGAGTGTAAGAATTTTAGACTCCTTAACCTTAGCATCCCCTTGATAAATGGTTTCAAGTTTTTTTCAAATATCATAAGCAGAAGAACAATGTATGACTTTAACAAAAACATCTTTAGTGAGACCACATAAGAGAGCATGCTTAGCTCTGGCATTTAACTCATACTTGGTTTTATCATCAGGATCAGTAGGAATAATGGAAGGAACTGTATATTTTGTGATCACAATATTCCACACATTAAGATCAACTGAAATGAGATAAGTTTCCATCCTAATCTTCCAGAACACATAATCAGTTCCATCAAAAAGAGGAGCTCTTGAAAGTGAAGCACCTTCCTGAGTTTGAGCCATAAAAAAAACTTCCAAGTAACCAGGAACAATCCGTAGGAAAGACCTATATGAGGGACCCTATGCTCTGATACCACTTGTTGGAAGTGGAAACACTCTAAGAGGGGGGGGGGGTGAATCAGAGTGTGACAAATTTTAACAAGATATACTTTTATGAACCTGACAATTTTAATTCACAGTATGCACAGATGACTGAGACTTAACACTTTGATGAAATACATTAATGAAACATGAAATATACCATAGAACCAACTAAAACACTTGATTCAGACTTTGTAAAAATGGTATTAAATCTTTTACACAAACTTGAAACATCTAAATGAGTACTTCAAATATTGCATTACATAAACCCAACAAAACAGAGTATGAAATAAAGAGAGCTAAAATATGATGTATCAGAGCATAAACTAATAAAACAGAATGAAACAAGACAATGCACATAACACCATAGTTTTCATGAGTGGAAAACCCTCTTGGGGTAGAAAAACCACTCGGAAGATCCCTTATATTAATTCAAAAAGAGCACCAACTCAGTTCACAAGTTTTAGAAACCACAAGGCCTCAAGGAGCACCAACCCCTCTACTTATCAATAAATATTTCAACTCGAGCTACAGCCACTGGTGATTTTATGCATGCATTTAAATCTTGCAGTCACAAAACCATCAGGGATTGGAGCGAGAATATTTTACCAGTTTGTACATATGAAAAAAATTTTGCAACAATATTCTTCAAGGATAAAATCAACACTATCCAATCTCTGAACAATATAGTTTCAAATCAATAAAGCCTCATATACTCTGTAACAAAAAAAACAGAGTATTGATTCTCAAGAAACCCCTCGACTATCTCTGGTAAACTACAGCACTTCTTTTTACAAATGCTATCACTTTATTCACACTCTTCTCGCTGTATTTCTCTGTTTTTCTTCACACCAACTGTTCTGAAAACAAACTGTTTTATACCCAAACAAAAACACCACATTTTCTTTTCGAATAACCCTCGTATAGGGTAACAAATAACTTACAGGATTTGTAAACTGAAAAATCAAATAACTATTTTTAACTGTGCAACGGAAACTGAAGATGTTTAATTTCCCAGTCATGAAAAACAAAAATAAAGCATGAACATTTCCTTATTTTCATTTTGCATAACTGAAAATGACTTTATTCGAACAAAAAAAATCTGAATCTTTTAAATCATGTGATCAAGAAACATACCTGTTAAACGCAAACTAATCAAACAAACTAACCAGTCAACCGTTAAGCTCTCGGTTAAAACCATTTTTTTTTGCTTAATTCTCTGTAACTGAACAAACTGATTCGAGCTCTGTAACTCCAGCGGCCCTGCGACTCTCATGGCGTTAGGGTTTGACGGACTCCAAACAAGTTCCAAAACCAAATGAAACACAAAAACATCTTCCAAAAAAAAACTTTTAACTTGTCCGACATAAGGAGTATCCTGAGGAATATGCCCTTTAATCCGTAGACATATTAAATCAAAGATGTCATTAAATTAATGCAAAAACAGAGCTGTTCACTTATCCGTGTCATCAGCATGGCTCGAAAGTAAGATGTTTTAAACACATAACACGTCAGCCAAGTCAATATGTCCGTGTCACTAAACTGGCCCATGAGAAGGATATAACCACATGCTTATTAAAAATATGTAACTTAACCAACACAACATCCTCTTTTTTTACTTTCTTGTCATCGAAGACAAAAGCACCAAAGAGCAACACTTCTTACCATAAATGTATCTATTCTGTGTTATTAACTAATAGCGAGACACGCAATGCATGTTTTCTCGGTACAAATATTCTGTAAGCTATATTAATTTTCACAATCCATGAGAATGTTTTTTTTCAAAGAGATTTGTATTTGCAGGCCTTTGTATTTGCAGGCCTTGACTTCATCAGAAGACATGCAAAAGGAATGATGGAGGAGATACCAGCCAACGGAACGTCTAAAGTGTTTGAGATGGTCTTTCATGCATTGCTCAACGAATCCAAAAGCCTTGGCCTCGACGTGGACCAGGACGATTTCAAGCAAATCAGTGAAAGGCGGGAGGCGAACATTAAAACGTAGAATTCAATCCATATATCTTTCAGGAAAGAGAAATTTAGATTTAAAGTATCTAATTGCTGTTGGTGTTTGTGGATTAGGTTGTCTTTGAGTTTAAGATAATGTTTTCTGATCTTTCCATTTATGTCTCTTAACTTTCTATTATCTTTTATATTTTTATATTTATGTGATCTGAAATATTAATAAAAACTAATGAAAAGCCAACTAATGCAGGATTTCTGTAGAACGCCTCCATCTCGTTCCCACCCGCGTTTTGTACTATTTAGAGGGCGTGCAAGATGTAGTGGATTGGAAAGTCATACTTAACCTGCAATCCAAGGATGGGTCTTTCCTTGGCTCGCCATCATCTACAGCTTGCGTCTTCCTGCATACTGGAGACACGAAATGCCTACAATTCTTGACCACCCTTCTTTCTAAGTTCAAAGACCACGGTAAAGCATTGCAGAATTATGAAATGCAGAAGTTAATATTAGCATAGATCCGCTACAAGATTGCTGGAACTCTAAGTAAACTGATAAATTTGGACATGGATTTTGCAGCTCCATGCGTGTATCCAGTGGATATTTGTGAACGTCTGAGGGCCGTTGATAATGTTGAACGTTTAGGGATTGATCGCTATTTCCAAACGGAGATCAAACAGGCCTTGGATTATGTGTTCAGGTGAGTCTCAGATATGTTATTCTAGCTCAACAGTTTTAACAGAAATTTATGTTAAAAGCATGCATGCATTCTCAGGTATTGGGATAAAAGAGGCGTTGGGTTTGGAAGGGAGAGTCTGGTTCCTGACATTGATTTCACCGCCACTGGCCTCAGACTTTTGAGACTTCATGGCTACAATGTCTCACCAGGTACATCATATAGAATCTATGATTGCTTTGAAAGATATTAAAAGCCAATTGTAAGAAAGAAGAATGAAGGTTTTAACTCTACAACCAGTTTTCTATTTGAAGTATGATTACTAATCTTTTCATGTTGCAGATGTTCTGGAAAATATTAAAGCCGACGAGCTTTATGGTGGGGGACCCTCCCATATGCTAAGCCTGTACCAATGTTCACAGATCAACTTTCCAGAAGAAACATTAATGCGAGAAGCGAGTGCCATGGCCAAGGCTTATCTATCCGAATGGATGCAAAGCAACAGCTTTTCTCGTGAGCTGGCTGTCAGGAAAGACCTTCGTGAAGAGGTGCAAACTATTTCAATATGAATATTAACACCATTAATATCCTTTTTGTTTGTGACATGTACAGCTTGTAATGTTTCTTTATCCATTCGTTCGTGTATTCAGATAGAACATGCTCTGAACTGTCCCTGGTACACGAATTTCCCAAGATTGATGGTCAGAAATCATATTGAACACTTTTCATCTAACCAGCTTTGGATGGAGAAGACACTGTATCAGTAAGAAGGGTTTCATTTACTTTCTCAGAATTTTAGAATTGAGTATCCCGTGCACTAAATCAAATAACTTGTATTTCAGAATGCCCAATTTGAGCGACGAGAGATATTTAGAACTCGCCAAACTGTATTTCAACCGAGCGCAGGCTTTACACCAAATGGAAATTAAGGAAATTAGCGGGTATAGTAAAATTTGCTGTAAAATGAAACAAAAACGCAGTCTTTTTAAGTTAGGGTTTTCAATACTGATGTGTGTGTGTGTGAATAGCAAAGATGGTATAAGAAGTGCGGTTTCTCGGAGCTCAAATTCACTCGTCATAGACAAGTGGAAATACGCTTCAGCGCTGCAGTGGTGATGTTTGAACCAGAATACTCTGCTTGTAGAATCGCCTACACAAAAGCTGCCTCCCTCCTAATAATTCTAGATGACCTCTTTGATGCCCACGTATCTTTTGACCAAGTAAAGCTATTTACTGAAGCTGTCAAAAGGTGGGTGTGGTTCTCTATCTCCCAATCTATGATGGCCGAAATACATGTTAAATTATTTCATTCCTTGTTTAATATAGTTTCTCTGGTTGTTTTAGATGGGATTTATCTCTTTTAGACCACTTTACGACCGACATGAAAATTTGCTATGTGGTTCTGTATAATACTGTAAACGAACTGGGTTAAGAAGCACTCAAGGCTCAAGGACGTGACGTGCTTCCCTACCTTCGCTCAGTTGTAAGTAGACATTTAATTCTATAAGCTCTTTCGAAATTCAATTATTTATTCTAGTGTCATATTTTTATAAGGGAAATGGTCAATGTTGATTCAACTATTTATATTGAATAAAGTGAAATATATGTTTTGAATTTTGAAATGATATAAACTAATTAAATATGTTTTTTTTTTGGTGTATTTTATGTTTGTAATTTCTTAAAAAGTTTAAAAAATTATTTAAATATACTTTGTTATATGTTTGTCACACTTTATAGTAAATTTTATCTTTTTCTTTCAAAATTTTTGTGTAATTTTAGCACTCTTGTCCTAATCCTTATGGTGTGGCATTTAGTGGGAGGACTTGCTGTCATCTACAACTAAAGAAGCCAAATGGGCACATGCGAAGTGCGTGCCGCCATTAAGGGAGTATGTGGAGAATGCAAAAGTGTCAATTGGGTTGGCAGCAATCATTCTCAGCTCCATATTTTTCACAGGAAAGCCTCTTCCTGATGAACTTCTCTCTCAACTTGATTTTCGAGCACCTTTTCTTCATCTCGTATGTTTGACAGCTCGTTTAATGAATGACGCTAGAACTTTCACAGTGAGTACTCTACTCCAGTGCAGTATTATCTGTTTTGTACATAGTAAAAAATTGGCTTCATGTTAGTCCTAACGAGGGCTTCCTTTTGTTTTTAATCCAATGCAGCTTGAGAGAGATCGTGGAGAATTAGTATCTTTCATACAATGCTACAGGCATGGGCATCCCGAACTCACAGAGGAAGAAATTCTGAGTCGTCTATATGATTTCAACCAAAAAAGTTTGACTGAATTGACTTATGAGTTTTTAAAGCCTGGGATGATACCAAAATGCTACAGAAAACTTCTTTTCGACATTGCGAGAGTATCCCAATTTGTTTTCAAGAGCAATGATGGCTTTGGGGTGTCTGTCCATGAGATGCAAGACAACATTACAAAATTTCTGGTTGAACCATTCGTTTAAAATGGTCCCAACCTTTTTTATTTAGAACGGATTGCATTAAGCCATAAGCTTATTATTAATGTATTGTTTGTCATCCTTTTTACTTTACTGAGCACAAGAGCTCGTAATGAAGCTGCTCAAACTTTATTAACTTAAATGTAATATCAGTTGGTAAGTAAGAAGGCCATTTTGTGATGTTATATATTGATTGTATACTTTTAACAATTTTTAAAATAAGACCTAATAAGGTGAACAACAAAACCAAATTCGTTAGCTCAAAAGAGTAGATAATCAATTAAAAAAAAAGTAAGGTTATAAAGCTTGAGAAGACCCAAACATTAATAATCCTTTTTTGGGGATGCTCTTATAACATTCAAGCTAATCCAAAATTTCAAGGTTTTGATTAAGATCTTATCATGTCTATAATTTCAATAATAGAATTTTTATTGTTTTTGATAAAGATAAACGGGTTTTACATGGACCCAAAACCGAAATATTTATAGAAACTGGCCATCAACCAACCAACAACAAAACAAGGGAGTACTCCAAAACAGACATGAAAGCAAAAAGAAACACAAACAGCAAAATAAAAATACTCAATTAAGAGAGTGCACTAGCTCCTTGTTCTTCTGGATGGTAATCTTGTCGATTTCCTCCAATTCATCCATAATGAACTTGGAGGTTCCCTTATTGCTTCTCCTACTTTTGGTCCTAGAGCTAGGGCCTATGGTTTTATTGCCGCCAACAACAATGTCTTCAACTCCAAGATCTTTCTCAAGATCACTGTGAATGGATCTGTACTCCGCAACCATGACATTGATCTTTTCGAGCCCCTCCATACTATCATTCATGGCCTCCTTGCTTATGTCAACCAGGTTCTTGAGGTTTCTCTTTATCTCCGCCATAGACTGTTCAACCTTTTCAATTCTTTGTTCATGGTTGCATTTAATAACCTCCACATCTTGGGAGAGTTTCTGGGTCATGATCATGAGCTTCTCAGATTTGCTAGGCACAGGTGTAGCAGTGAAGATGTCTATTATTTCCTTAATCCCCTCTTTGAGGGTATCAATTTCCTTCTCCACCCACTTCCAACACCTCTCCTGGCTTCTAGTCGCTTCCATCACCAGGTTCATCAGAGTACTATTCTTCTGTAACCCACCATCTGCTTCTTTAAGCAGAGTCCCCTATTTTCTCTGTAGGACATTAAGAGGAATATCCAATTTAATTCCTTGGTCGAGGGTCTTGGGACCATAGTCCTTAACTGCAAGCTTCTTCTTTTTGGAAGAAGGCTCAGAAAGCAACTTGCTATTTGATTTATATTTGCTGGCCACCCATCTGGGGGGATTCTTGCTAGTTTCAGGGGTGACCAACAATTCACCTTCTTCAACCGACTTCTAATTAGGGTCATGAAAAGGTTTGGCACTCCCACTATCCTCCATTTCCATATTTGAATTAGAGACTTCCTAAATATTAGTATGTGGGATTTAGACTTTCTCAGAGAGAGAGGGCACAACTTCATGGGTCTTGGCGTACTCCATAATGAGCACAATAAGCCCTTCATGCATGACCAGATTATTCGGATTCTCAATATGTTTTTCAAGACTATTCTCCAAAGAAGAGGCCATATAGAAAGGAATAGAAATGAATTTGCCATGCCTAAAGTGATTCAAAATGGTAAAATGGTAAGAAAAGATACTGGCATATCTGCTATCAAGCGTAATGTACCTCATGATGAATTTGGCTATATCTGCCTAGGGAGCTATAAGATTTTTCCTGTTGTAGCCACCATCAGCCATTTTATTAACTCTTGAACGCTCCTTATCTTTGTTGAAAAAATTCACCATGTCTTCCTCCCCTATTTTCCTATCTCTATATAACCTTTTGCCATTCATCGCAAACCCCATAACTGTAGCCACCAGGGTTTCATCTAGTTGGAATTCAACACCATAATCCCTCTAAACCCCTTTTTTCAACCCATTAACAAACGTTTCAGTGAGCAGAGGAGAAGGACCATGGAGTCTTTCCAAGAAGGGGACAATTCCCTTATCAATGATTTCTTGCCACACCTCCTTATTTTTATTCCATTTTTCAAAAGTGGATGGCTCTTGCCTATTCTTGTCCCCACCCATAATGATCCAGATCGCCAAATAAAAGTAGGGAATGGGCCACACCAGAGTAGTCTCCGAACAGTAGCAGGAAATGGGCCACACAGTCTCTGAACAGTAGTAGGAGATGGACCACACAATAAGATAGAAAATCCAGGCACAAGGGTAGTCTCTAGATCTTCGGATAGGGAAATAAAATAAAAGTCGTTTCCCCAACAACTTAATCAAATCATGATTAAAATTCATTAATTACAGCAAGTGGAAGGAATCATCACAAGCCAGATCACACAAGTTTTTTGGGAAAGAGTCCCCACTACTCCACCATTTAGCTGCCACATAGCCCACCACCATATTGGCCCATAAATCCGCTGCCTTATTGCCTTCTCAAAAGACGTGCCAAATTTTGAATTCATCTAAATCTTCTATCATATCCTGACAATCCTTGATTAGGTTGGCAATAGTCTAGCTAGGATCTGTACACCCATTTAAGAAACTAACAATGTTTAGTAAGTCAGATTCTAGCCAGACCTTTCTAAAACCTTCCCTTTTAGCCATGTGTAACCCAAAGTGGGCAGCACTAGCCTTCGCAATGTGGTTAGACTAGGTGCCCTGAGGGAGCGCCATCGCAGAAACCAGTAGACCCATATGATTCCTAGCCATACCCGTGCACCCAGTCGACCCAGGATTTCCTTTAGCCGCCCCGTCTACATTGATTTTTATCCATCCCATGGGGGGGATGCCAAAAAAAAATTTTGCCAAAATTTTTTTTGTCTGCACTGTTTTATTTTGTGAACCGGAATGGTAATATTCAAGTCAATTTAGCACTGTTTGATAGTATCCCATTCCTCCTGGAGAGAAGGGAGGGGATGGTCATTCCTTGTACTGGGGCAGGAGTGAAGAAAATTATCCTTGATAGAATTACGAATTCTAATAGCCACAACAAGCGTAGTAGATTCAAAATCTCTAAAGACTATTGTTTCTTTCTTTCCAAATACCCCAAGCAATATGAGGAAGAGACATATTCCAGATGAATCGCAAAGCCTGATTGTCGAAGGGGCACTTCCATTCAAACCACAACCTTTGAACAGAATCAGGGAAGACCCAATTAGTGTTCCAAATATCAAACAAGAAACTCTAGATATCCATGGCAAAAGAGCAGTGCAACAGTAGATGACCAACATTTTCCTTCGCTTCTTTGCAAAGGAAGCATCTATTAGTAAGAGGAAGACCTCTTTTGCAAAGATTGTCAATGGTAGAAATCTTACCTTGCATAAACAACCAAAAAATGATGTTAATTTTCTGAGTTAAGAGCTTATTCCAGATACTGGCCCAGAAGGGGGGGGGAGAAAAGTTTCTAGATATGAAATTTTAAGCATCGACAAACTTGAATTTCCCAGAAGAGGAGAAATTCCAGAACACGTCATCCTCCACATGAGAGCGAAGGATATGTATACAATTCAACCAAAGTTGCAGAGGTAACAAAGCATGTGAATTTTTATTGTTAATATTTATGTATATAAGATTTAAATATGAATAAATATTATGAATTATAGAATTTTAATAAATTGGTTTGTGAATATAATGTTGGAATATTTGAGATTTAAATATAGAATTGTAGCAATGTATTTTTTAAATGATTTATATAGAAATTGCATTTGGAATTTCCATCTCTATTGTAAATTATCATTGTGTGTGTGAAATTTGGAGAACCTGCAAGGGCACAAACACTTCAATAAACCATTATTTTCATGGGTTAGCTAATCAAAAACAAAAAAATGAAATCCATTGCAAGTCGTCTTATTGCCTCCTAGAAAGTGCAAGTGTGGATTGCTCTTAGATTGCTAAGCTATCCTGTGACTAGACTACACTCAAATGGAGGATTTTTAAATGCATGCAACTAGGCGAATGCAAGATCAATGATTGAATGCAAGATTAATTGATTAAGCAAAATGAGATTATCAAGCTAAATGATCAAAGCTCTAAATGAAGCTAAGATAGATTATATGCAAGAAATTGAATCTAGATAAGAGAAATGAATCTAAGCGAATGAACTAGAAATCTAAATGATTCTAATATTAAATGAAAGATAAATGAAAACTAAGTTGATTGATGAATTAAATCTGCAAAGCTTCTTCAAAATTTCCTCGATAACCTCCAACACAATATTAGCATAATAATGATGTAAAATTCTTGGATGCTGATTGAAGAATGAGAGCCTAAGTTTATAGGAAAATAAAGAGGGAGACCAAAGGTCGGGTTTGATCTTTAATGAACCGTCGAGATCGATTCCAAGGAAGCATAATCCAGGTGGAATGATTTTATTGGACAATTTAATTCTATTTTTGAGAGATAAGATTGAGTTCAAATTAGCAACTCAAATTCTTTCCATTTTTCTTGAGTTTAGTCGATTTGTTTCCTTTTCTAAATTTTTGTGCTCATAATTTCTAGTTTATTTTTCAAATTAATTCCTCTTTCTTGATTTGTTTCCTTTTTTTGAAGATTTATGGCAATTTTTATTTATTTATTAAATATGCAAAAGATATTTAATTAAATAAATGAGATATTTGATTTTAAAAAGATTTTCTATTTTGAATTTTGAATTTGATCAATTAATTAAATGAGAAATTAATTAATTGTAATTGCCATGTTGCATTTTTTATACCTTAGGAATTAATTAATCAGGCTCTCATGATTGATTTAAATTGATTATTTGATTTAGGACCTTGATGAATTTTATTGAATTTAAGCACATTAGTCGAGATTAGGGGCCCATGGTTTTGGATGACCATTTTAGGGTATTACAATCATTAGATTGGTAAGAGAAAAAAATAAGATTATGTATTATGAAATATTGATAAATAGAACATTATGCATCCACAATATTATACAAGACTTAATGATTTATGTAAGAAACCCTATCAAAAGAGAACCAAGTAAAAAATAATATTCATAATTATATTATTTAAAATAAAAATAGATTAAATGCAATAAGCTCTCAACAAAGTCTTAATATACAATAGACATCTTTTGTAATCACTCTGATATTCTACAACAACAATATCATATCTTGTGTTGTCCTCGAAGCATGCACAACTATCTAATATTGATGCATTCACTTGAAGTGATAAGTATAGATGCATACAATGAAATAATTATACAACTAACTTCCTAACTAACTTGTGGAATATAAAAAATAATGAATATGTAATATCATAACACATGGCATCAAGATACCGCACTTGCCACTAATTATGATGTTCGTATGTGGATATGAACCTTATATACTTTTCATTGTTGTGTACAATGAAATAATTGTTTTAAGCACTAACATTGTTAGCATATATTCATACTTCTATTATGCACAACACAACTGACCCCTCACTTGTGGTAGCACATACAAGTATAGATTAAATATGGATCATATATAGTACCTTGTTCCATTATCTACACATATTATCTTCTTCACATCATCACATACATGAGACATCCTATTACACTAGGATAAGAATTTTCTTTTGTAGTTTTGTTATGTAACTACTAAAATTGAACTTACCAATTTACTATAAAAAAATTTAAACCTCTACAAGACAATTTCAAGATACTCTTTTGGCTTAGCCATAATTTCTCATTCTAGTATTACCAACAAATATCTCCATAACAATTAGGTATTTGGTATTTCATATGATCTTCATGTCACACCTTCTAATCAACTAAATTTTAAGTTTTTTTATTTATATTTATCATCTCCAATAATTATCATATCATCAACATATAAAATAGTAATTAGAATTTCTCATTTCAATTTAAAAAACACACGTAATGGTTAATACGACTTCTTTCAAATCCTAAATCTAGTTTGTATGCGTTAATTTTTTTCCATATTTTTTATAGCTAGCTTAATATATATACAAATAACTATTACTTAAAAAAATCATTTATCTTTACATTTGAACTTGAAGCCTTTAAGTTGTTCCACATATATTTCCTCTTTTAACTATCCATGAATGAAGTTTTCCTTGAAATACATTTTCTCCTTATCAAATTCAAGTGTTGCAATAGTTTTTTATTAGAGTAAAATAGGTTTTACAAGGACCGGAAACACACAAAAAATGCCAGTCACAAGGACAAAGAAGACACTAAGCCACAATAGGCCAGTAGAAAAAAAACAAAACAAAACAGGTTCCAACAACCCATAAACTACATAATAGTGTTAAACATTTGGAAAAACTTAACATTTTTATCTATAAAATTCCTATTAATCTTAGATAAATCTTCAATAATGATGACATTCTCCATCTTACCTTTGTCCCTTCTATAGGTGCAAGCCAATGGACCCAAAATGGTCTCACATTATCCAGATTAAGCATCTTTTCCTTCCTTTACCATAGACCAATATGGAGGGGGAGGCATGAGTAGCCGAGGGGGAGACATTGAGGGTTTGAGTTTTTTCATTTTGTCTCTAAATTTCCTGCATTTTGTTTATCATGGTCGTCTTGTTGACAGTAATAACGGCTCTCAGGTTTTCATTGATCTTTAATATTTCCATCTCTAGGTTCTTGATTTTATCCTCATGATCAATTTTCATGGCCTTCATATCCATAGTCATCTTCTTACTGAGTTCCAATATCTTATCTGTATTATCTAAGGAAGGGGTATTCATAGTGCTATGTCAAGGAGTCAAATCAATAATTCTACATTTCAGCCCTGAAATGTTTGACACCACCCATTTGAAAAAGTTTTTTTATCCATCCACCACTTCCTTCACCACTTTTTCCACATCCTTCGCATCTACCACTGAGGATTCCATGTCCTTGCCCATTGAGGAACCCTTTTCAACATCAATTGGGATTTCAATTCAAATGTCCATGCATTATTGTTCACTATCAATCATTGGTGGGCCACTATTATCTCCTTTGCTCTCTTATTTTTTATAGCCATATTGTCTTGATTGAGAGTTGGCAAGGGGGGGTTGGGGGGAATTGAATTTTATTTTCCCTCTTGAAATAGAGCTCTTGTCTTTTATCTTTCTTTGACCTAAGGAGCTTGAGGCCACACATTTTTTTTCCTTGCTTAATAGAGTCATGGATGAACTCCATAGACGGGGTATATTCAGAGTCCACCTTATTTTGGTTCTCCTTGTTAGTTTCATACGCAATAACCTGATAAGATTCCTTGTTATTTTTCATATGGGTGCCTTGGTAAAAAGCCTCTTCATTAAAAGACTAACTATGTGGATTCTCAGTATAATGCTAATGAACATTTTGAGCATAATGGATACTATTCTTTTTAGAAGTCGAGAGGTGCAACCTAATATTGAGATACATATAACGCTCCACTATCAGAAGAATTAACCCCTCATGAAGAACAACAGATGTCTTCTTTTTCAAATTGTCTTTAAGAATATTTTTCAAAGAGAAAAGCAGTAAAATGGAATAGAAATACACCTATCATGCCTGATGTGATTTAAAATAGTAAAGTGATAGGTGAAAATACTCTTATAACAATCGCTTAAGGTTTTGTGTCTCATGATCACCTCAGTGATATTTTCCCACAGAGACTTGAGATCCTTGTGATTATATCCTCCCTCCTTTGTGCGGAGAACTTAATCCCTCTCATTTTTCTAAAATAAAATCTCAAGAGATTCCTCTATGGATTTCCTATCCAAATACCTATAAGGTACTATTATTCTAAATATTGATGAATTGCCTAGTAACCCTAGGGTCATGGCCATGAAATTTTTCAATGTAGGGGGCTATGCCTTTTCCAAAAATCTTGTCCCACACCTCAGTCTTATTTCTCCATTTCTCATACGAAATGGGTTTCAATCTATTTCAATCACCTCCCATATTGGGCCTACAAATTAATTTGTGAGTACCTCACAAAAATCCACTGAACCCCAAAATATAGTAGAGAATAATAAAAAATAATATTACGGAATTGGAAAAATAAACAATACTTACCTTTCCCAATGATGTTATGATGCAGACGCCTCATCCCTTCCTTCCACTTATGATAATATTACTACATAATTAAAACTTAGACCACAACTGCATTAACATGTATGTCTATCATCATAGATGAGGTTATTAATCTCTATGGGGATAAGATCATGGGTACCCCACCACTTAATCATAGTCTCTTTAGCTCCAAGATTGGCCAAACCATCAACCACTTTATTTCCTTCCTAAAAGACATGGGATATTCTAAAATTATCAAGGGACTTAAGAGTCCCTAAACTATCTTCAATTAAGGTATTTATTGTCCAACTAGGGATTTGAGACCCAAGAAGTTATTTAAAAATGTTCAAGGGATCACTTTCTAGCCAAATTCTTCTATAGTTCTCCCTCATAGCCATCTTTATACTAATGTAGGTGGTGAGATCCCTAACATAGTGGTTTGTTTGGGTTCCAAAAGGGAGTGCCACCATTGAGACAAGTCTATCATTGTGATCTCGAGTCACTCCCCCACCTCTAGTGGGCCCAAGGTTCCCCTTGGCTACCCCATCAATGTTAATTTTGATCTAACCAGAAGGAGGGGTAGTCCACATGACTCCATCCCTAATCTATTTGAATCCCTAAATAGGGAGAGAAATATCCCTTTGAAGATACCAGTTCCGAGCCACAAGAAAATTAGGAGTTGGAGAGAGATTAGGAATAGACCTCTGATCAGGGAAAGCCACCAAGAACTTTTCTTTAATAACATTTTGAATTCTAATAGCAAGAAGAGGAGCAGTGCTATCCGGATTTCTAAAAATCTTGTTGTTTCTCTCTTTCCAAAATCCCCAAGCTATATGGGGTAAGATAAGCGACCATAAAAATAGGAGAGAAAGATTGGGGGAAGGGACATTTTATTGGAACCAACAATCCATCAACAAAGAAGGAAACACCAAATCCAATAACCAGAGATTGAGAAAATGGGACCAAATAACCCTCACATAATTACAATCCATTAGGAGAAAAAACCAAGTCTTCAACACTTTATTTACATAGGTATTTCTTCTATTGGGTATGGCCATATCCCTCTTGCAAATATTATCAATGGTTAGAATATTATTATGCACTAGAAGCCAAAAAAAATATTGATTTTTGAAATTCGATATGAGTTCTAAACAAGGTCCCAAAAATATTGAGGAGCAAGAAACTTTAACTGTAAGTTGAATGCTTTAGTAAAAAAGAAGGTGCCATCAAACAATCTATTCCACACCTAAACATCCTCCTTAAAATAAATTGGGATATAAATAAAAGAAAATCAGTCTTGCAGAGGAGTAAGGGATGGATCTAAATCAACAAGATTAATCCACCTATTATTTTGAATATAATTTGTAACCCAATAACTCACATGATTCAAGCATATATCCCTAAGATGTAAAGCCCAACAAGATTGAGAGAGAGGAGAATCACCCCACCACCAATCATCCCAAAAAAAAATCTTCAAACCATTTCCTAAGGACCAATGAAGGCCTTTCAAAATAACAGACTTGCTTTTGGATTACCACTCCATAGTGCAGAGGTAGCAGCCAACGGTTTGTCATCAACCAAGATGTTAAAAGATTCTCGTAAGAAGGTAAATATTTGTTGCTAACAATGGATATCCATTCATTGCTATCTCTCAAAGTTCTCCAAAGATATTTAGCCATGAGGGCTTCATTAAATTCCTTGATCTTTCTAATTGCCAAACCTCCAAGATTTTTGGGTAGATAGACCTAATCCCAAGCAACAAGGTGCAATATTTTCTTGTTTTAATAACAATCCAAGAAAGAAAATTTTGAATAAGTTCCATTCAGGTGGCAAATTTCTTTAGGACATGAAAGAGACTGATAACATACACTAGAGGGTAAAAGCACAATGGCGCGTCACACTTTTATAAAGGAAGTGGCTAACACAACTAAGATTGTTTAACTTCGACCACATAAAAGTGACATTTCTAAATTGAATTTCAAAATAATGTAAACTGATCAAATATAGAAATACTAATGAAATTTATGTCTATAATTTTTTATTTATTTTTCTAAAAAAATTGACATTTGTTTAATATATTCAAAGACAGATTTTTTATTGCTGAAAATTAGGGGTTCTAGTTGGCATCACTAAACAAAATGAAAATGAACTTTATTTTTTCTGGTTTTAATTTTCCAGATTAAGGACATATATATGCAGTGTTAATTTTATTTTTTAAATTTTGATGTATATTTTTCTTGTAATAATATTTTGAAGTCCAACATAGCTGAATTTGGTAGTTTTCATTCGGCGTCACCTTTTGTCTACAAAATTTATTGTTATCAAAAAAAAAATTACACCTTTTTGGAGAAGATTATCTCATCTAGTGAAAAATATATATTTTTTAATTTTTTTAATATCATTTAATATATTTTTTAAATTTCTAATCAACTTCTTTTTAAACTTAGAAAACCTAATCACAATGTTGAATTAATAAAAAATATTAAAATCAATCAAAATACTAAAAAAATATATGTCTAGATTTGTGACTTTGAGCTCTACAAAAGGGTATTTTTTGATTTTTGTAAAAAAATATTCTTCCTGAAGAAAAATTGAGAAGAAGTGAAAAGTTTCAGAAATAAATACAAAATAGGTGATTTGGCTACCACATCACTTGCCACATAGGTGAGTCCGGTTGAACTAAGTTTGAATGAACTATTTTGAATTTTAAAAAAAGAAATTATAATCTCAAGCACTCACAAATCTGTATAATGTAGTCAATAGTTCGACAAAACTAAGTTTGGTCGAACTCTTGGCACCATTTAGGCGCCACACTAGCGACACGGGGCACCACGTGGCTAGGTGGTAGTCTGGTTGGACTACCCCCAATTAGCCCCAAGTGTGACACAACTTCATGCTTTTTCCTTAAAAGATTCTGTAGAGAAGCTTTAATCAGTTGAAGTTTCCTAGCTTGACTATGGAGAGCTCCTTTCTAGCCTGCAAGTTTGGATATAAATCTATCAATAAGTCTAGATGAAAAAGAATCAAGGCCAAGGCCAATGCACAAGGGTAGATCCAAATAGGTGGAAGGAAGAGAATCAATCTGGCATCCAATAATTTGAGTGATTTTGGTCTGTCACCAATCTATAGTGTTCAAAAAGAATATAGAGGTCTTAGGGAGACTAACCTTTTGACTAGAAGCCTCTTCATACTACAACAAAACTTTCTTAAGATTCCTTGATTCTGAAATAGAGGTCTCACCAAGAATAATACTGTGATCAACAAAGTGTTGACCAGAGAAAACCTATAGGGAAGAGGAATGGGAGAATCCCATGAGATTACCAATATGAGCCTCCCACTAGATAAGCCTACTAAGATCTTCCCCAATCAAAATGAATAGGAAGGGGGAGATATGATCTTCTTATCATAAACCTCTGGATGCCTAAAAAAAACTTGAGGAAGAACCATTGATGATAAAGATAACTTAGGAGTGGTAACAAGTTAAGAGATTAGTTGCAAAAAGTGACTCCCAAAACCAGTGGCTTGTCACACCTTCAAAGAGAAATTTCCAGTTAATGCGATCATAGGGCTTGAGAAGATCTAGTTTTAGAAGGAAGACAACCTTTTTGTTAATATTGAGGGACTGGATATTCTCATGAACTGCAAGAATAGAATCTAAAATTTGGTGACCTGGAACCAAACCATTTTGTTGGACAGATTTGAACCAAGATAGGAGACCTTTCAACCTCATTACCAAAAATTTGGAAAAGATTTTATACAGAGAATTACATAAGAGAATAGGGTAGAAATATTTGAAATGATTGCCCCCAACTTTCCTAGGAATGATAACAAAATCCTAATAGAATTTATTTTACCAAAAAAAAAAGAATATATCACTAAATTAAAAATAGAATAAAACATAGAAATATAGGAATATCCCTTAGTGAGTGTTGACTACACATCGTACCACTCAATTGATCCATCTAATCTAAAAAATTTCTTAAGCATCCATTTGTAGCCAAACAATTTCCTACTCTTTGGTAGATCAACATACTAATTCTTATATTTATTCATATTAAATACTTCCTCATCTATGGCATTATTTTAATATTTTCTCTCTTGGGAAGTGACACCATCTTCCATAAAAAAATGTTGCATATAAATATAATTAAGAGAAAAATCCCAATAACAATGTAGTTAACTATACATGTCTAGTTATCTATGATGTGTTTTTGACATCATAGCTACCAGTGAAGAATTTCCTTCCATATCTACACCCTTTTCTTCTTCAATTTTTTTGCAAGATGTTTTTTTCCTCTTCTTCCCTAAAATAACATGTTCTGCATTACTCTTTTGTTTCAAATGTAATTAATTCTTCCAATTTTGTTTGAATTTTAACCTTCTACCTCTCATCCTTTTTTTATTATTCTTTACGCAAATCTTAAAATTTCCTAAATCTAACATCCCTTAATGAAATAACCTTCATGGATTTTTAATTAAAATTATTGCATCCTTTTACATACCCATTATACATATTGCAGACATGTATTTTCATCTTAAAATCTATCTTACATTGTTTCTCTTACAAGGAAAAAATACTCTCACACTATTAGACACTTGAAAATATGTTACGATTAATTTCCTTCTTATCGATATTTTATATAATTGCATGTTTAGTTATAAAATATAAGTAAGAGGCATATGGTTTAAGAAACATGTAATTATAACCACCTTAGCCTAGATCCAAACTCCTATTGTACACTAGCACCATTCAACATACTTATAGCCTAGTCTAAAAAGGTTTATTGAACTTCTTAGTCATGTTCTATTATACTTTAATGTGTATGGATTTTTCCTTTTCTTCCAAGTATAACATTCTTGATAAAATTCAAATTCCTTACATCAAAATTTGCTATAATAATTTATTCTTAGTACATTGAGATCTTCTTAGTGGTGTAATTCTCATAAAGATTTAAAATTATTTAATGTTGAGAAACACCTTATAATTTCTAATTGGAAAAATAAGGTCAACAATACTTACAGAGTTGAACCATTGTCTATTCTATTTTTATAGTACATAACTATCACAAAAGTTAATTTTAACAAAATATTCAAATTCTAATCTCTTTCCCTTAATAACCAGGTACGAGAAAGTGTAGATGTACTTCACATTGGTATCAAAAAGTATGTGCACATTCCCATAAAGAATAGTTAAACGCATAGAAGCTGAGATTTTTAATAGATATGTACTCCTAGTATGTATCATCATAAACGAGTGTTTATTTCTTCTTTGAAGTTTAAGCGACCTGATTTCGAAAGAAAGTATGTGCAGATGCAAACATGACTATCCATCATGTCGTCACTAAATACGAGGGGAACATTACGGGTCTCCATGAATATAAAAGTATGTTTGGTTGATAAGATATTTTATTTAATAGCTTCAAACACACATATCATTTTTGGATATGTTCATTAGAGTTTGGGAGTAGCATGATTCAGTTGATTTTGTTTTTGATTAGGGGAAAGGACCCAGTAGTTGAGCATGTACCAATTGTTGTGAGGGTTGCTGATAGCTTTTGTTCCAAAAATTGAACAAATAAAACCTATTGTTTGAAACAAAAAATATCAATTTTTGTTAGGAAATGTATCAACAGTTGTTAGGAAATGTACCAATAGTTGTTAAGAAATGTACTAATATTGTAAAAAGTAACCAATCAGGTGATGTCATGTCAGCTACACAACTATTGGGGTCTCTTTTGCATGCCTATTGGTCTCACTTTTTTGGGGGGCTGTTTTGGACACCTTGACAAAAAGCATGCTGATGTGGCATCATATTTGATGATGTGGGCCTAAAACCTTAGTTATAAGTAGGGAAATTGCCAAGTAAGCTGCTATAAAAAAATCGGAGTGATTTGAAATTTCCAATTAAGATTTTGAGAAGCGTGAAGTTAGGGTGCACAACTACTGGGTCCTTTCCCCTATAAAAGCAGCGTTGATCTTATATTTTTCATGCTAAAGGGTAGTTGATTTTGTTATTATGTAGTATTTATATGGAATTATATTGGAAAATGAGAGACGAGATGATGTTTTATTTATCTATAATTAAGGATTAGATGTGTGACTAATCATACAACATGTTGTGACAAGAAGTTTAGTTAAAAGTATAAAAGTGAAGATTTCAATATTTAACCAAAATTTATAAAATGAACACCTACTCTTAACACTAAAATAAAAGGTAAATCAATAATAATCAAGCATCAAGAACACATCATAGTCTATATCAAGTACGCACCTTTAATAAAAGAAAATAACTAGAAATAATGACAAAAGAAAAGCACTTCTTACTACATAAATATTTGTACTCAAGCATTGTGCTCCATCTTGTCGTCAATAAATACTATGGGAACATTATGGGTCTCCATGAATATAAACGTATGCCTGGTCAATAAGAAATTTTATTTAACCGCTTGAACCACACATTTTATTTTCAGATATGTTCATAGTAATCACTAGAATTTGGAGGTATGACTCATCATACAACATGTCGTGACAAGAAGTTTAGTTAAAGGTAAAAAAATGAAACTTTCAAAATTTAACCAAAATTTATAAAATGAACACCTACTCTTAACACTAAAATATAAGGTAAATCAATAAAAATCAAGCATCAAGAACACATCATACTGTACATCAAGTACGCACCTTGATAGAACGAAATAACTATAAATAGTGACATAATCAAAGCAATTTTTACTACACAAATATTTGTCACTAAAATCATTGTGATCCATCATGTCATCAATAAATATGGTGGGAACATTACAGGAACATGACTATCCATCATGTTGTCAATAAATACGATGGTAACATTATGGGTCTCCATGACTATAAACTATGTGTTCGACAATATATTTTATTTAATAGCTTGAATCACACATTTTATTTTTGGATATGTTCATAGTATTCACTAGGCTTTAGGAGAGGCATGTTTAGTTGGGTATTCGATTTTGTTATTATGTAGTACTCATATTGAATTATATCATAAAATGAGAGATGAGATGATGTTTTATTTATGTATAATTAAGGATTGGAGGTATGACTCATCATACAACATGTTACAAAGACAACTAAAAGTTTAGTGAGACTAACCTTTCAAGATTTAAGAAAAAATTATAAAATGAATACCTACTCTTAATGCTAAAATATAAGATAAATCAATAAGAATCAAGCATCAAGGACACATTATACTCTAAATCGAGTACACACCTTTGATAACACAAAATAATTATAAATGGTAGACTAATTTTGTATCATAGCCTTGTTCCATCAAATCTTATTTCAAAATAAGTCTTAAGAATTGTTTGATTTACAAATTTCATGACAATAGATGGAGGGTTGAAATTGCTTTAAATTGGAGGGCTAAGATTCCATGAGAGGATATTTGAATGTAAATTTGAGAAGGCATAGGGATTTAATGCTAGTGATTGGTGGATGGAGAGTCATAATTTATTTCACTAGATGAATGGTTGTGATTAAAAGTTATTTTGAATTTGGATTTAAGGTAGTTGGAGATTGGTAGCTAGGGTTGGTTTGGATGATTTGATTACTACTTGATTGAGTGTTGACTTTACTTTAGACTTGTGACTTGTATTTATTTTTATTTCAAATTCTGTGTGTGACATGATTGTCCCATTAGTACAGTATTAGACTAGGATTTGAAACATTACAATAATTAATTAGATTATTAATCATTAATCAATTAGTAAAAGCAGATGTAGGATGGTATTTCAATTAAATATATATAATTTAGTTAAAGAATTAGATGATAGAGGGAATGTTAGAGGATATGTATTAGTTAATTAATTAAATATAACTCCTTTAGTTAATTGGTGGTAAAATGATGTGAGTGTGGTTACAATAAGTCTATCATGGTCTCAAAAGTGGTAAAAATGGTGATTTTAGATGTGGCATTAGAATGTGAGTTATTTTAGTTGTCTACACCCACAAGTTGATAGAGTATACCATTTATCGCTAACAAATATTATATTATCTTGTATATCATTTATTACTAAATAAATATCATGTTGATTTTTTAAATTTTATCTATATGTAATTGAATTATTATAGAAAATTGATATTTCCAAATGTTAGTAAACTTAAGTCTAAATATTGACTAATAACTATTTACAAAAAACTGAGGTCGGTGGATGGCATGTGCAAGCTTAGTAGGAGCTGAGCTAGGGCATTCGTGCCCTAGCCCGTGACCGCATGTGTTGGTTGTGCGCATGGGGGAGGGAAGCTTTTGGTTCTGTAGGGAGGGGCAAGGTTTGGTCCAGGTTCGTTTGGGGTTGGTGGTGACTCAACGGAGGGGGTTTGAGTGGTGGGTGTGTTGGCACGAGTCTTTGCAGTAGCGTTGTGGGGTCTTTGCGGGGAGAGGTGGGGTTTAGCTCAAGATTTGGTCTTAGTGGATTTTGAGTGGAGAGTGTAGCGGGTTTTTTCGGGGAGTTAGGCTCGATCTTCCTCATTTTCTTGTTGGGTGGGTTTTGAGGTTGGACGGGATGGCTAGTTCTCAAGAGGAAGCCTCAGGGTCTTCTCCTGGACTAGATTATTGAGTAGCCTTAGGTTCTCATTCTCTAGATTATGGTGTTGATAATTTTGGTAATAACCTCTTTGCTCCCGATTTGGGGGCTACTGGTGCTGGTGTTTCCAATGGATCCCGGATTTTCAAGTTTAATGATTGTCTTGAGAGATGCAAAGAGAGGCCAAAACTAGTAATACCACTTGAGATGATTGTTGAGGATGTGGAATATTTTTCAAAGCATTCACTTGACTGTAATTTTTTGGGAATGAGGGTTTCTCCATAGTTTCTGGAGATTTGGGCTCAGAGGATTTGGGTGTCAGAAGGGGAAACAAAGATTATGCTATTGGCAAATAACTACTTCATGGTTACATTCAATTGCACGGAGGATCACAATAGGGTCTTTGAAGGAGGCCCATATTTTTATAACCAAGTGGGGTTGTTCATCAAACCTTGGCATGTGGGGTTTAACCCTTCGGAGGAGCTCCCAAATAGGGTCGTAGTGTGGGTTTGTTTACCACGTTTTATGGTGGAATGTTGTCGGGAGGATGTGTCACTGATGCTCGCTTCATTTCTCGAGAAGCTAGTTGGAGCTTCAATCCAAACCTTAGGGAGAAAGGTAATGACTTTCGCTCGTATCTATGTTTAAATTGATCTTAGTAAGCCTTTGCCAGATGCTATAGATATGTGTGTGGGCTCTTATTCTTGGGTCCAACAGCTGGATTATGAGACTTTACTATTTCAGTGTCGTCTATGTCATGAGTATGGTCATTTGTTGTGCAAGTGCCCTAGGTATAAATCGGTTGTGCATCAACTTCAACTGCCTTCCTGTAACCTAGATGGGGTCAATAAAGAAAAAGTTGCCATGTCTGATGAGGTGGTGGGTGCTGATGGTTTTGACCTAGTTAAGACAAAGAACAGGAATTGGGGACAAAAGAGGTCTTTGTAGGAGAGACAAGAGGAGGATACCTTCAACAAATTTGAAGCCTTGGATGACCTTAGCTAGTAGGAGGTGAACCTGGGGTTAATTCCTTTGGATCAAAGTGCATCATGGTTGGTTCCTAATAGTGTGAATTGGGATTCTACCCAGGTTCAACATTTGGTTGGGAGTCAGCAAATGGAGATGGATCAGCTAGTAGTGGCTCAATTGGGACCCATTTCTAGTGCTTAAGTGAAGTTGGCTAGGGGTGATGTTTCTCTTGTAGCATAGAAATTGGAATCTGTTGGGGTCAAAAGTAATAAGATATCCTTACATCTGGGTCTTCATCAGAAAGACATTAAAAAAGGAGCAACAGAGAAGATTTCAAAGGTTGGCAAAAAGAAGCTCTTGGATAAGATCAAATTGATGGGGGAGAATTTGGTTGAGTCAAGGTCAGTAAAGACTTTGCATTCTCATTTTTCCAATCCCCCTAATTGATTGTGCTATCATGGAATGTGAGGGGATTGAATAGTGGCCCTAGACAAAAAGCTATTCCGGAGCTGATAAGGAGGCATTCTCTTGATGTCCTTTTCTTGTATGAAACTAAATTATCTGTGGAAAGTATATTGGGTTTGGTGTCGAAGCTATGGGGGAGATGTTGTTGGCATTGTATGAATATTGTATTAATGAAGTCCAAGTATTGTCATTGATGTCAATTGTAATTGGTAATGGAGTTGTATTGCAACCGATAGTTGAGCAGTGAAGGAAACTGGTATTACTATTGAAGTAGAGAGATCAACAAATAACCCTACGTGTTGACATGCCAAACCCTAACCGATGAAGCTTGGTGAATCGGTTGTGTTGATCTATGATCAAATGGTGATCAGAGATGATTATGCCATGTATGCATGATGCATGTGATGAGTTTCAAAGTGGTTTTGGAGCAAAGAGATAATAGTTTTACCTTGGGAATGAGCGAGTACATTGCATGAAGTGGAAACTACGTGATGTGTTACAAGATCCAATGTGCGGTGATCCAGGAGCAGTTGAGGTTGTCTTAAACAATGTACACATGATTGCTATATAATCTAATGGTCATTTTTGAACCAACTTGTTTGTAATCTCTATGAGATCTTAGGTTTTGTGATGTGTTACCGACCTACTGTTTTGCTTATAAGGTCGATGAGTTGTTTTGTAGTAGTGTTGGCAATTTTGGCTAAGTGTCAGTGTGATTGATTTTCGAACTAGAAGGAGTATCTACAGAATGTGTGAAGGCAGATAGGAGCATAAAAAGGATCTGATCAAGCTGAGTAGTGCTATTACGAGATCAAGAAAAACCATGTTGTTCTCTTACAATTACAACAATTAAATCCATTAACCAGGTAAGATTTAATAGGCTTGGTGTTTTCTAAATCCTCTAACCAAGTGATCCATTAGCTTGGATTTAAAATCCTCTATCAAGGTTACTCCTAACAGGGTATTGCCTTTAACAGGGTATTGTAGTCAATCCCTTAACCGGGTGGTCCTTAACTAGATCTATTCCTAACATAATATTTTTATAAAGCTTCTAACAAGGCTTGGCTCCTAAAAAGGTGAATTTCAGAAGAGTTCAGAATACTTGTGGCTATTCATCCCCACCGTGGTTTTTACCATTTGGGTTTCCACATCAAAAATCATTGTGTCAAGTGGTGAATGGTTTTTGTGGTTATGTTTTGATATGGTTAATCTGTTTAATTGGTAAAGCCACTTCAATGTGTTAAGATGACCGGATGTGATCTTAAATGTGCTATTACTAATGTAAGTAAAGTGGTTTGATGTTTTAGTTAGATGGTTTGAGAGTTTCAAATCTGTTACACTATTATATTGGTATCTTAGTCAACAAGTAAACTTGATAGTGCAGTTGCAGTTTATGGTATAGTGTCTAAACCAGTTAGTCTAGTGATTGATTTATGAGTTGGGTTTGAGTTTGGTGAAAGTTTTGTTTGTTTTATATCGACTGATTCACCCCCACTCTCAATAATTGTTTGGATCCTTATTGATTCATCATATCATCAATTGGTATCAGAGCTTTTCAGGTCCTCTTGTGTTTAAGCCTAACAACTTTAGGTAAAGATTTAGAAGAACATGATGAAGAAAGAAGGTTCACAATTCAATAGGGAAAACTACAAAATCCTGAGTGATAGGATGAAGATCTATATCAAGAGCTTAGGAAGTCAATATTGGGAACATGTTACCAAATCTAGCTTGCCTTAAAGGATTTTGTCAGATGATCAAAAGGAGCAACAAGAGAATGATCAAGCATTGGAGGCCATTATTAGTTCCTTGTTCAATTCAGAGTATGTTGGCATCCATGGTTTGGAGACTACTTATGATGTGTGGAAGAAACTTGAGGATATCTATAACGGTGATGAGCATGTGAAGATTGCCAAAGAAGAGAGTCTGAGAGGTAAATTTTATGACATGCAGATGGTTGAAGGTGAGAATATTCAACAATATGGTCAGAGGATAAAGGAGATAGTTGGTGAGATCAAAAGTGCTGGTGGTAAAGTGGAGGATACAATAGTGGTTAGAAAGGTGTTGAGAACCGTTCTACCGGTCTATTCTATCCAAGTTGCAGCCATTTAGGAACTCAAGTCTATTGATAAAACTAAGGTAACCCTTGACTCCATCATTGGTAAACTGACTACTTTTGAGTTAAATAGTTATGATGGTAGTATTCAAAAATTAGAGTCTACATTTAGAGCTTCAGTTTCTAACCCACCGATAAGGAAAATTAGAGAAGCTAGTCACATTTATGAGTCCAGATCCAACAGAGAAGTTGATGATGAAGACAACCTGATTGATCTTGAAGCATTGTTGGCCAAGAGGTTACCCAGAGGTACCAGTAAGTACAAAGGTAAATTACCTTTGAAATGTTTTT
Organism: Cryptomeria japonica; assembly: GCF_030272615.1. Classification (NCBI taxonomy): domain Eukaryota; kingdom Viridiplantae; phylum Streptophyta; class Pinopsida; order Cupressales; family Cupressaceae; genus Cryptomeria; species Cryptomeria japonica. Next base: position 275,236,029 of record NC_081414.1, on the reverse strand, counting down.
CATGTAACTTGATTGTACATATTGCAGCTAACTATCCAAATGGAGACAATGAGCAAAAACATGAGAAGTATAAGAAGTACAAAGGCAAAGGTAAAAGAGATTGCCTCATTGCAGTGGATGGAGGAATCATATATGAGGAATCTGAGGGAGATGCAAATGAGGAAATTGTCTTTGTTGTCATTAAAGAGGATACATCATATGAGAAGGCATTAGTCTCCTGCATGGATAGTTCTGATGATTGGATTATAGATAGTGGTTGTTCACACCACATGACCAGTGATTGGAGTAAGTTTCTTACTTTGAAGGAATTTGATGGACATGTTGTGAGATTTGGAAATGACTCACCTTGCATGGTAAAAGGAAAGGGAATAATTTCTCTTAATGGAAAGAGTAGTGCAAATGATGTCTACTGGGTTGAAGGATTGAAACACAATCTTTTGAGTGTTGCTCAACTCAATGACAGAGGTTATCCACTAGAATTCAAGAATGGGATGTGCAAAATCTATGGAAGAAAAGGTGAACTAATTGCAACTGGAAAGCAGATAAAAGGTAACTTGTATCACCTAAATTCTAGAGTCAATAGTTGCTTAATTGCAAAAGTAGATGATTGTTGGCTTTGGCATCGAAGATTCTGTCATGTAAATTTTGATAACATTCTAAAAGTCAATAAGTCCAAATCAGTAAAAGGTTTGCCTTAGTTGGATAGACTAGTTAATGCTTTGTGTAAGGAATGTTAGTTAGGGAAGATGGCATCCTCAACTTTTAAGAGAAAATATCTCTCAGCAGAACATTTGCTATATTTTCTTCATACAAACCTCTGTGGACCAATAAGGACTGGGAGTATTCAAGGTGATCGATATTTTATGATCTTCACTAATGATTGCTCAAGAATGATGTGGGTCACATTCTTGAAGGACAAAACAAAAGCCTTTAGCAAGTTTAAGGAACTCAAAGCCTTAGCTAAAAAGGAAAGTGAATAGAAGATAAAGTGCTTAAGAACTGATCAAGGTGGTGAATTTACTTCGGAGGAATTCACTAGATACTATGAAGACAAGGGAATTAAGAGGAAAATTTTTGCACCTAAGACACCACAACAAAATAGTATTGCAGAGGAACAATCGGTCAGTTGTTGAAGCTGCTATAACTATGCTAGTACAAGGAGGTGTAGCTAAAACTTTCTGGAGAGAAGTTGTCAGTACAACTGTTTACACTATGAACCAGATATTGGTTAAAAGAGGTAAGGATAAAACTCCTTATGAATACTGGTATGGTAGATCACCTAATATCAGTTACTTTAAGGTTTTTGGCAGTAAATATTTTATCAAGAGAGGTGACTATGTTGGTAAGTTTGATGCAAAGAGTGGTGAAGGCATATTTCTTGGTTACTCCACCAAGAGCAAAGCCTATAAATGTTACAAAAACTAGACAAAGAAGATCATTGAAAGTTCTAATGCCTGAGTGGATGAGTGTCCTGAAGATAGAGGAGAAACTAGTGACGAGAATAAGGAAGATGAACGTTACATTCTGGTTTTGGAACTAGAACTAGTGAAGCCAGAAGTTGGTGAAATGAATACAACAGTACTAGTCAACTAGAATAGGTAGATTCTGCAAAATATGAAGATAGTGAGGAAGAAGAACCTGAAGACCATGATCATGTTATTCCAAGTTATGTAAGACTCAATCCTAATCCTGATCAGATTATTGGAGATAAAGATGCTGGTGTATTAACTAGAAGAAGAATAAGAGAGAATTCTTGTATGATCTCCACTATTGAGCCTAGAACAACAAAGGAAGATTTTGGAGATGATCACTGGATCAAGGCTATGGAAGAAGAGCTTGACAAAATTGAGAAGAACAATACATGGACCCTAGTAACCAGACCGGTAAACAAAAATGTAATAGGTACTAAATGAAGATGGAGTAGTACTCAGAAACAAGGCTAAACTGGTATGCAAAGTCTATGCACAGGAAGAAGGTGAAGAATATGGTGAGACATTTGCACCAGTTGCTAGATTGGAAGGTGTTATGACTCTACTTGCATTTGCAACATATAGAGGATTCAAAGTATATAGAATGGATGTGAAGTCAACATTTCTAAATGGAATATTAGAAGAGGAAGTCTACATTGAACAACTAGATGGTTATGCTTTGATTGATGCAAAGGATATGGTGTGCAAACTACACAAGGCACTATATGGACTAAAGCAAGCACCTAGGGCATGGTATGAAAGACTACATTCACACTTGGTGAAGATAGGTTTTTAGAGAACCAATGAAGACAAAAATATATGTCTGAAGACTGAAGGAGATAAGATACTGGTTAGTGAGGTATTTGTGGATGATATCATTTTTGGAGGCAATGATGAAATGTGTGATGACTTTACAAATGAGATGAAAATTGAATTTGAGATGTCTTTGGTAGGAGAGATAAAATTATTTATAGGTTTGCAAATTGAATAGATGAAGAATGGTATCTATATCACACAGTCCAAATATGTGAAATAAGTATTGAATACATTTGGAATGGGAGACTGTAAACCAGCTAGAACACCAATGGTTACACGCTGTAAACTATCTAATTAGGAGGATGGTGTTGCATCTGTGAATGAAAAGGAGTACAAGTCTATGATAGGGAAACTACATTATGTTTTTCACAGCAGACTAGATATTGCTCATGTAGTTCGATTAGTTGCTAGATTTCAGAAGAACCCAAAGGAGACACACATGGTAGCAACTAAAAAGATATTTAGATATCTGAAAGGTACTATTGATTATGGATTATGGTATCCATATGGAGGTAGCTTTGATTTGAAGGTCTATCTTGGAGAATTCTTTCTTGGAAGAAGGCTTGTATCTTGGAGCAGCAAGAAGAAAAGTTGTATATCATAGTCAACTGCTCAAGCTAAATATGTTGCAGCATATATGAATTGTACCTAGACAATCTAGATGAAACACATTCTAGAAGGATTTAACCACTAAGTTTGCTAATAGTTAAAACTTGTAAATGAAAAATATGAAATTTTTCTCAAAGGAAAGCATGCAAGACATCGAGTTCACCAAAATGGAATGTTGGGAAAATGGTGAATGATAGATCAAGAAGGAAACTACCCTTTCCCTCAAAGAGAGATGAGAGTTTTGCTATTGATTACCATTCAAGCACTTTTCACCATGTTATATTAGGAAGAGGAGAGGATAATTCAATAGATTCAATCTCTCCACATGAAGATGGTAAATGAATTCTAAATGAATTGGGGATGTTAAGTTGATCCCCTCCTTCTTGTTTGAAATGGAAAGGAATTGATTGAATTATGTAGTGCAAAATTGACAAACAACTGATTATAACTTGAGATTAGAATATGGGATGAAGTTGTGCACTTGGATCTGATAGTAATATGTCAAAAGAAAGTCGCCCTGGGAAATGAAAAGGGTTTCTCCATCTCTGCAAATGGAGCCTGAATCCAAAAGTACAGCTGCGCACTTGTAACCTACACATAGAAAAGAGAGGAAAATGGGTTGGGATTGGGGGTTTGCCTTTAGGTCAAGCCCCAGTTTTAGAAATAACCAAGTAATGAAAGAAAGTACTTGCAAGTAGATGTAAATGAAAGACTGAATTGTAAATCACCTCAAGGGAGGTTGTGGTAGCAATGCTGATAGAAATGCTTGTGTGGAATTGTATATTGAAATAAATCTCCTCTTCAATGGTTGAATCATTGACTTGAATGCAACACCTAGCCTTGAAGGGAGACTTGAGAATGCTCAATGCTGGAAAATAATTCTTGAATGATTGATCGCTTGTGATTTTCCCACTTATCCAACTTATACAAATGAGAGGACAAATGCCCCCTTAAATGCATGTTAGTGGATCTGATTTTCATCATGGACCGATATCGGGGGAGTTTCCCGCCCGAGGCACAACCAAAAATGCAACCCTAGGAAGGGCCTTCCTCAAAATAGGGCAGGGAAAGGGGCACCATGCCCCTGTCCAGGGAGGACAAGGGTACCTCACCCCTATCGAAGGGGGGATAGTGCCACCATGCCCCTATCCAGGGAGGACAAGGGTACCATACCCCTATCGAAGGGGGGACAGTGCCACCATGCCCCTATCCTACCCCTTTCTCTAGGGCAGAGTGCAGAGGCCAAGGAAGTAGTTGTTTCTACAAACTAAGCAATCTCTATTCTCCGATCAGGCTAGAGGATTCAAAATCACATGCGTGAGGACCCTAATGCAGTTGAAAATTGCTAGGGTCGCTACTCTATTCTGCCGGTGGAGTGCTACTTTGTTCTGCTGGTGGAGTGCTACTCTGTCCTGCCGGTGGAGTGTTGCTTGGTTCTACCGGTGGAGGAGTATTCCTATCCACATTTAGTTCTGATTTCCTGATCCATTGTTTTGAAAATTCTTGCTTAACCTCTTCAACTTTTTCTTTACCTTTCAAACTAGAACCTTTGTTGTCTACCGGTGGTGCCTTACTTCTCCAGAATTTTGCAATATGTCCAATCTTGTTACAAGCATAACAATTCACATTATTTTTCTGAATAGCCTTTCCATAACCTATGCTAGTTTGTAATTTGCATTGATTAGATAAGTGTCCAAATCTTCCACAAACATAACATCTTACATTCATTCTGCAATTCTCAGAATTATGACCAACTTTGTTGCATTTTGAACATTGACCGGTGGGTGCATTGGTATTCTGATAATTTCTAGATCTACATTGATTTGCTTTCTGACCATACTTGTTATAGTTAAAGCATTTGCCATTAAATTTATAAGTAGTAGGTTGTCTTACCGGTTTGCTATGATCCCGTGTGTTTGCAGTACTGGAGCTTTCACCAACTTCAAAGCCAATTCCACAAGTGTCACCTTTAGGTTTTTGATTTTTTAGTAAGTTACCAATTCTTCTGAGCTTTTCTTGAATTTCTCTTTATGTTGATTTGCAGTATCTAGTTCTCTTTCTAAGACTTCTTTCTGCCTCATCAGTTTATTTGAGTCATTCTGAGTGTGCATCAGATCTGTCTTCAACAAATCATTTTCATAACTGAGTCTTGTGTTTTCATTTGCAGCATCACTTAGTCTTCTAGTCAAGCTCTGATACCAATTGTTAGGATTCCCATAGATACTGAGAGGGGGGGTAAAATAGTATCTAACCAGAAATATGATTTTCTTAACTTAAAACATGTAGAGCATATTAATATTGTGTACCGATAAGAAAGAAGTAATGCAATAAACAAAGATAAAAACAATCACATGAAAAACACACCATAACACAAGGATTTAATGAGGAAACCTGATGTGGGAAAAATCTCAGTGGGATTTGTGACCCACAATATTCACTTACTGGCCAATAAGAGCAATTACTGCTACAAGAGGGGCCTGCACATGCAGGAAGGCCAAGTGCCTAGAGCTCACTACTCAAATACAAAATAGGAAGTCTCACTGACCTACAAAATGGATTATATAAATCCAGTGTCTTGTACTACTTCAAAGTAGCATCTATAATGCCAGATCCAGTACCGGTTTCTGCTCTGCTTCTTACATAAACCTTTAACCTATAATTTGCATAATAGGTCTGCCTTATTTCGCCTAATTACATTCCTCTTACTTTCACAAAATGTTCTACAATGATCTCTCTTATATAAGAGTCATTTTACAACTTTCCAAGTTGGCTTATAATGATTTTACAATAATAAACAAAATATGTTACAACAAAAATCCTATCGGCCTCTGTGCCGGTATGCTTCCTTTCACTGTCGGTGTCGGTGATCTAAGTGCTGGTGTAGAGTCTGATCTTGCTAGTGCCAGTGGAATGCCTTGCCGGTGTCATAGGATTGTAAGGTTGCCATCAATGACAAAACCTTCAATCACCTACAATGTCTCATTGGAGTGTGCATATGCCAACAGACAACAGATAATGTCATCTCCAAGGAAGTGTTCTTTAAAAACCTTCCTTAACAACATCAACATATCCACCTTGTCTCCTCTGAGGTCCAAAAGAGACACCAAGAACCAGGATGTAATGTTTGTGTTAACATGCTATCTATTTTTGTTATGCAGAAAGTCTCTGCCCAAGAACATCCTCACACCCTCATTGGTGAACATACCAACCTCCTTGCAGACTGATTGGAGGGTTGGGTCTTTAATAGAGCCCAAAAAGGCCCTTTGGTCCTCTGCATAATGCTTCTCAAGTGGATAGGACTGTCCATCTTGAGAAATCAGATTACCAAATTAAACAACCTGAGCCTATAGACCTAAGCCAGAGGTAGAATTTAAATACCATGAACTTCGATGATTTATCTACCAAATGGCAAAGGCTAATTGAAGATGAAGAAGTAGAGATCATATATAAATAGTTTAAGCTCTTAAGATCTTGATTGTAATAATTACTTCTCTAATTGTATTAATTCCTTTAAATTTTTTTAAATCTTTCGTATATCTCTATAAATCTTTCCCATAAATGCACTAGTGTGAAAAATTGGAAACAACTATAAACCAGTACTAAGTTGGCAAGTACCACATTGGAAGTTGTGGGGACAGAGTGGATTGCAGTTAGTGACTAGACATATATTAAATAAACAACATTATCGATCGGGACATTTGATACGTGTCTATTGAATCCAATTCCATTCTGGGCACTTTTTGGTGAACTATGTTCTCTTCAAAAAATTGGGTCGAAATAAAACTTTAGCCATTGATCTATGATCATTTAACGGTTTAAAATCATTCATGGATTTTAGGTACATGTCACCCTTCATGTGTCAAAGAGGTCACGCTTATCGATACATCGTGCAAAATCCAAAGTCAATGTGATGTACTGATGTGATGTGATGTGATGTGCCTTGTCTATTAATGGCAATGAATTCATGAAATCGCCAATAAAATATATATTTTTTCATAAATAAGAAAATATTAGCCAAACAAATTAAATAATTTTCAAGCGGTGGATAAAAATGGCCAATACACTTAAATAATTTTTCCTTCAGAATCAAATTTTTTGCCGATACAATTATATATTTGTTCCTTTAAACGAAAAAAATATTTGCCTCCTACAATATTTATTTTCCCCATAGAACAAGGTATTATTCGCTAGAATTTTATGGAATTTTCGTACCCTAGAAAAAAATCGCCAACACAAAATAAGTGTTTTCCCTATTATGAATTTATTTTTGCCATCAATATGAAAATTTCCCCCAAAAATAATGTCTGATTCACCTGGATTTTACACTTTTGCTCGGGGGTGGTTTCTTAAAGTTATCTCTGATCACTTAGCATTTAATCCAATATTTAAAGTTTAATTTAATTCAATTCAAGGATTAATTCCAAACCTAGGGTTTGATCTAAAGAAAACCCCTATCAACAACACTCCCACCTTTATGTATGTAGGCGACAGCTTTAGGAGCTATAGATGGAGATTTTGGCAAAGAATTTGATGACGATCATATCTAACTTTTGCTGAAACAAAATTAGAGGACCACATCAATTTTTGCATCCCAATCTCTTGAATTTTTTATGAGCTTTGGTGAATAGGTTTTGAGCGACATTCTGATTCTAAAAGTTTATTGTTTGTCTACACATGATATTTGGGAGCTAGGTCAATTTTCCCATCCTAGTCCAACACTTTTGAGCTGAATTTTCAGGAACAAGTTATTCTCTCTTCCTTCTCCTCAAAACTAGCTCCATGTCTGCATATTTTACCTATAGCTTGCTATTTATGTCATTTTATGTCAAATTCGTATCTTTAAACCTAGATCTAGCATTTAATTTCAAATCTCTTAAGCACCCTCAACTAAAATAAAAAAAGGGAGTAGAATTCAATTTGTATTGATCCCTTTTCCTAATAGAATTATGGCTGGATCTCTTGAGTTAATTCTCCCTTTTAATGTGAGGTGTTGAAATAAGTGGATTCATAGCCTAAATTGTGAAATCTTTTTTCACTCATATTACACATTTACCTATAGAACCAACGATATGGACAAATACTTAATCCAAGGTAATACAATAAATGTGGGTAGGTAAAAACATGTCTATCCAATCTCAAAGTTATATACATAGGGACACACATCATCTTACTATAATTGTGGAAACATGGTGAATGGTAGATCAATAACTACCATTCAAGCACTTTTCACCATGCTACATTAGGAAGAGGAGAGGATAATTCACTAGATTCAATCTCTCCACATGAAGATGGTAGATTAACTTCTAAATGAATTGGAGATGTTAAGTTGATCCCCTCTTCCTTGTTTGAAATGGAAAGGAAATTGATTGAGTTATGTAGTGCAAAAGTGACAAAGAACTGATTATAACTTGAGATCAGAATATGGGATGAAGTTGTGCACCTGGATCTGTTAGTAAAATGTCAAGACAAAGTCGCCCTATGAATTTGAGGAAAGGTTTCCTGGATTGTGGCCGGAATGTACATGGTCCTCCGAAAAATCCATGCAACAAAAAAGGTTTTTCCGCCTCTACAAATGGAGCCTAAATTTGATAGTACAACTGCACACCTGCAACCTACACATAGAAAAGAGAGGAAAATGGGTTGGGATTAGGGGTTTTCCTTTAGGTTAAACCCCAGTTTTGGAATTAACCAAGTAATGAAAGAAAGTACTTGAAAGTAGATGTAAATGAAAGACTAAATTCTAAATCACCTCAAGGGAGGTTGTGGTAGCAATGTTGATAGAAATGCTTGTGTGGAATTGTATGCTGAAATCAATCTCCTCTTCAATGGTTGAATCCTTGACTTGAGAATGCTTAATGGTGGAAAATAATTCTTGAATGCTTGAATGCTCTTGAATGCTTGATCGCTTGTGATTTTCCCACTTATCCAACTATGAAAATGAGAGGATGAATGCCCCCTTAAATACATGTTAGTGGATCTAATTTTCATCACACGATGACATCGAGGGAATTTCCCACTCGTAGCATAACCAACAATGCAACCCTAGGAAGGGTCCTACCCCAAAATGTTGGGATCCAAGAACACTCAGAGGGGGGGGGGGGTGAATCAGTGTTCTGTTGGTAAGATAAGATATAATGCTCTTATAACATACACATATAAACCAATAAATGAATAAACATATAACTTGAAGTAAATAAACCATCCACATGAATGAACACCATAACACACAAAATTAATACACGGAAAACCTCAAAGAGGAAAATACACGGTGGGATTTGTGACCCACAATACTAATTCACTGGCCATATGAAAGATATTACATAGAGAGGGGGCCTGCACATGCAAGAAGGCACATTGCCTAGTGCACACTGCTCATCACTAAAGAGTCTCACTGACTACAAGCTTCTACTGAAGTAAAACAATAATAATGAACTCACAAAATGCATTTGCAATGCCAAAAAGAGTTCTGGTTATAACTCTTCTCTATATCAGTTCATAAACCCTCAACACTTCTACTAGTATCTGCTTTCCTCCAAGAATGTCTTACAGACCATTCATGATATAACATTGCATGATATAACATTCACGTACAAATGATCTACAGATCATTGCATGATATAACATTCACGTACAAATGATCTACATACATATCCTTCGCATTACATAGTTCTATATTCTCCTATTCCATCTACATAATCCATAATCTATCATATCACATCACATAATAATGACCTAACAAACTAACCTATACACCCTTTACAAACAATATGCCTTATGTTGTCTTACAATACAAAATATATACAATGTCAGCCTTGTACAATAATTACAAAATGATTTTACAAATAAAACTTCCTTGATGTCGGCTTCCTTGAAGTGCTAGATGCCGGTGCCGGTGTCGGTGTCGGTGTTGGTTGTAACCCTAGATACTCCAATGCATCCTAGTGCTGGTATATGACTTCAATAGAATCTTGTTGCCATAAATGAAAACATATGAATCCAATGAGTGTCAATTGCCAACACAAAATAGGGCAGGGACAGGGGCGCCACACCCCTATCCTAGGAGGATAAGGATGCCATGCCCCTGTCCTGGGAGGACAAGGGCACCACGCCCCTATCTAAGGGGGAACAATGGCACCACACCCCTGTCCTACCCCTTTCTCTAGGGCAAAGGCCAAGGAAGAAGCTTTTTCTGCAGACTGAGCAATCTCCAGTCTCCGATCAGGCTAGAGGATTCGAACTTGCATGTGTGAGGACCCTAATGTAGTAAAAAATTTCTAGGGTCACAATTTTATGACAATATATTTAGCCCCCACTTTAATGGGAGTATAAGCGTATGCCAATATTGTTGGTAAAGTTCAAGGAAACAAGATTGAAAGAGTTTTACCACGTCAAGGAGGCAAGATGCGCCAAGCCCCCGGTGGACTTAGGATCTTATGAATTCTATTGACAAAGTAAAAGGGAAGATCGAGAAGAGGAGAACCATGAGTGCAAGTAGCAAAGTTACCTTCACTATGGGTCCTCAAATCAAGGATGCCAAATATTACAAAGAAAAAAAAAATCACAAAGTAATTCTAAGTATCACAAGAAGGAAAGTATGAATGGAGTGTATGCCCCCACGTTAAAGCAATTGCATGTGCCTTATCGGGAGCGATTGCTTTAAGGTATGATACACCCAAGAGAGAGAGAGAAGAGAGGGAGCACGTTATCAAAAGGATTTATCCCCCAATCGAGGAATAAACCCAAGGATAATGAAAACAAAATACGAGGTAGTTTCCCTTTCCTCAGGGTCAGTATGTTGTATGATAACTCATGTATATCATGTATATATATGCATATAATAATCTTCATTCCCCAAAGAAGGACACTACCTTAGAAGAAAAGGGAAGAGAGGATGTCTTTTGAGTCAACATGAAAGAGACCAAGAAAAGATCTCAATGCTTTGCATTGTCTCCAAGTAGACATTAAGGGAACAATAGAAGAATAGGAATATACATAGAAGAATGGTCACAAAAGAGAAAGAAAGGATAGAGAGAAAGATCTGCAATGCTAATATTGCTAGTCTAGCACGACATCCACCTCCTGATCTTGATAATCACTATTTTGGGAAGGTGAGAAACACGCCAGAGGAGTGATATCAAGCACACTAGATGGAGCTATCACAAGATCCAAACAAGGACTATGCCTATGTTGTAAGTCACTTTGTTTGATTCTAGGAACTAGGATTAGGGTTTGTGAAAACTCATCTGATAAATTCTTGTCCACATCAACATACTCATACTCACTGACAGAAGCATTAGGAGTTGTATTACCATTATGAATAACATTTTTACCCATTTTTTCATCAAAGTTTAGAGAAAGAGGTGCAAGAACATGAATAGCAGTAAAACCATCACATGTTTTGTGCAACCTATGATTTGGAGATGTAGGTTGAACATCTTTCTTAGGATAAAATGGAATCATGTCAACTGTCAGAGTCTGAGGAGATTGAGTATTTTGAGGGATAGCTTCACAAGATTGAACACAACATCTTCACCGGTGTTCTCTTGCACAATGATTTCGTCGAGTCTTAGTGATAGGCTAAGAAGGAGGAAGAACACTTGGAAAATTAGGAATGTTTCTCTCCTTGATAGTGGAAGGTCTAGGTTGAGATCTATTTGGTTGAACAAAAGGAGAAGCAGGCCTCTTCTCTCGATAAGAGGAAGGAGGTGGAACAATGACATAGAAAGGAGGAATATTAGCCTTAGGAATAATATTGTAGTTCTCCTTAAGAGAAGGTAGAGTCACATCCATAGGTATAGGTCGACGATCTTCCTTAGGAGGGAGATTAGTTCTATCCGTGAGTGGAAGAACCTCATCTTGAAGATTAATAGGAATGTCAAGTGTTGGAGATATAGGTTGACTTAAGGATAAGATCATATCTTTCTTTCATTTTTTATAAGATTGAAAAAGAGAATCGCTCCATAGAAGAAATTGAAATTGTTTAGGCCCAAAGAGATCAATAGGAACACCAAGGCTTCTTTCAAATGGACTAAATAAGCTATGATGAATAGTTATGATTTCTCCATTGTGAGGAAATTTGAGACACTTGTGAATTGGGGAAGAAATAGCCTTTATGGAAGATAGACAAGGATATTCCAACTTCACACAAAACTGCTCAGAAGAAGGTATGATAACAAAGTCAACATCCATGGATTTAGTATGAAATTTAACTGGAAGTGTGATAGAACCAATGGTAGGACAAGAGAAGACATCAAATAACTTCACAACCACATTAGAAGAATTAAATATTAGTTTATGAAATCATTAAATGAAAAGATACTCTTCAGTTATGACACTAACCATGCAAGAGGGATCAATCAAGGCACCACGACAAGGGATATCCTTAACCTTCACAAATATGTATAAAGGGTCATCGGGTGCTCTAATGGTCTCAATAGGGTCAAATGTAATACAAGGATCCTTAGGCATATATTTTTTTTCTACCATATTAACCAAGTTTGGATCCATAGAGGTGAATTCTTCAGAAGAGAGAGAATTAGGCACAATCTCAATAACGTTAGAGGCATGAGATGGCAAGGGATCAGTGAAAATATTAAGATTTTGATTAGGAGGAGGTACTGATTTATTCCATTTATCATTCAAACCTACCACAGATATAGTATTATTATCAATCAAGTCTTGAATCTTATTCTTCAATGCAAAACTTTTTTTAGTATCATGGCTAGGTTGATGATGAAATTGGCAAAAGGAATTGTTATCAAAATAAGGGGATGCAAGTTTGGAAGGATCAATTTGTTTTATAGGAGGAAGTTTGATAATATTTCTGTGCAACAAATGAGACATAATGTACTATGTAAAGATTCAATCAAAGGAGTAAACTATCTTTCTCTTTGGAAAAATTTAGAAATAGAAGGCACACCTGTTGTAGCATGCACATGGTTGTTGTTGATTAGAGCATTGAACTTGATGAAGCTTTTTGTTGGTTTAAAATTCACAAGTAGTTGTTGAAAACTCTCCCCCTTATCACTCGGAGCCATAGGAGTGGATTGCTCCATTTGACTCACAGCCAATTGATAATTGTGGAGTATTGCGCACAACTGCCGAAAGGAAGTAAACTCAAACAAAAGAAGCTTTTCCTTGATATCTTTTCATAAATTAGAAATGAAAATTATCTAAATATCATTATCAAGTACATGAAAAGAAATTTGAGCACACAAGTACTTATATCTACCAATGAAATCAGTCACTTTTTCTTTAACACCTTGTTTACAATGCATTAAATCAGTCAAAGTGATTTTAGGACCAATGTTGTTTTGAAATTGTTGGATGAAAGCATTTGATAATTGTTGAAAGGAAGTGATAGAATAAGAAGGCAAAGAGAAATACCATTGTAGAGCCTTATCTCTTAGTGTTCTTATATACAATTTTGCAAGAAATCTTTGATCATAAGCAAAATTAGTACACGAGGTTTGGAATGTTTTGAGATGCATAAAAGGATCACCTTTTCCATTATAGAGTTCCAATTGAGGGATCTCAACATGTTTAGGTGGCACAACTTTAACAATATCAAGAGAAGTGGGCTCGCAACATCAAAGGTGGGCACACTAAACTTGGATTGACTCATAGAAGCAATTTGTTATTGTAAGGAAGACATAGTTTGAGCAAGATTGTTAATTGTCATTTCAGTAGAAGAATTGATGTTAGACATAGGTGATTGGGAAGTTGGTGTGATGTTATTGAAAGAAGGCATGGACTGAGAATAAGGTGTTGGGACATTATGATAAGTAGGCATTGGTGATGATTGGGTAATAAAAGAGACACTTAAAGGAGAAATAAAGTTGTTGAAGGAATTTCCCCCTTGTGTCACACTAATTGGCTGAGGAATAATAGGAACACTCATGGAAGACATAGGTAAAGATGGAGAATTAAATGAAGAGGGATTTCCCCCATGACCACTTGTTGTAGGGATGAAATTTTGAGTTGAAGTAGCCATGATGTTGGATGTGAAAGTAGGAATACTAGTCATAGGATTAGTCAAAGGAATAGAAGAATTGAATTGTGCTGAAGGTTGTGAGTAACCTAGGGTTTCGACACAACTCTTGATAGGCATGACATTAGAATCAACAATATGTTCATTTCCACGCAATATATCAATTCCATTCTTATCACTTTGAAGCATGCGCTCAAGACCTTCAATTAATGGAAGAGCTTCACTATTAGGGTACTCTTGGGACATCCATTGTTGAAAGTTGTCAAATTGATTGTCCAATGTGGAAAGTTGATCTATAGAGACCCTAGTTAAAGATTCTTCTTCATCATTGGATCCATCAATGGGGTGGATAGGTACATGATTAGAATGGGAAGCATTAGCATGATCCTCATTAAAGAAGTCACCCAAATTAGGCTCCATCTCCTCTGTAATTAAACCTTGGGAAGCCTTGATTATAATGCTTCGTGTAACAGGGATAAGATAGGTAGGACTAATCATGGTAAAACTCATGCACTAGAGGGAAAATTTGAATATTGAATTATGGAACAAAGCTTACAAAATTGGTTAATGCAAAATTTAAGAAAATAATGATTACACAATTTGAACTTTGTTGGAGGAAGAGGATGACACAATTTCCAAAATTGAAAGGAAATTGAAATTTTAAAATTAGGGCCAAGGGAATACCACTTACTTTTAAAATTAGAATTTTTAAAATCAGGGAAATTTCTTGAAATTTGAAATGTTGAATTTTGAAGGTATTTTTGACTCTAGAGGGATAAAAAATTGATAAAATTAGCCAATCTTCCAGATTTAGGCTAGTAAATACAGTCATAATAGTCTCCCGAAACTTAGGGGAAAAAATCGAAGACCGTGGCAGGAACGCACATGGTCCACCCAACCTTTTTTCAAAATTTTCAAGGATGGATATTACGATGATTTTAAATCTAACTCAAAAAAATTGGTGAATTTTATGATTTCTAGATGGGCGAAATGAAGGCGCAAATGTGAAAATGGGACCCTATTAGGGTTTTGAAGAAAAAGAGGAATTCAATTGCAATTTTGAAAGGGTCAAACCTAATGGATAGGGACACCTTGGAAAATATTTAAAAATTTGAATATAAATGAAATTGATTTGAAATTCACACAAAATCCAATTAATTTTAAAAATTAGGGTTTGATGACCTAACCACTTAATTTTAAAATTTGAATTTTGAGAAAAAGGGGGGAAATTGAAAATATGAATTGTAGAATTGAAGACAAATCTGAGAACAATCAGAAATCTAAAAATTAAATGGAAATCCAATTTTTGCACAAGTTCAAGATGATTTTTGAAAATTAGGGTTTTAACAAGTAACCTCTTAATTTTGTAAATTTAAATTGCAAATTGAACAAGACAATGAGGAAATTGAAGTTGACAATCAAAACAATTTTTAGATCTAAGATAACCACAAGCAATTTTTACAAGTCAGAAGTTCAATTTTAAATTGGAAAACTAGGGTTTTGAATGATTTAACCACTAAGTTTGCTGATAGTTAAAACTTGTAAATGAAAAATATGCATTTTTTCTCAAAGGGAAGCATGCAAGACATCGAGTTCACCAAAATGTAATGTTGGGAAAATGGTGAATGATAGACCAAGAAGGAAACTACCCTTTCTTTCAAAGAGAGATGAGAGTTTCGCTATTGATTACCATTCAAGCACTTTTCACCATGTTACATTAGGAAGAGGAGAGGATAATTCACTAGATTCAATCTCTCCACATGAAGATGGTAGATGAATTCTAAATGAATTGGGGATGTTAAGTTCATCCCCTCTTCCTTGTTTGAAATGGAAAGGAATTGATTGAATTGTGTAGTGCAAAAGTGACAAAGAACTGATTATAACTTGAGATCGGAATATGGGATGAAGTTGTGCACTTGGATTTAGCAGTAATATGTCGAACTGAAGTAGCCCGGTGAAACGAAAAGGGTTTCTCGATCTCTGCAAATGGAGCCTGAATCCAAAAGTACAGCTGCACACCTACAACCTACACATAGAAAAGAGAGGAAAATGGGTTGGGATTGGGGGTTTGCCTTTAGGTCAAACCCTAGTTTTAGAAATAACCAAGTAATGAAAGAAAGTACTTGCAAGTAGATGTAAATGAAAGACTGAATTGTAAATCACCTCAAGGGAGGTTGTGGTAGCAATGCTGATAGAAATGCTTGTGTGGAATTGTATGTTGAAATAAATCTCCTCTTCAATGGTTGAATCGTTGACTTGAATGCAACACCTAGCCTTGAAGGGAGACTTGAGAATGCTCAATGCCAGAAAATAATTCTTGAATGCTTGATCGCTTGTGATTTTCCCACTTATCCAACTTATGCAAATGAGAGGACAAATGGCCACTTAAATACATGTTACTGGATCTGATTTTCATCATGGGCTGACATCGGGGGAGTTTCTCGCCCGAGGCACAACCAACAATGCAACCCTAGGAAGGGCCTTCCCCAAAATAGGGCAGGGAAAGGGGCACCATGCCTCTGTCCAGGGAGGACAAGGGTGCCACACCCCTCTCGAATGGGGGATAGTGGCGCCATGCCCCTATCCTACCCCTTTCTGTAGGGTAGAGTGCAGAGGCCAAGGAAGCAGTTGTTTCTGCAGACTAAGCAATCTCTAGTCTCCGATCAGGCTAGAGGATTCAAAATCATGTGCATGAAGACCCTAATGCAATTGAAAATTGCTAGGGTCACAATTTTATGACATGGCACTTACAACAATTATGGCTAGGGATAGTCACATCTAGTTAATAACACTCAACAAATTTTGTGATTGGGGACATATACAAAATCACAAATATACATTCTTGATTTTATTTAGAAAATGTGTCCCTCCTCACTTTTCTTATTTGAGGATCTTTAATAGCTATCTAAATTTTTTTTTTTTAATATTGTCTATTATTATTGCATTACTTATATTTATCTTACCATCAAAGATATATTTGGCAAAATAATGGAGTTTATTTTGATGTGCCTATTTTCCTTGCTATAGTAGCATAAAATTCAATCCTTAAAGAACTATTGTTTGTATGAAGTAGAATAGTTAATGTAGCATCAGAATTAGGAAATCATCAAAGCAATATATAAAAAGACATATTATTCATTATTAGCTCAATCACACATTGCAATGATCTAATCCTAAGCACACTCAATAGAGACATAAAAACAAAGCATTCAAAATGAAAGATTATGCAAACCAAATGCAGAATTGAATGCTCCTTCCATGCGGCTCCATTGTTGTTCTTTCCTCTTCAATGGGTTTGTGGATCTCACCTACAAGTGCTCACACAATTGAAAGCAAGATTGATGAAAAGCTCAAGAGTACTAGAAGCGTAAGTTCGGTAGTTTGATAGAAAATTCGGATTCGGGATTCGGGATTCAAGGATCAAGGGATTTAAGAAGGGTTTGATTGAAGAAAATCATCCAATTTATAGAAGAACTGGATAAATGACAAGATTAGCATGATGGTGATTTGAATGGAAATTCAAATCAATAATAGCAAAGTTATGACATATTGCTATGCAAAGAGGCTTATGACAGATTTTATGACAAATTGCTATGCAAGGCTTATGACAATTCATGACATTTTATGACATTTTATGACAAATTCTATGACACATTTCTATGTCAAGAATTTTATGACAATTAATGACATTTTATGACAAATTTCTAAGTCGTTGCCATAAATTTAGGAGAGAAATAGGTGGAAATTGAATTTAAGAATTAAGAAATTAGAAAAATTAGAAAAAGAGGAATTAAGAAATTAGAAATTAGGAAATTGATGAAAATTAGAAATTAGGTAAATTAATTAATAATTTGTCATTTATTAATTAATTTACAAGGAGGAATAATTAGACAATTAAATGAACATTTAATTGTAATGAGAAGACTTAGGATAAATAAGTAATTTATTAATCCTAAAGGAAGAAAATGATAAACAAGGTTAAATGACTAAATCACAAAAACCCTAGAAGGTGAATTAGCAATGAGAATGACAATTAGGTCTTGACAAAGGATAGTTGATATCGATTCGATCATGATTTTGAATTGATAAATGACCAATGTGATAAATGATTTAATTGAAATTGGTTGACAAAAATCAATGACAAATTGACCAAATTGACATGATTGAAAAAGGACAAGGATCGATGACGAATCGATCGCAATATGACAAGATTGACAAGGACAAAGATCGACCAAAAATCATGATTGAAGATTGTTGTCGACAAGACCAAATTCGAAAGCGAGACAGATGGAGAATGTAGAAGAATGACTCGATGCTCGCAAATGATAAAAACCAAGTGCGTGACATAGGAGAAATGTTAATGCGACGCAAAAACCTAAAATGAGGCAATGCGCAAATGTTAAAGTATGACTTCCGCAAGCGTTGACCATTTTTAGGTGTCTACATTTTGCCCCTCTTTGAGACAATGCGATTGTAAGCGTTGTTTCAAAGAACAATATTGAAAATGCCCCAGACAATAATAATGACATATGCATGCCCCCTCGAGGAATTGGCCGAAAATGTGCAGAAAAGAGGCCAATTGATCGATAAGAATGATAGAAAATGATAGGATCAAACAGACTGCCAAGATGGACTGAAGAAATGTTAGTAAGCAGAAATTAGACAGAGGACAGTTAGAGATGGAGGAAAACTTGCTTTCAGTAATGCACTTTGTAGGTGAGAACCTTTATTTAATGTAGCAAAATGGACGCGTAGCATCATGGCATTGAAGGCCAGAGCTGAAATGCAACCCGATTTGCGAAAGACAGACACAGCATAGACAAGCAACAATCACAAGCAAAAAAGAAAAGGATCATGAACCATCCCGGTCACTCTAAATCACTCAGTGACATCATCGAGCAACATAGGAACATGATCGAAGCCAAAATCAATAAGAAAATAAGATGCACAAATTCAAGCAAATCAAACAAACATCTTGATCTTCATTGTCAAAAGTTGAAAGTACTGATAGGACGATCATGCTGTCTGGTTTCAGGACATGTGGTACCCCGTCTAAGACAGGACACAGTCTGGTTTCGAGTATACCACACCCTGTATAAGACCCATGATAATGTGACAAGGACAAATGATTGTTTTGATGTGGATATGCGATTGATATGACAATTTGGATCAGTTTGAATGGTTGAGTTGATTGAAAAGGTTCATTTGTTAATGCGTGATTTCATTAAAGCACGATGTTGGACTGCGAGTATGCTCAGTGATCTGTCGGTGCATAAAGGGAATACTTTATTGCAAAATGCGTGTTTTTGTTTTTGTTTTCGAGTTTTACAATTTTTTTGTGTTCATTTTTTTTCAGGACTTTATTTGATTTTTTATGGATTTTTTTTTTTAGGACATTATATGATTTTTTTTATAATTTTTTCATGACATTTTTCAATTTTTAGGATTTTTTCATGACATGTTTCAATTTTTATGATCTTTTTTCAGGACTTTATTCAATTTTTTTATGAGATTTTTTCAGGACTTTTTTCAATTTTTATGACTTTTTTTCAGGACATTTTTTTGATTTTTATGGATTATTTCAGGACATTTTTTTTTATTTTTTTATGATTTTTTTCAGGACATTTTTCAATTTTTTTTTTTTAAGACTTTTTTTCAGGACATTATTCGATTTTTTTGAAGATTTTTTTTTTTTCAGGACATTTTTAAATGTTTTTGAGATTTTTTGTTTTTAATGACTAGCAAGGCAAGGAATATGACAGGTGAATAAATAGGCTTGCTGCAATGATGGTGGATAGAGGGAAGACATAGGCCTTTTATTATGGAGACAACGCAGATGCAATTTCCAAGAGCTATTGCGTGATGGGACAAGAGACTGGATATGACAATGCAAAGCAGGAACATGGCATGAGGGACATGTCAAGAGGTTTTTGAAACCATGTTTAAATTTTGCGTCCTTATGTCAGATCAAGATCAAGGAATGAAAAAGAGTGTATGGATAGTGATAAGATATGGATAGGATAAGCAAGACCAAGAATGGATAAGGGACATAGACTGAAGGTTGCAATAAGATAGGGAATATGGATGAAAGGTTGTAATAAGCAAATGGATAAATGACCAAAAGCTATGATAGACTAAAAGCTGCAAACAAGATGCATGATGCTCATGACGATCCTCAGCCTTGTCAAGATCAAAGGTGGAAAGGGAAATTGGACATGAGGGACAATAGGATATGAAGGGTAATGACAGGGGTTCGATAGGATAATGGAACAATGAAGGACAAAAGGATATGAAGGAGGAAATCTGCCCCCAAGTGTGGTGTGCAAGAAATTCATATATTACGCATGACGCCTGTTTGCCAGGTTTTCATCATGGTACTTGCCCAAGGCACCTGTTTGCCAGGTTTTCACCAGTGGACGAATTATTTTTCTTTACTTTTTTTTTTTCTTTTGTCTTTTTTTTTTTTTTTTTTTTTTTGATTTTGACATTTTCAAGAGAAGATGGACACATGATAGGGGATGGAAGAAGGACTCAAGTGTCTTTTTATTTGGATATTAGCCTTGAAAAGAATGGACCATGACCTTTAAAAGCATGCTCAAAGACGTTGGTAGGATAAGGACATGGACAATGAGATGAAACTAAGGCAATGATTTATGCAAAGGATTGGATCAAAGGGATCGAAGGATGGAAAATATGCATTGGATAATGGATAGGGTATTGGAAGAATTGGGTTTGAGTGGATGGAAATGTTGGCAAGATCGACATTGGCACACACCTTGAGGGGTGATGAACTGATGGAGGAAAAGTGGGTGTTGGATATTGAGATTTTGACGGAAGAAAGGCTTGGGATTTTGGGACATAAGGGCCCAAAATAGATGAAGAAGGTGATGGAGGAATAGACTTGGACGATTTGGATGGAGGAATAGCAATTTTGGATGCCAAGTTGGATGTTTCTTTTTGTGCTTCAAGGAGCTTCTTAGGGATCCACATGGTTTTTGATTTTTCATGCTTTTGTGGTTCCTTGGAGTGCATTGCTTGCACAAGGGATTTAGGAACCCATATATATTTTAACTTTGCTTTATTTTGCTCAGTGGGCCTTTGTGGCCTTTTGGATATTTCTTTTTCTTTATAGATCATATTGTTCTTTGTTTTGACATGTCGATTATATTGGACATGTTGATCTTTGAATACATGTGGATTTCTAGACTTATGATTTTTACACTTGGCGTCCAAATTGCTTGGAGGAGGAAATGAATGTCGATGTGGATGGGAATGATATGGAGGCATGTAGGATGGATGGAAGGTTCTCCAAGATGTGTGCCTTTGTTGATGTTGCATAGGAGAAGGAGGGATATAGGGACCTAGAATGGATGGAAGCGATGATGGGGAAGGTGGACATTTGGATTTTGACTTTGAAGGGATACCAACGCCTTGAGTGTGAGCTCTGTAGCCATGACCATTAGTATATTCTTTAACATGAAGGGATTCCTTCTTGTGAAGGTCTACTCCTTTGCCTTTATCAATATTTTGACTAATAGGATACTCTTTTCTTTGGGAAGAAGACGAGAGTCCATTATGAGGTGGATGTGATATGAGAGAAATAATTAGATCTTGAAGTGGATCAGATTGCACCAAAGTGGAAGAACCCATTATGCATGTAGGGGGTTCATGAACATCTTGCACTGACACGTTAGAATCATGAGGGGTATCAGGATCATGAGAGAGACTAGGATTGTGTAGTGGACATGGTTCAATGATAGGCTCTTCAAGAGATGGAATGGGAGAAATAATGGGATCATCAAAAGAAATGCAACCTTGGAGTGGATATGGAGCATTAGGACATGGAGATGGAGGGACAAGTGGATCTTGTGGAGGATCTGAAGGAATTATTTGATCTTGACAAGGAGGAAAATCATGGGAATCCTCTTCAAAGGTGATTTGCTTTGGACTTTTAATGGGATCATCAGAAAGAATGGAAGGGATATCTGGATCTTGTTTAGGAAGTGGAATATCAATGGGATTCGAAAGGACATTGTGTTCATGAAATGGAAGGGGATCGTTTGGGATTGGATGGACTGGAATATCTTGATCTTGCTCGGGGAGTGGAATGTTAATAGGACTTTGGATAGGATGGACAAGAATAGGGTAATCATCATGAGTGTTTGGGAAGATGGGATCTTGGTCAACAATTGGATGGGATGATAAGGTTTCAGGATCTTGATCTTGATTTGCTTTAGGACATGTTTCTTTAGGACACATTTCTTTATGCTCTAAATTACCCTCTTGACATGGAGTTGGACTTTGAATATGCATGGGGGATTTTGGCAAGGGATTAATGCTTTGGCATGAAGGAAAGGCAATTTGAACATTTGTAAGATCAGACATTCCAATCGTAAAGCTTTCTTGCATCTTAGATTTGGATCCACTTTTTGGTATTCGAGGAATCACTTCTTGTTGAGGGACACCTATCATCAACATTTGTGTGGCCTTCATTTGATCTAGTGTTAAAGGTGTTGCATTAAACAATGGATTGTTTATTATTTCGAATGTGGACTTTTGAGGAATAGTCATTGTCAATCGCTTTGAAGCACGTTTACTCATCAAGGTAGGTTGGGTTTCTTGTTGCACATGTTCTTCATTTGGATGCGGAGAGAAACTTAACAACTCACCGCCTTGTCGTTTTTGCACATTAATTTGCTTACTTGAGGAGGTCACATTACTCATCATGTCAAGATATTTTTGTGGGAACCTCTTAAAGAGCTTATTCAAGAATTTATCCATCTTTTTTGTCAACTTTGGATCCTTAAGGTACATAACAACATCATCAGAGACATCGAAATCTGATGAAGAATCTGGTAAAATATTTGGATTTGTTTCTTGCTGAATGCCTTGATATGAACCAAATCCTTGTGAGAGAGTTTGTTCTTCATACAATGTTTGTATTTCATGTTGCAAGTTTGTTTGATTCCAATCGAAAGGTGCATTTCCTCTTGGAGTTGGTGGGACACTCCCTTGTCCTGGTTTCATCGGTACAAACAGTGGTCCGTATAATGGTGGTGGTCCAAGTTGAACCGTTCCATATGGTGGTAGAGATGCATTTGATGAACCTTCAACTTGCATTGTTTGACTAGTTTGAAACTGTGAATTTGCTATGTTATCCATGGATTGATACATTGGTTCACTCATCTTCTTAGATCTTGATCTTGTCTCAACAGGCATGTCACTTATGCAAATGCAATTTTTTTTGGAATTTTTCAAAGACAATATATGATATGTAACTAAATGCAAACTAAATATATGAAAATGCAATCTATGTTTTTGGTTGTTTTTGAAGATTTTGACAAACTTTTTGAAATGCAAATCTAAGAGAGGAACCTTGGGAAATTGGAATGATGTCTAGACCTCAAAGGACAAAAGGACTTAACAGACAAAGGACAAGATGACAATGTCTCCCCTATATGCTTGGATACTAAGCTAGGTTTGACGAAATGATATTGATGACAAAAAGGACAAAAGACTTGATAAGGTCTAGACTTCTTAACAATGACTTAGGGTTTATCAAAGATTTGGATTGCTCAAGTATGACAAGACCTAGGTTTGATACTATATGCAAAAGGATAATTAATATGCAAATGATCTTAATATGATATGACAATGACTTAGGCTTAATGAAGAGACTTGGGATATGCAAATGCAAATGTATGACAATGGTATGACTTTAATGCAAGAGGACATATGCAAATGGATGACTTCTATTGATATGCAAAAGAAGTATCACTTAGGTGAAACCTAACCTTGATACTTGATAATGACTTTGCAACATGCAAACCTAGGATGAACCTAAATCTAAGTGACATGAATGTTGAGACAAGATTTTGAAAAATGTTTGACAACCATGTTTGAAGATGTTTTGAACTTTGTTGAACTTTTTGTTGGATGGATGTCTCTTGTGTTTAATCTTATGTTTGATCAATGTGTTTTGCTTTTGAAATGGGATAACATTCAACTTTTGACAATCAAAGAATACAAGATGTTACAACTTAGACTCAAGACAATCATGCTCATTTCCACATTTCTTATGGTAGGCAAAGACATTAGGTACTTGAGAGGTAGACTCATTATGGGATTCAAGGAGAATACATAGATGCTTGACCCCACGGGCTCCCCTCCACGGCACTCACTTCTCAGGGCAGCCAAGCATCAGTCCCCATGGAATCTCCCCATGGCGAACTTAGTATCTCTTCCAAGTATCCGAATTTGTCCTTCTCAAGCAACTAGAAGGGTTTTTGGCCTCTAAAAATAAGGTATGTAGTAAGGATTTCTGTTAAGCATTACTCCTTGATGTCATGCAAGCATGATTTAGACATTAAGCCCATCAAGATACCAAACAAATGTAGTCGCGCAAGCACGATTTAGACCAAGAGGCCCTACTTAGATGTTGATATGAGAAAGAGTCCAAGGGTCATCACTTCCCAAGTAACTGCAATTCCCACGTAACACTTCCTTCAAAGCTTTCGCTCATCGGGTATTTTTTTATAGTGAGTTAGAATGCCAAGGAACTCTAGCCGTACTCACTTTGGGTCGTTCCCTTCTCACGATTATCACTTGCTTGCTAAAGCAAAGTGGTCGGGAAGGCAGGCCCTCTAATGGAGACAAACAATCAACAACACAAGCATGGTATCGAAGATCTGGATTTCTGATCACCCTATGAAGGATGAGAGCATACTCTCCTACTCCAATGTCATACTTAACAAACAAAGAAAACAAAGGTTCATTTCCAGCTATTTATAAATCACTAAGTGCCTAATTAAAAATCTCAAACACACAATTTGGTTGTTTCTCCAAGGCAACCTGCAAAACACATGTCAGAAGTTTGATTTGTTGTCTTTGACTATCGAATCTGCATAACACATGTTAGTGGTTTGATATTTAGTCTTTGTCATGCATATGCCAAGATCCTGCACAAATAATTAGTACCAAAATCCAAAGCACAGATGATCTGATTTATGAAAACTATCAAAATTTTAGTCCACTTTGAGAAGGCATAACTTTCTCATCCTAGCTCCGAATTACAAACCGTTTGATGCATTGGAAAGGTATTCAAATAATCTAGAACCAAATTTCGGAAACATCAATGATGTCTCATCCTGTTTACGGGAACCATATTTGTTCAGAAATGCACTGAAGACCCTCAAAATTGCAATTTACTAAAACATATAAAAATTTTCAAGTAAAAACTGCATTTTTCACCTCTGTTCTGGACTTTACACAGGCGCAGAAGTTAGGACACAAGCGCAGGATGTCAAACACAAGCGCAGAATGTTTCAACACAGGCGCAAGATGTTTCAACACAGGCGCAGAATGCTTCACACAGGCGCAGGAGTGTCC
Source organism: Cryptomeria japonica (assembly GCF_030272615.1). Lineage (NCBI taxonomy): Eukaryota > Viridiplantae > Streptophyta > Pinopsida > Cupressales > Cupressaceae > Cryptomeria > Cryptomeria japonica. The sequence continues at coordinate 275,210,757 of NC_081414.1, read as the reverse complement.
AGAATGCACTGCACGGCTCTGTTTTTGAGTTTTTGACCTGCAAATCAACATAGAAGCACTCCAAAACACAGTAAGATGGTTAGAAGGTTAGTATTCACGTCGGGTTCACCAGTTAATGTAGCGTAGAAATTAGGAAATCATCAAAGCAATATATAAAAAGACATATTATTCATTATTAGCTCAATCACACATTGCAATGATCTAATCCTAAGCACACTCAATAGAGACATAAAAACAAAGCATTCAAAATGAAAGATTATGCAAACCAAATGCAGAATTGAATGCTCCTTCCATGCGGCTCCATTGTTGTTCTTTCCTCTTCAATGGGTTTTTGGATCTCACCTACAAGTGCTCACACAATTGAAAGCAAGATTGATGAAAAGCTCAAGAGTACTAGAAGCGTAAGTTCGGTAGTTTGATAGAAAATTTGGATTCGGGATTCGGGATTCAAGGATCAAGGGATTTAAGAAGGGTTTGATTGAAGAAAATCATCCAATTTATAGAAGAATTGGATAAATGACAAGATTAGCATGATGGTGATTTGAATGGAAATTCAAATCAATAATAGCAAAGTTATGACATATTGCTATGCAAAGAGGCTTATGACAGATTTTATGACAAATTGCTATGCAAGGCTTATGACAATTCATGACATTTTATGACATTTTATGACAAATTCTAAGACACATTTCTATGTCAAGAATTTTATGACAATTAATGACATTTTATGACAAATTTCTAAGTCATTGCCATAAATTTAGGAGAGAAATAGGTGGAAATTGAATTTAAGAATTAAGAAATTAGAAAAATTAGAAAAAGAGGAATTAAGAAATTAGAAATTAGGAAATTGATGAAAATTAGAAATTAGGTAAATTAATTAATAATTTGTCATTTATTAATTAATTTACAAGGAGGAATAATTAGCCAATTAAATGAACATTTAATTGTAATGAGAAGACTTAGGATAAATAAGTAATTTATTAATCCTAAAGGAAGAAAATGATAAACAAGGTTAAATGACTAAATCACAAAAACCCTAGAAGGTGAATTAGCAATGAGAATGACAATTAGGTCTTGACAAAGGATAGTTGATATCGATTCGATCATGATTTTGAATTGATAAATGACCAATGTGATAAATGATTTAATTGAAATTGGTTGACAAAAATCAATGACAAATTGACCAAATTGACATGATTGAAAAAGGACAAGGATCGATGACGAATCGATCGCAATATGACAAGATTGACAAGGACAAAGATCGACCAAAAATCATGATTGAAGATTGTTGTCGACAAGACCAAATTCGAAAGCGAGACAGATGGAGAAAAATGATAAAAACCAAGTGCGTGACATAGGAGAAATGTTAATGCGACGCAAAAACCTAAAATGAGGCAATGCGCAAATGTTAAAGTATGACTTCCGCAAGCGTTGACCATTTTTAGGTGTCTACAGTTAAATTTGGACAAGTGGTTAGCTTTATTTTCTATAAGAATTTTTTAGTTTCCTCTATAGTTGAACAATTTCTCTTGGTTCCTTCATCAATCAAGGTAGATATAAAGTAATATTAACTTTCTATGAAATCAATATTATCATAGTTAGAAGGCATTTCATTCACCAAAAAAAAAAATCATCGTCATCATCTATCTTGGCTTTTATCCCAGTTGGTTGATTCATAAGGAAATGAAACTTATTTCTGTGTTGAACAATATTGTCGCTTTCCATAACTGTAATCTAAAATAAACTTTTCCTTATGCTCATCTTTACACTTGATTCTTATGATCTAAATAAAGTGTTAATATCATCTCATACTTACTTTGATATTTTTGATAAGTCAATGAGGTTAAGGAATGCATCCAAAAATCAAAAACTACTTAAATTTATTACTCTTCAATCTTACGTAGTCCATTTTGTAGTTTCATCAACATCAATTGGCTTTCTTATATTTGCGTTCAAACATTTCAATCAATGTGCTATTTTTTTAAGACTAGATAAGAAAATTAATAATTTATTCATTAATCGAAACAAAGTCCTCGCTTTATTTTAGTTGCACATATTTTTATCTAGGAATACAATTTCATTTATAAACACTTATCGAACTTAAAAAAAATCTGCACCTCAAAAAAAATAAAAATAAAAAATACAATAGGTCTAAAAGGTTTGCAATTATTTTTACTAGTCCTTTTAGTTCATCTACTTTAGAATTTTTAGATAACTTGAAACCTCATCAATTATGTACTTCTCCATCTTCAATTTTGTGAATTTGGTCGCAAGAGAAAAATAACAATAATTAATCAACTAGAGTAAGAAATGTTACCTTTCTTGGACAACTTTATTTTAACTTTGTCAACCTTATTCATAGTAATATATTTCTTTTCAATAGAAGTAGTTTAAATATGTTGCAATAAAATGACTTCCTTTTCTTCCTCTTTTAAAAAATGTTAAGTCAAACTGATGCAGACGATCTTGAAAAACCAATCACAACTCTAGGATCATGCTGATCTATCTATATTTTAATCATTACAACAATTTATTAGAGGCATATTCCATCATACTTCAACAATCAATCAATCAAGAAAACACAAACTTGATCCAGGTATCAAGTTTGCCAACTTGTTGTCCCTTTGGATAGACCTGTACAAAGAGGTATATAAATATCTAACCAGATATAGATAACTCAACCCCTTCAGTCAAAACCTGAATAGCTTTCTTACAAACAACATATACGAAATTTAGCCAAATCCAACGGTTATATTAAAGGTTATGGTCTTTTCACCGAGACCCATTTCTATTGTCCCCAAATAAGATATGTGCATGTCCAGTCCGTCTAGGGCATCAAATATCGTTCACAAAACAAAACCAAATGATTCCAAACTAATAAAACATGAAATATTTATGGATCTATTTTCATAATATGTAATCCATTAAATTTTCAAATGGTTAAATCATTAGATAATCACAAACCATTGTTTGCAACTCCATTGAAGATAGTTTACAAATAGTTTTCACCAAAATATTCATAACTTACATAAATGTGGATAAAAGTGACTCAGACCAAAATTAAATGAAAGGTGATTCATATATCTTTCCAATGAATATATTTTTATGTCATAATTCATCCCATTGAGTCCATACCAAATGCTGCAACATGACTATTCTGAGGAAATCTCAAATCTGCAAACAACCACTTTCACCAAAACTTTCATAACTTATTCATTTATTCATTAAAATGCACCAAACCAAAAGAATGAGAAAGAGGATTCATTCCAATATCCAACCATTATAAATATATAGGTTTTACAGTCCATACATGGGCGTACAAGGCCTGGAAATAACAACTTAACACAAAAACACCAATGAAAATGCAAGTTTTAAACACACCAATTTGTTCCAAAACTTTATCCTCCTTCTCTGTTCTTCCAATAATGATTTGGGTCGACCAATACAACATATTTATAGACTCTTTGGCAATTATAAACCATCCAACTACCTTTATGACCCTTCATCTTCCCTTTTACAACTTTATGTGCAATTTTTGCACTTTTACATTTTTGCAAATGTTGCACTTTTTCATTTTTCTTGCAACTTTGACACTTTTTCCTAAAGACTCCCCAAGTTGTAAAAAATCTTATAGACTATTTGAGATATTTTATGTTAATTTTACCCTTCCATCATTTATTTTAATAATCTTGACTTTATAGACCAAACTGGGACCTAAAGAACAACTTTTAACAACTTTATGCAAATAATTACAATAATTGATCTTGTCTTTACAAATGGATTCATCATGAATCAATACATCATAAAAATGATCAAAATGACTTAAAAAATCACTTTTCTCTTGGTGAACTCATGTTCTTGGGTGCTTCTGCACCACAAACCATAATAACGAAGGAATAAAATATTTCAATAACAAAATAATCTTCAAACAACAAAGTAAAACAACTATTATAAAGAAGTGGATATGTGAACTACCAACTAGTAGAAACATGAAAATCGAAGGAATCCTCATCATATAGTAGAATGCAATTTTTTTTCTATCACATTTTCAATTTAGAAGAATGATTGTCAATGAAATTCATCACTACTTTCCTTTGTAAGAACAATCATTATCCTAATATAAAATATTGATCTAGGAATTTAACTTCCAATATATCGATTGCTTATTTTTCTTGCTCACAACAATTGAAATTCATCTTTCATTTCCTATATTTTATTATTTTTTCCTATTGAATATATTTAAGATAATTTTAAAAATTAATTTAGAAATAAATTGAAATTCAAGCAAGAGAAAACCAAAACATGATGGTATGGATCCTTAGAAATTTCCACATAAAAAATTAAGATGTGTATAATACTTATGTATATATGATAATTACTATAAATCTCTCAAATCTTATTCTCCTAAAAAACACTCAATCACTTCGAGCACATTAAGCTATTATAGTAAATGCATCTTCTCCAATGCCATATGGGAGAAATTTGGAGAAAATTTATTACACAAATTATAATACAATATTTCTATATTACTTCATTTAGAATAGTATAACAGATTTATAAGAGAATTATTATACCTCTAATAACCACTCCTTTATATAGATGAGATGTTTTGACAACTCATAATACAAAAAAGCACTCACTAACAAGTATGTATTTTATGATAAACTAACAAACCTAGGGGAATAATGTGATATCCCCAACTAAAGCATATGTAATGTAGTCTCATCCATCTATAAAACTGGTTGGAGAAGGCATTTATTGATATTCTCTTGCATTTCAAGCTGAGATAGAGTAAACCCATCCTTCTCCATGAAAAACAATTGCATTGCTCGTGTTGTGTCAAAAACCAACTTTCTACAACTTTTTGGCATGTCATTGTTGTTTACCAATTCCCAATTAAGTTCTAGCAGTGCATTTTGCATGACAGCATCAATATGGTTCAAGGCTTCTTCTTTTGACTTTCTTGGATGATCTTTAATGAAACAATGTATAGTTGAAACCTTGCCTCAAATTTTCTTCTCCTAAAGTATTAAACAAATATATAGCTATAGTTAGAAGACAAAAGTACTCTACATTGCATTAGATGAATGAACTCTAAATAGAAATATATGTATACAAATTACGAAGGATGGAAGAATTCTTTAATAGAATCATACCTCATAAGTTTTGCTATCATAGATTAAGCATCCTGTGAGAGTTACGAGATGAAGAAATTTGGATCCATGACAAATTTTTGAGAACACCTTACTTGAAAGGAAATCTCCTGTGAAAAGCATGGAGGCCAAAACTATTGTGCCTAATCCCATAGAGATTTTAGAATTATCTATATATTCATCTAGTGAAGGTACATATTTCTCTTGCACCCATTTTGCTTTTATATTGAGGGATGCTACTTGCGCCTTCATCTACACCATAAGTACATAATTAATTATATTTCAATACTATTTATAAATATTATGAAATAAAAGACTTAATAAAGTGAGATAAAAAAAATTAAACATTATGATACCTACCAAATTTCTAATATGGGGAAATACATCATATCCTTGTCTCTTACTTCCTTCTTGTGTGATTTCATTTATTGTATTATACATACTTAAGAAACAATTTTTCATTTCTTGAGGCATGATATCTACTAGAGAGAGATCCCACCTAAAAAATACCAATCAGAACAAATTTAATTAGACAAAAAAATTTAAAATATAGAAGGTATTTGAGAAAGATAGAAATTTTGATTAATATATATGACATAGCGATTATAAACATATATATTACATATTATAGGTTTTATAATTTACTTATACATATTTTAATAAAAATAATTAATTATGAAAATGAGTCCTTGGTTTGTTGGCGAAGTTAAATGATTCTTAATGAGCCCACTAGTGATGAAGTCTTGTTGAGTGTAAGGCTCCAACATCATAAGGGATAAGGTTAAGATTGTGCTATCGACAAATTTGGCATAATGGATACCCCTCACTCCTTGGCTCTTAGCTAAAGAGGTTTCAATCTAAGACTTGTGCTCATAACAGATAGCTAAAACAAATCAGTCAATAAAAGATCCATCATAAATATAGGTTTTTTAATTTACTTATACATATTTTAATAAAAATAATAAATTATGAAAATGAGTCCTTGGTTTGTTGGCGAAGTTAAATGATTCTTAATGAGCCCACTAGTGATGAAGTTTTGTTGAGTGTAAGGCTCCAACATCATAAGGGATAAGGTTAAGATTGTGCTCTCGACAAATTTGGCATAATGGATACCCCTCACTCCTTGGCTCTTAGCTAAAGAGGTTTCAATCTAAGACTTGTGCTCATAACAGATAGCTAAAACAAATCAGTCAATAAAAGATCCACCATAAATTATCTAATTAACTTAGAATTTTAATCTTTTTAATTAGAATTTTTATCATTTTTAAACATCCCAGTTAGATAACTCTGGAAATTTTAACGTTACCTGGTAATTGCCTCTGAAAATAGTGCGACGTCGTGAGCTAATCTACGTATGCTTCAAAACAATACTTAAGAATGAACACAATGATGGAAGCTTTTGTGTAAACTATTCTTCACATAGCGAATTCTAGCTCAAACATGCTTGCCACCACTGCAAAATATATTTCTACCAACCGATCGGGAATAAAACCCACCTTTGCCAAACCACACGATTTCCACCACCTTTCCAATGGGCACATAAATTAGTCAGCAATGTGGACACAAAACTATGTAGTACTAAGTAGTTGAGTTATCCAGGTATATATACCTTCAGAGTTCGAGGATTTCCTGTCGCTATATATACTGTACCCTATTAAAATCAAGTTTGGCCAATTCTGAATACTTAGGGTTGCTGATGCATGGCAACCTAATAAGCAATTTGCAAAGTAAATAATAAATAATTTCACACTGAGTAAAAGTAAACACTATGAAATACAAAAGATTTCCAGTTTGCTAAATTCAATTGTGTAGAATCATATTCTGTGATTTATCATCTTTTCTTGTATAACTCTTTCATTCTAATGATAAATTAGAGTGTGTGATTCAAAATGTTGATGAAAAACTTCTACATAATTGAATCCAGAAACATTTATGAAAATCTGTATATTGAAGATGTAATAATATGATAAATCTTTATCCTTACAAGTAGATAGACTTTCCAAGCCAGACATCATTTGGTCCATATTGATCTATGTAGCTTCTTGCCTCCAGCCTTGCCAGACTTCTGTGCCATGGATACTTGAGCACGTATTCAACCTGTGAATTAAAAATAGTAAACACTCAATTAAGTATTTAGGTATTTTGTCAGACAACATAAATTGGTATTTATGATAGGAATTTGAATTGTACACCTCTCCCCAAACGTCCTTTTTGAGAGCCCACTTGTCAAAAGTCTTTGCACTTTCCAGAGCACTTGTTAAATATCTTTTTGTACAGAGCTTTGCTTCTTCCATTATCGTTTCTCCTGCAAATGCAACTTGGCAGCAGCGATGCACGTTTAGCATATCTGTAACTCCCCTATGTGTCTCGCCCATGAAGCAAAAGAACTCTCCATTTTTGTCTTGGAATGTTTTTAAGGCATCTGTAAAAACAGAAAAAGTGGAATCAAATAAAATAAAAAAATAGAAAAAAATTAATCTATTTAGAAGATTAGATTAAACAACACATTTTAAATTTTGATTTAGTTAAATAACTGATTTCAAATCACACTACCTTTCCGAACGGAACCCACCTATTAATGTTATTTCATATCAACCATATAAACACTTTAAAATGTCTTATTTAAATCAAAATGACTTGAGATACCTCAAGTACATATCAACCAACTGCGATGTTACCTGAAGATACTTTGTATCCATGGAGCCTAAGGATTCGGAGGGCCATGGCTGTGTCATCAATGTCACCCACAGCATTGTCTCTGGCCCACCCGATGCCTCTATCATCCCAATACCTGTCAGTTGATATCATTGAAAAGAAACACCATTGATTAGAGAATCTTATTCTAATTAACGGTAGTAATGTAATCTAAGTTATAAATAGTCGGAAGAGGTTCTGTTAAGTAAGGAGTTTTGACTTGATTAAGTGATTCATTTATAATCATTTTTCTCAAATTTTGACTTGTTTACCCGGTTCATCTGAAATCAGATAATAAGTTAAAACAGTTTAAACCTGACAGTCTACAGGAGAAAATAGACTGGAGTTGTCTGCATCAGATACATACGTGTAAACATAATCCAGTGTTTCTTTGATCTCCTTTTTGAAATGGCGATCGATGCCCAGTCGTTCAAGAGTGTCCACGGCCCATAAACGTTGGAACAGATCGAACGGATAGTTGCAAGGAGCTGCATTTCATTATTCATTTGCATTAACACAATCAGTCTCCACAGATCTTAAGCCATACTACCATATCTTTGAAAACTTATTGTAAAAGAATTCTGATTACAGAAGTGTGTGAAATTCAAGTACTTCGATAGAAATTTCATAACTGTGAATGCCATGGTCACCAAAACAATTTTGGTTGCATAATTGTGTGAAATTCTAATACTTGGATAGAAATATCGTAATTGTGATTACCGTGGTCACCAAACTTGTTGATAACAAAGGCCAAAAAGTCTAAACATTTTTGGTCTCCAGTGCGCATGAACAAGGCAGCTGTGGATGCAGGGGAGCCCATGAAGGATCCATTCTTGGACTGAAGCTTCATTATTTTATCCCAATCTATTATTTCCTGCAACCCCTCCAACGAGTATAGTATTGTTGTTGGAATGGCATAGACGATATCCAGCGGGATCCTGATAACACCCACAATTACATATATAAAATATTAGAGTTGATACATCCGAGGAGGAAACCTAATTGACTGGCAAATAATTAGAGACTCGCTCACTTTTTAAGCTTAGCCTCCGGCTTCTCATTAATCGACTTAAAGAAAGGGAGTTCATAAGGGAGATCCAATCCTAAAGTTTTAGCTTCGTTGAGCTTTGAAATGAAAACGATCTCAAATCCACTTGTTCGATGATTGTCCGCTACTCCCTCCAATCGCTCAGCATGTTTCTTTATAAATTCAATGCCTGCATTATTTTTCAGAAATGAATAAATTAGCAAAGACTCCCCACGACTACCAAAAGAAAAAAATAATCTCCATTTTATTCCTTAAGAAACTGCAAACCAAACCTTTCTTCACTTGGGCATCCCCTGTTTGCCAGAGAGTGAGGGTAATAACACACGCTAGAGTGCACAGAACACGGTCATATGTCAAGAAGTACAATTCTTCACCCCAAGAACCGTCGCTCAACTGGTTTTTCAGAATCCATTGAATCACCTGAGGAAACTGAGGGCTGTTGGAGCCATCAATAGCAGGCACCCTGGCTACCCAGGCTGTATCATAGGCAGAAGGATTTGTTTCACCGTCACCCATTGACTTAAATATGGCCTTTATCTCCACTATCAAGGTCTCTATTCGTTCCTCTATCTCAGCTGCATTCTGAATTCATGTTTCATGAAGCACAACTCATCAATTTCTAGCGCACGCAGCCTGTTCATTCAGCAAAACATCCTTAACAACTAAACTCAACTTATACCTGGTCATCATAAGAGGATATTATAGAGTTGATCGTCTCTTCTGTCCAAAAGGCTGGAGGGACTTGTCGTTTCAATATCCTATAAGAATCTGTAACTCCAAAATTCAAAGTATTAGACAAAATTTTTATTAGTTGGTATAATTTTTTCACGGTCTATGAAGACTAGATATGAATTCTTCTGATTTTAATTATATAACTTTTTTAGAAGTTATGTCACACTCAATGATCAGAGTAAGCAAAACTCACTTTTTTGTTTTAGTATTAAATCAAAAAGTGTGATCTAAAACATCAAATTGTAAAAATACAATCATATTAATTTTAAGAGATTTCTACAATTCATCATATAAACAAGAGTGCAGTTTCTGGATTTAATTGTATACAATATTTTTACATCAACGTTTGAGATCATACTCTATGATACATCATCAAGATGAAGAGAGTCAAAAATAAATATACATAATTAAATCTAAAAACTGCACTCTTATTTATAAAATCATATTAATCATTTTCTTATTTTTACTGAATATACACTTACCAGTAGGGATACTAGTCACAGTTCCTTCCGCAGAGAAAGCAACGATCTTGCCCCACTGTGAACCACCTAGCTGCTTACTACATACCCAATTGTCTACTCCAACGGAAGATGGCTGTTTAATATTGCACCTCTGCGTGCTGCAAAAGCTGCCATTGAGCTTAGGAAAAGCTCTGCAACTTAAACTTCCATTCGCAAGGGAATTCATTGTAGATGAGAAAGAAAATAAAGCAGCACTAAACATTCCAATTGAAATATGAGATTAATCAGCTGGAGACTGATTTGTGCTGAATTCGAATCAACTTCGTCGAAGCAGAGAATTATATACAATATTGACAACACTATCTGATCACAAATTTCCTTAGCTTAGTTTTTTAACCGGGTTCAAAATTACTTTTCGATGACGTAATGGGTTCGTCATTTCTTTGGTGAACAATGAATTTAATCTAAAGTACACCATCATCAAGAATACCAGTCAAATTTAAAGGTTTTTATTGAAGATTTGTTGAGTGCGGTATTTAATGCGTTTTTAGTGAAGATTTGTTGAGTGGGGTATAATTAGGGTTAACTTTATGTGAGAAGTTTGACAAATATCTTTTTATATTTGATCAAAATTATTGTTTGGTGAGATTATAATTAGCAATTGCATTTTGCACATAAGTGTGCAAAGTCAATTAGGGAATTTTGTTGATTTTTTTTAATATATTTATGGGGTACATCAGACATGAAAAGAAAGGGAGTCATTCACTCAAATTTTGAATTTAATTTTTAGAAAGCAAATGTTTACTTCGTGATGATAAAGTTAATCCTACAACCATAGAAACCTCATGGGTGAGTATGGATTAGATGTATGTGGCTGAAAGTTATATCAAGATAGGTATATTAGTAAGTGTAATAAGTGTATGAATACAATGAATGTATTCAACTATATTTGTATAAGAATAAAAGTATAATATATATAAAGTGTTCAAACATAAATTTAGATGAAATTACCATACATGTATATAAACTCACTTGATTTGATAGAAATTTTATGCAATTTATTTTATATCATATTGCCTAGTTGAAAGGCAAATGGTCTTTCTTTTTATGATATATTGTCATTTTTTATCATTATTGTGAGATTTTGCCAAGATCAAGAGCTCAATGAAAAGTACAATAGAGAGACAAAATAAATGATAGGAATAAACTGTATTCTATCAAGATGAAAATACTGATCAACGGGATCATCAACCATTGTTACATACAATGAATATGAGCCTTCTTATATAGGTAAGGCTATATGGATATGTGAGCACACAAACATGACATGTGGCCCAATAACAAACAAGGGTAGGTAGGAAATAGGTGTGGTAGGTAGGAGAAACAATACAACAAGATAAGACCACAAAAGGTGGAAATTCTCCTACACACTATCCCAATGTGGCACAAACACCCATCTGTCTCATATCCAAACCTCTATGAAATGCATTATCTTAAGTAAACTTAAGTAAGATGTAATAATATCCAACATGAATAATTAAGTACACCAATAATTATGACTAGTGTAATAATAATTATAGACCATATGGGTGAGAACACGGTAAATATTAAAAATATTTATTTGATGGTGTGAAATATTTTTAAATTAAAAGAATAACAAACATTTAGAGTTTTAAAAGAAATTCCATATCAGAAACATGAAATACATGTGCAATTAATATTCAAACGCCATTTTTTATTAATTCATTGTCTTGGTCAAAGTGAAACACAATACCCTAGAAAACCATGAGAGTTTAATATTCAAGAAGTGATTTTCTCTCCTTATTTTACTCAAATTAAAGTGTTTTATTGAGCATTAAGCAAAAGAAAGGTTGTTGAATCAAGGTGGGCTTTCTACGCACATGCATTAAAAATTTTAAATTGTTTTGAGGAAACCTTAAACTAATCCCCATAATTCAAACTTGTTTTTTTGGGATACAACATATATTTGATTATTTGTGTGATATAGGGAAGTCCACACAAAATTATGCAAGTTCCAATTCAATCTAGCCTAACAAAAATAATGAGTTGTCCATTAATGGTTTCTTATATTGAACAAAGCTAATTATAAAGTATAGAAAATTTAAGTTTGAGACTAGTCAATGGAAGCTTGATTGTTGAAATTGAAGGAACAAAATTGCTTAACATTCAATAAAATATATAATTTTAAAATATAAATTCATTTTCATAAGTGCGGGACACCAAATGATTTACCACGAGTTTGAGAGAGATTTTGTACAAAGTTTGGATGCAATGAAACAAGTTCCTACTAATCTCAAAGTTATCATAAAAGTCTTAAATTATTACTATGAAGTTCAGAGTCAACAACCATCATACTGGAATGATGTGATTTAATAGATAGAAATGTTAGTTACATATTATTGACCTCATTGATTGAAATCACATCCAGTCAAACTGATTTGTTATTATCAATTTTATGCAAGCGTATAAAGAGGATGAAATCCTAAAGCATTCGTTACATGCAAAATCAAATACACTTGTAATACATGCTACATATGTTTCTCATTTGATTTCACTCTTTTTGAGGTTTTATTTGGTATCCCAAAACAAAAACCCAGAAACCAGGAATTTGACAAATATAATCAATTTTTTAAAAATGGTACAGACAACTAGAAATTAGCTATTTATAATTAGAAATTTGATGAGAAACACTCACTTACATGTCATTAGATATAAGTCCCATCTGAATGCTTCAAAAAGGTGTAATATGTGTCATTTTTCTAATCGTGGTTGTAATTACAACAAACCTTAGATTTATCTCTAAATAGCTTGAGCAGATTGCCGGTCATCTATCTCACAACTAGTGAGCAATCGCCCTTCATTAATAGTTAAATTTTGTTAGCCCACCGAATTGCATAATGACACTGCAAGCTCTTTGATTGACTGAATGATAACATACACCCTACATTATTATAGAACAATGTTGCCCCAATGAATTACTTGTTTCAAAAATATATTGAGACCCTTTTCTACCCACAACCCAATTAGATTACGATGACTCCCAACAACAATGATAAAATGGGTTCCCTAAAGCTTCTCCACTTTCGTGAATTATTGGAATAGTGCTGCTCAAACTGACAAAGTTAGTCTAGGATTTCATTAAGCGAATTTTGTCGATCGTAAAAAATAAACCTAAAATTTAAAATATTGATGCAACTCTAGAGGCAACTCAGAAATCTCCATCAAATAATTTCTTACATAAGAGACCATCGATTGCAATAGCGATTCTCATTTTTATTGCAGCAACAACAAAAATTTTGAGCATTTTTTCCACAATTGTCTGCAAGCAGAGTGGTTGGTCGCTAATCGAAGCCTTGCCCTTTGTGGAGGCTAACATAAACTCCAGGCTCGATCAAGTTTTTGCTCTGCGACTATTCCATTCACTCTGCAAAGGAAATTTTTATGTAGAAAGAAATCAAATATTAAATGTATCAATTGATTCTGAAAGGTATACTTAGAGGGGAGTAATTATCATGTTTAGGTTTTGTAAAGGTCATCTAGAATTAGAAAAAACTCATGTGAAAGGTATCACAATTATATTTTTCTTTTTTTCAAACTTAATGTTGAACAACATGTTTGTTATTATCTAATGCACAATAAATTCAATCGTATAGGGAAGAACATGTGAGAGTTGGCACAAATATCTCGTTTCAATTTTTTATGATGTGTTTGTTGTTATTTAATTGAACAATAAATTCAACCAAACTACTCCAACATCAAGATCATATGTCCACTTAATATATAATATATAATATTTTTTTGGTTGGGGCATCAAGATCATATGTCCACTTAATATATAATATATAATATTTTGTTGGTTGGGGTGTATTTGTAACTTGTTATATCATAGATGATAGAAATTACATGGAAAATTTGTTTATAATCCAAAAAGCCATGGACAAAGGTCTATAAAATAATTTATTTCTTAGTAAATTATTTACTATTCCAAAAAATAATGATAGTGTATTAAGAAAAAACTAATGTCTATATAAAGAAATAAAATTCTCTAAGTATTTGATTCAACATGATAAAGACATTCCAAAAATTGAAAGTTTACCATAATAGAATTCCATTATTGAATTAACAAGTAAACTAACTTCATATTCCCACAAATACTACAAGTTCAAGAACACATCTAAACTCACAGAAATGCAATGTTAAAAGGAAATCTAATAAATATTAACTATAAAAATTAAATATGGATTTTTAGTAAGTGGGGTGTAATTATCAATTAATAATTTTTATAAGAAAAATATGGACATAGGAAAAACACAAATGAGAAATATAAAAAATGTCCCTTTTTATTTAAAAATTTATCATTTGGTGTGTAAAGTACCTAGGCTAAAATTTATTATATTTAAGGCAAATGTTTCAAAAATTGCACTGGACTATTGTGTAAGTATCATATGGAAAGAAATTTTCATAAAATGAAATGTAGAATATTCTCTAAAATTGAATGTTCTAATTAGATAATATTTGGAGAGGCCTGAACCATTAAAAAACCACCATGTATGTGCACAAAAAGGAGGAACTTACAAGCAGTGAGGCCATCAAGACCAAAAGAAACCAAAAAAGAACATACCCTTTTTTGAAAAGAGGCTTTTGACCAGAGCAACTAATCAGTAGGAACAATGGTCCCAACACAACAAAATCACCTAATCAGAATAGAGGAGTTTAGGAAAGAACCCCAAACCATCTTCTTGAAAAAACTGAATAGTGAATGTTACATGAGAATCAAATAAAACTTTGATTTTACATACATACATATTATTTATTTTCCCTAATGAATACATAACACATATATAAAGTCTAAATTTATATACATTTAATAAAGATACTATAATAATGAATTTGTAATTTAATATTAACCGTTATACAACTAAAAAGTGGGTTAGAGAACCCAAGATCTAAAGGTGCAAATGAATTTTCATTTAGTGAAATAAAATAAGCAATATAGGATGTCTATCATATAAAAATGAGAGTGTGTAAATGAACAATTAGAGCCTTCCATATATAGGCAAGATGGAGATGAAGTCTAAATTTGTATACATCTAATAAAGAGACTATAATAGTGAATTTTTAATTCACTATTAACCCTTATACAACTAAAATATGTATTGGATAATCCAAGATCTAAAGGCACAAATGAATTTTAATTCAGTAAAATAAAATAAATAAAATAGGATGTCTATCATATAAAAATGTTGTGTGTAAATGTACAATTAAAGCCTTCCATATATAGGCAAGGTAGAGGAGGTGAGAAGGCAATATTGAATGACCAACTACCACATCAAAGTTGTAACACACATATGCTCAAGTGACAAGTGATCAAACACGTGCCAAAATTTTATGAACTAAATATTTCAAAATTTTAGTACATGTGTTTCAACCACATGAAATGAAACAACAATTAAAAAGTTCCTAAGTGGAGACTTCATTCATTTTCAATAGGGCTTGCCTTAACTATCAACTAACCATAGTATCTGAGTGAATGCAATTACTAAATAGAGCCACTCAAGGTGAATAGAAGCATTCTCAATCTGTAATAAAAATGTATTACAAAATAAAAGACACTTAGAATGTATATAGCAAGAGTAATTATTATATCATAAAAGATGTCCATATACAAAAAAGAGCACTGCCGCCTATAATGGTAACAACTATCTACAATCATTAAATGAGATCTCATTCAAGGTAGTAGACATAAGCTTGCATATACCTAGAAGATAATATCCACTAGCAAGATTATCTAGAGGAATATTCTAACTAAAATTTTCTACACTAACAAGGATAAATATTGTCTATTTGCATAATTTCTTTATTTACAATATCAAAGTGCACTTATGATTTGTTCCCATGACAGTTGAAAGAAATTAAAATCATCGATAACAAATACTATCCTTTAAATGACCAAATATTATTTCATGTTTAGTATATATTAATAGTACGACCTACTAACATAAACTCAATTGTGCCTACATCAAACATATATTTTAGCTAGCTATTATAGGGCTTTAACTATTTCAAACTATAATTCCTCCTTCAATCCTTAATTATATATATTTGAAAACTAAAATTGATGCTAATAATTATAGTTAGATTCAACAAACATATATAAAGAAAACACTCTTTCAAAAAGGCACCTAAGAAAATAATAGTAAACAATTGAAAGCATGCAATAGATCTTAAACATTAAATTATTAATAATTAACCTTAATTAACAAATATTAGACACTATATCTTGCATGTAAAAATTCTAACCAAGAACCTAAATCCCTAAACATTGAAATATAATCCCTATATAAGTTCAATGGAAGATTTTTATAGACAATGAGTAAAATGTAACATGCAAACCTTAAATGAACCATGAATGATAAACATTAAATATTAATCAATTCTTATTAAAATTTAAACCTTAATACCAAAACCCCAAATTAACTGTTATTAAATAGTTGCAAGTGAACATTGGACCTATACACATGCAAATCCAAATGTATGTAAATTAGATAAACTAGGCTAACCTAGATTAAATACACATATATATGCAAAAGAGATTATTAAGCATAACAATTGATTAAGACATTGATGAAAACACATGAATATAAACAATACCAATCCTTGCATCAAATCATTTGTTTGTGCCCTAAGATGGATGATAATGAAATGTGAGTTGTCCTACCTAAAGTATAACACTAGATTCCACGATATTCTATATAATAATAATATTTTTTAGGCCAAACATAGACATTTAGATGATGGGTTACATGGATCGGATTTATTTGATGAATAAAGAGATTTAATTGATTGATAGGGTTGGGATTATGAGGAAAGGACAATTCTCTCCATGTGCTAGATTATATGTAGGGGTCCAAGCTTTAAAGGAAATATTCCTTTTGGAAGAGTAGATGGATAGTATTAAAAGGTTACCTTAAGGTAGCAAGGCCCAAATCTCATGTAAACATACAATGTCTAAATACATTTCAAAGGATATATAATGTTTGAATAAGTTGATAAAGCTGTAGGAATCTATGTATACATATATGTATGTATGTATATGTGTATACATGTATGTACACATGTATATATATGTATACATTTATACATACATACATACATACAAGTGATTAGCAAAAACTATATCCACAAATTCACTCAAAAAAGACAAATTTAATTTTTGATTAGATTAAATTGGGAGAGGCTCATACCATTACATAGCTGCTAAAGTAAAGAAACCTTGTGCCTCACGAGGAGTGAGAGCCTAAAACTCAAGTATCAACTACAAAAAAAGAATAGAACCTATCTAGCACCCAGAACTAGACACCATGAAACCAAAAGACTATACTATACTAACAAAAATGAAACAAAAAACCAACAGATACACTCCCACTAAAAGATGTGAATCAATAGCCTACCTCGTGGCGAGCTTCTCAATCTTCCAATCCTATCGCATCACCTTCGCTTATCAGAGAAGGAGATGCTCTTGTTTGATCCTTTACGAGATAAAATAGCAGAAGAATTTGGAGTCATTTTCATCCTAGACACCAATGCCTTTAAACTAGTCGCAAGGGAGGAATCCAAATGATGTTTTTTCCTTGCTTGCCTCCTATCAATATCTTCCTGAATCGCTTGTAGAGTTGCCGGATTCTCTTTGAAAATTTCATCATTTTGAGGTATCACTTTCTCCATTTTCATTTTAAGGGACCCTTAGTTGTCCTACATTACCTCAATAACCTTCATTGTCTCCTTCCTATCCTCATTCAAGTCTATCTTATCACAAATACCCTTCAATTCCTGCTCAATTCCTTCCCACTTATCAATCTTTTCACCTAAATCATTGGTCATCTCCCAAACCATCTAATCCTTGTCTTCTATTTCCCAATTAGAAGTTCTAGAATTTGCTTCGGTGAGGGCCTTCAGTCTGTTAATTTTTATTTTCGCCCCATTAAGTTGTTCTAGAAGCCAACAGATTATAACTTCCTATTTGTTGTAGTTTTCACAAGGTTTATTAACCTTATCTGCAAAGGTGAGGAAGTTCCATTTCCTCAAGAAGTTCATAGGTGAGGGGGGAAAGGAGCCAAAAGTGGGGGTAGAAGGAGTACCAGCATTGTTAACAGGGTTGTTCGAGGTCCACTCCAACCTAGTAGACCATGAGGAAGTAGAGTCCTCATAATCATTCTCCTCTGCCTTTGGCTCTTCAACTATGCATTTTTTCGATATATATATATATATATATATATATATATATATAGAGAGAGAGAGAGAGAGAGAGAGAGAGAGAGAGAGAGAGAGAGAGAGAGAGAGAGAGAGAGAGAGAGAGAGAGAGAGAGAGAGAGAGCGCTATTATTAAATTATATTTTTTCTTTATTCATTTCATTATAGTTAAAAGGTTTAAGTTGGAATAACTTTTGATAATGGTTTTACAAATATTTTCAAAAAATGGGTCTTGCATTTATTCCAAAGAATTTTTTCTCTTTTTCATCTACTTTATTATATATTTGTATTGATTTAAACTAATAAATATATTGATTTTTAAAAAATAATTATAAAATAATATTTTTTTATTAATTTTATTTAATTTCTATAAAAAAATTTAAAAAATTAAATAACATGTTCTTATAAAAATTTAATGCTATTGATACCATTATCTACTTAAACTCAAATTATTTTAAAAAACTATCTTAATTATGTCTAGTGTGAAAGCAACAAATACAAAAAGAAATCAATCAACCTCTTTAAGTAGATATATTTTATATTTTTCTATAGATTGTATTCATTATAATTAGATGAAAAATAATTATAAATACAAAATGATGTTTTTAAAAAAAATTCATCTTTCTCTCACACACACATATCACATTAACATCATTATACTCTATCTTATGATAACATTGAAAAATTGAAACATTGCATCCAACTAATGATTCCTCTCACCTAATCTCTATGGATAAGAACTAGTAAACACTACTGAAATACATGAAAATGAAATATAATCCTCACTATTGAATTAAGATTCTTATCTACCAAAAAACTTTCATATTTATGAAAACCACGTGTTCACCCATTATATTTATTGCTTTTTTGAATCTCTTTTGGAAGTTGTTGATCCTAAGCATTGAATTGCTCACCTAATTCTGAATGAGTAGTTGAACTTGATTTTCTACAATGCCCTAATTAGGTGAAGTCATAATTTCGAAAAAGTTAAAAATGGAGAACTTTCTTCTTTTTCTCATTTACTACCAAGGATACACAACTATTGAAATATAAGAAAATGAAATATAATGCTCACTATTGAATTAAGATTCTTCTCTACCAAAAAGCTTTTGAGTAAAAGAACTTGGATTTGTACAAAGACCTAGTTAGGTGAAGTCATAATTTCGAAAACGTTAAAAATGCCGCACTTTCTTCTTCTCATTTGCTACCAAGGATACGCAAATTAGCAAAGCTGTTGGTACCTTCAAAATTCTCCCCAAGCTGTTAAAATGGCCGAGATTCTATCTTCTTCCTTGGGACTATCCCATACCACTCAACATTTCCAATGGCGAACATCATATAATACTAAAAGACGCCTCGTTCATTCCAACAAAAGGAGATTACACTTCATTAGGGCTAAAATAGGTACGTAAGGCTAATGATTGAGTTCGATTGTTTTCTTTCCATCCTCGAAATAAGAAAACAATTTCTTCTGTGGTGCAGGTGTTACAAGCTTTGGTTTCGAAGGCGAATTACAAATTCGCTATGGAGATATCGATCACAAAGCATTTGGTATCTATGTTATCCTTGGATTTATCTCAATTTCGACTCTTTAGTTTACTTAGAGTGATTTAAAGTCATATACAGGGAATCCTATTGCAGCTCCATCGACCACCCAGAGCTGCAAGCCAAAGGCATATCCTTCAACTATGTGGGGAGGTGATTTTATCTGTTCAGTTGTAGCGAAAAACGCCGTAAGGTTTTTGTAGGTTTCGTTTCCTATTGGATTTTAATGGGCCCATGAATATTTAAGAGCCCTGCCTTTATTTTTAACCATTGTATGTTAATGGTCATATCTCAGGAAGCCACGGATAAAACAATAGGTAACGATGACAAACGTATAGAGGTGTTGGTCCGTGAGATTAAGGAGAAGTTTAATTCTATGGAGGACGGTGAGATAAGTCCGAGTGCATATGATACTGCATGGCTGGCAAGATTGCCCGCCATTGATGGCTCCCACGAACCCCTATTTCCCCAGACCCTTAACTGGATAATTGATAACCAGTTACGGGATGGTTCGTGGGGGCAGCAAGACGGATTTCTTGTGAGCGATAGAATCCTTAATACTCTCGCCTGCGTCATTTCACTTACCATCTGGAACGCTGGCAAGATTCATGTGCAGAGAGGTTTTATGTTCACTATAAATATGTACTTCTTACCATAAATGTATCTATTCTGTGTTATTAACTAATAACGAGACACGCAATGCATGTTTCCTCGGTACAAATAATCTGTAAGCTATATTAATTTTCACAATCCATGAGAATGTTTTTTTTCAAAGAGATTTGTATTCGCAGGCCTTGACTTCATCAGAAGACAGGCAAAAGGAATGATGGAGGAGACACCAGCCAACGGAACGTCTAAAGTGTTTGAGATGGTCTTTCATGCATTGCTCAACGAATCCAAAAGCCTTGGCCTCGACGTGGACCAGGACGATTTCAAGCAAATCAGTGAAAGGCGGGAGGCGAACATTAAAACGTAGAATTCAATCCATATATCTTTCAGGAAGGAGAAATTTAGATTTAAAGTATCTAATTGCTGTTGGTGTTTGTGGATTAGGCTGTCTTTGAGTTTAAGATAATGTTTTCTGATCTTTCCATTTATGTCTCTTAACTTTCTATTATCTTTTATATTTATATATTTATATGATCTGAAATGTTAATAAAAACTAATGAAAAGCCAACTAATGCAGGATTTCTGTAGAACGCCTCCATCTCGTTCCCACCCGCGTTTTGTACTATTTAGAGGGCGTGCAAGATATAGTGGATTGGAAAGTCATACTTAACCTGCAATCCAAGGATGGGTGTTTCCTTGGCTCGCCATCATCTACAGCTTGCGTCTTCCTGCATACTGGAGACAAGAAATGCCTAGAATTCTTGACCACCCTTCTTTCTAAGTTCAAAGACCACGGTAAAGCATTGAAGAATTATGAAATGCAGAAGTTAATATTAGCATAGATCCGCTACAAGATTGCTGCAACTCTAAGTGAACTGATAAATTTGGACATGGATTTTGCAGCTCCATGCGTGTATCCAGTGGATATTTGTGAACGTCTGAGGGCCGTTGATAATGTTGAACGTTTAGGGATTGATCGCTATTTCCAAACGGAGATCAAACAGGCCTTGGATTATGTGTTCAGGTGAGTCTCAGATATGTTATTCTAGCTCAACAGTTTTAACAGAAATTTATGTTAAAAGCATGTATGCATTCTCAGGTATTGGGATAAAAGAGGCGTTGGGTTTGGAAGGGAGAGTCTGGTTCCTGACATTGATTGCACCGCCACTGGCCTCAGACTTTTGAGACTTCATGGCTACAATGTCTTGCCAGGTACATCATATAGAATCTATGATTGCTTTGAAAGATATTAAAAGCCAATTGTAAGAAAGAAGAATGAAGGTTTTATCTCTACAACCAGTTTTCTATTAGAAGTATGATTACTAATCTTTTCATGTTGCAGATGTTCTGGAAAATATTAAAGCCGACGAGCTTTATGGTGGGGGACCCTCCCATATGCTAAGCCTGTACAAATGTTCACAGATCAACTTTCCAGAAGAAACATTAATGAGAGAAGCGAGTGCCATGGCCAAGGCTTATCTATCCGAATGGATGCAAAGCAACAGCTTTTCTCGTGAGCTGGCTGTCAGGAAAGACCTTCGTGAAGAGGTGCAAACTATTGCAATATGAATATTAACACCATTAATATCCTTTTTGTTTGTGACATGTACAGCTTGTAATGTTTCTTTATCCATTCGTTCGTGTATTCAGATAGAACATGCTCTGAACTGTCCCTGGTACACGAATTTCCCAAGATTGATGGTCAGAAATCATATTGAACACTTTTCATCTAACCAGTTTTGGATGGAGAAGACACTGTATCAGTAAGAAGGGATTCATTTACTTTCTCAGAATTTTAGAATTGAGTATCCAGTGCACTAAATCAAATAACTTGTATTTCAGAATGCCCAATTTGAGCGACGAGAGATATTTAGAACTCGCCAAACTGGATTTCAACCGAGCGCAGGCTTTACACCAAATGGAAATTAAGGAAATTAGCGGGTATAGTAAAATTTGCTGTAAAATGAAACAAAAACGCAGTCTTTTTAAGTTACGGTTTTCCATACTGACGTGTGTGTGTATGAATAGCAAAGATGGTATAAGAAGTGCGGTTTCTCGGAGCTCAAATTCACTCGTCATAGACAAGTGGAAATACACTTCAGCGCTGCAGTGGTGATGTTTGAACCAGAATACTCTGCTTGTAGAATCGCCTACACAAAAGCTGCCTCCCTCCTAATAATTCTAGATGACCTCTTTGATGCCCACGTATCTTTTGACCAAGTAAAGCTATTTACTGAAGCTGTCAAAAGGTGGGTGTGGTTCTCTATCTCCCAATCTATGATGGCCGAAATACATGTTAAATTATTTCATTCCTTGTTTAATATAGTTTCTCTGGTTGTTCTAGATGGGATTTATCTCTTTTAGACCACTTTACGACCGACATGAAAATTTGCTATGTGGGTCTGTATAATACTGTAAACGAATTGGGGCAAGAAGCACTCAAGGCTCAAGGACGTGACGTGCTTCCCTACCTTCGCTCAGTTGTAAGTAGACATTTAATTCTATAAGCTCTTTCGAAATTCAATTATTTATTTTAGTGTCACATTTTTATAATGGAAATGGTCAATGTTGATTCAATTATTTATATTGAATAAAGTGAAATATATGTTTTGAATTTTGAAATGATATAAACTAATTAAATATGTATTTTTTTTTGGTGTATTTTATGTTTGTAATTTCTTAAAAAGTTTAAAAAATTATTTAAATATACTTTGTTATATGATTGTCACACTTTATAGTAAATTTTACCTTTTTTCTTTCAATTTTTTTGTGTAATTTTAGCACTCTTGTCCTAATCCTTATGGTGTGGCATTTAGTGGGAGGACTTGCTGTCATCTACAACTAAAGAAGCCAAATGGGCACATGTGAAGTGCGTGCCGCCATTAAGGGAGTATGTGGAGAATGCAAAAGTGTCAATTGGGTTGGCATCAATCATTCTCAACTCCATATTTTTCACAGGAGAGCCTCTTCCTGATGAATTTCTCTCTCAACTTGATTTTCGAGCACCTTTTCTTCATCTTGTATGTTTGACAGCTCGTTTAATGAACGACGCTAGAACTTTCACAGTGAGTACTGTACTCCAATGCAGTATTATCTTTTTTGTACATAGTAAAAAAATGGCTTCATGTTAGGCCTAATGAGGGCTTCCTTTTGTTTTTAATTCAACGCAGCTTGAGAGAGATCGTGGAGAATTGGTATCTTTCATACAGTGTTACAAGCATGAGCATCCTGAACTCACAGAGGAAGAAATTCTGAGTCGTCTATATGATTTCAACCAAAAAAGTTTGACTGAATTGACTTATGAGTTTTTAAAGCCTGGGATGATACCAAAATGCTACAGAAAGCTTCTTTTCGACACTGCGAGAGTATCCCAATTTGTTTTCAAGAGCAATGATGGCTTTGGGGTGTCTGTCCATGAGATGCAAGACAACATTACAAAATTTCTAGTTGAACCAGTCGTTTAAAATGATCCCAACCTTTTTTATTTAGAATAGGTTGCATTAAGCTGTAAGCTTATTATTAATGTATTGTTTGTCATCCTTTTTACTTTTCTGAGCACAAGAGCTCGTAATGAAGCCGCTCAAACTTTATTAACTTAAATGTAATATCAGTTGGTAAGTAAGAAGGGCATTTTGTGATGTTATATATTGAATCTATACTTTTAATAATTTTTACAATAAGACCTAATAAGGTGAACAACACAACCAAATTCCTTAGCTCAAAAGAGTAGATAAGCAATTAAAAATAAAGTAAGGTTATAAAGCTTGTGAAGACCCAAACATTAATAATCCTTTTTTTGGGATGCTCTTACAACATTCAAGCTAATCCAAAATTTAAGGTTTTGATTAAGATCTTATCATGTCTATAATTTCAATAATAGAATTTTAATTGTTAATATTTATTTATATAAGATTTAAATATGAATAAATCTTATGAATTATAGAATTTTAATAAATTGGTTTGTGAATATAATGTTGGAATATTTGAGTTTTAACTATAGAATTGTAGCATTACATCTTTAAAAATATTTATGTAGAAATTGCATTTGGAATTTCCATCTCTATTGCAAATTGTCACTGTGTGTGTAAAATTTGGAGAACCTACAAGGGCACAAACACTTCAATAAACCATTATTTGCATGGGTTAGTTAATCAAAAACAATAAAATGAAATCCATTGCAAGTCGGCTTATTGCCTCCTAGAAAGTGTGAGTGTGGATTGCTCTCAGATTGCTAAGCTATCAAGTGACTAGACTACACTCAAATGGAGGATTTTTAAATGCATGCAACTACGCGAATGAAAGATTAATGATTGAATGAAATATTAATTGATTATGCGAAATGAGATTATCAAGATAAATGATCAAAGCTCTAAATGAAGCTAAGCTAGATTATATGAAAGAAATTGAATCTAGATTAGAGAAATGAATCTAAGCTAATGAACTAGAAATATAAATGATTCTAAGATTAAATGAAAGATAAATGAAAGATAAATGAAAACTAAGTTGATTGATGAATTAAATCTACAAAGGTTCTTCAAAATTTCCTCGATAACTTGCAACACAATATTAGCATAATAATGATGTAAAATTCTTGGATGTTGATTGAAGAATGTGAGCCTGAATTTATAGGAAAATCAAGAGGGAGACCAAGGGTCGGGATTGATCTTTAATGAATGGTCGAGATCGATTCGAAGGAAGCATAGTCCAGGTGAAATGATTTGATTGGACAATTTAATTCCATTTTGGAGAGATAAGATTGAGTTCAAATTAGCAACTTAGATTCTTTCCATTTTTCTTGAGTTCAGTCAATTTGTTTTCTTTTTTGAATTTTTGTGCTCATAATTTCCAATTTATTTTTCAAATTAATTCATCTTTCTTGATTTGTTTCCTTTTCTTTAAGATTTATGTAAATTTATATTTATGTATTAAATATGCAAAGGATATTAAATTAAATAAATGAGATATTTAATTTTACAAAGATTTTCTATTTTGAATTTGATCAATTAATTAAATGAGAATTTAATTAATTGTAATTTCCATGTTGCATTTTTTATACCTTAGGAATTAATTAATCACGCTCTCATGATTGATTTAAATTGATTATTCTATTGAGGACCTTGATGAATTTTATTGAATTTAAGCGCATTAGTCGAGATTAGGTGCCCATGGTTTTGGATGACCATTTTTAGGTTATTACAATCATCAGATTGGTAAGAGAAAAAAATAAGATTATGTATTATGAAATTAATCAATATTAAAGTAAATAGAACATTATGCATCCACAATATTATACAATACTTAATGATTTATGTAAGAAAACCTATCAAAAGAGAACCAAGTGAAAAATAATATTCATAATTATATTATTTAAAATGAAAATAGATTAAATGCAATAAGCTCTCAATAAAGTCTTAATATACAATAGACATATTTTGTAATCACTCTAATATTCTACAACAACAATATCATATCTTGTGTTGTCCTCAAAGCATGCACAACTATCTAATATTGATGCATTCACCTGAAGTGATAAATATAGATGCATACAATGAAATAATTATACAACTAACTTCCTAACTAACTTGTGGAATATAAACAGTAATGAATATGTAATACCATAACACATGGCATCGAGATACCACACTTGCCACTAATTATGATGTCCCTATGCGGATAGGCAGCTTATATACTTTTCATTGTTGTGTACAATGAAATAATTGTTAAGAACTAACATTATTAGTATATATTCATACTTCTATTATGCACAACACTACTAAACCCTCACTTGTGGTAGCACATACAAGTATAGATTCAATATGGATTATATATAGTACCTTGTTCCATTATCTACACATATTATCTTCTTCACATCATCACATACATGAGACATCCTATTACACTAGGATAAGAATTTTCTTTTGTAGTTTTTTTATGTAACTCCTAAAATGAACTTACCAATTTACTATAAAAATATTCAAACCTCTACAAGGCATTTTCAAGATACTCTTTTGGCTAGGCTATAATTTCTCATTCTAGTATTATCAACAAATATCTCCATAACAATTAGGTATTTGGTATCTCATATGATCTTCATGTCACATCTTCTAATCAACTAAATTTTAAGTTCTTATATTTATATTTATAATCTCCAATAATTATCATATCATTATATAAAATAATAATTAGATTTTTTCATTTCTATTTTAAAAACAAACGTAATGGTTAATACAACTTCTTTCAAATCCTAAATCTAGTATGTATTCGTTAATTTTTTTCCACATTTTTTATAGCTAGCTTAATATATACACAAAGAACTATTATTTAAAAAAATCATTTATCTTTGCATTTCAACTTGAAGCCTTTAATTTGTTCCACATATATTTCCTCTTTTAACTATCCATGAATGAAGTCTTCCTTGAAATACATTTTCTCCTTATCAAATTCAAGTTTTGCAATAGTTTTTTATTAGAGTAAAATAGGTTTTACAAGGACCCAAAACACAAAAAAAAATCCAGTCACAAGGACAAACAAGACAGTAAGCCACAATAGGCAAGTAGCAAAAAAACAAAACAAAACAGGGTCCAACAACCCATAAACTACATAATAGTGTCCAACATTTGGACATACTTAACATTTTTATCTATGAAATTCCTATTAATCTTAGATAAATCTTCAATAATGATGGCATTCTCCATTTCACCTTTGTCCCTACTATAGGTGCAATCCAATGGACCCAGAATGGTCTCACATTCTCCAGATTAAGCATATTTTCCTTCCTTTACCACAGACCAATATGGAGGGGGAGGCATGAGTAGTCGAGGGGGAGACATTGAGGGTTTGAGTTTTTTCATTTTGTCTCTGAATTTCCTCTATGTTGTTTATCATGGTCATCTTGCTGAAATAATAACCGCTCTCAGGTTTTCACTGGTCTTTAATATTTCCATCTCTAGGTTCGTGATTTTCTCCTCATGATCAAATTGTATGGCCTTCATATGCATAGTCATCTTCTTACTGAGTTCCAATAGCTTATCTGTGTTGTCTGTGGAAGGGATATTCATAGTGCTATGTCAAGGAGTCAAAACAATAATTCTACATTTCAGCCCTGAAATATCTGACACCACCCATTTGAAAAAGCTTTTTTATCCATCCACCACTTCCTTCACCACTTTTTCCACATCCCTTGCATTTGCGACTGAGGATTCCATGTCCTTACCCATCGAGGAACCCTTTGCAAAATCAATTGGGATTTCAATAAAGATGTCCATGCATTATTGTTCACCATCAATCATTGGTGGGCCACTATTATCTTCTTTGCCCTCTTGTTTCTTATTTTTTATAGCCATATTGTCTTGATTGAGAGTTGGCAAGGGAGGGGGGAGGGGGGAATTGAATTTTATTTTCCCTCCCAAAGTAGATCTCTTCTCTTTTATCTTTCTTTGACCTAAGGAGCTTGAGGCCACACATTTTTTGCCTTGCTTAATAGCTTGTCAAGGATGAACTCCATTGATGGGTTATATTCAAAGTCCACCTTATTTGGGTTCTCCTTGTTAGTTTCATACACAATAACCAGATAATATTCCTTGTTAGTTTTCATATGGGTGCCTAGGTAAAAACCTCTTCATCAAAAGACTAACTATGTGGACTCATCAGTGCAATGCTAATGAACATTTTGAGCATAATGGATACTATTCTTTTTAGAAGTCAAGAGGTGCAGCCTAATATCGAGATACATAGCACGCTCCATTATCAAAATAATTAACCCCTCATGAAGAACAAGAGATGTCTTCTTTTTCAAATTGTCTTTAAGACTATTTTTCAAAGACAAAAGCAGTAAAATGGAATAGAAATACACCTATCATTGTGATTTAAAATAGTAAAGTGATAGGTGAAAATACTCTTATAACAATCGTCTAAGGTTATGTGTCTCATGATCACCTCAGTGACATTTGCCCACAAAGACTTGAGATCCTCACGATTATATCTTCCATTCTTTGTGTGGTGAGCTTAATCCCTCTTATTTTTCTAGAAAAAAATCTCAAGAGATTCCTCCATGGATTTCCTATCCAAATGCCTATAAGGTACTATTGTTCTAAATATTGATGAATTGCCTAGTAACCCTAGTGTCATGGCCATGACATTTTTCAATGTAGGGGTTATGCCTTTTCCAAAAACCTTGTCCCACACCTCAGTCTTATTGCTCCATTTCTTGTATGAAATGGGTTTCAATCTATTTCATTCACCTCCCATACTAGGCCTACAAACAGATTTGTGAGTACCTCACAAAAATCTACTAGACCCCAAAATATAGTAGATAATAATAAAAAACAATATTATGGAATTGGAAAGAGAAAAAATAGTTACCTTTCCCAATAATGTTATGATGCAGACGCCTCATCCCTTCCTTCCACTTAAGAAAATATTACTACATAATTAAAACCTAAACAACACCTGAATTAACATGTATGTTTATCATCATAGATGAGGTTATTAATCTCTATGGGGATAAGATCATGGGTCCCCCACCACTTAATCATAGTCTCTTTAACTCCAAGATTGGCCAAACCGTCAACCACTTTATTTTCTTCCTAAAAGACATGGGAAATTCTAAAATTATCAAGGGACTTAAGAATCCCTAAACTATCTTCAATTAAGGTATTTATAGCCCAATTAGGGATTTGAGACCCAAGAAGGCATTTAAAAATGTTCAGGGATCACTTTCTAGCCAAATTCTTCTATAGTTCTCCCTCATAGCCATCTTTATACTAATGTATGTGGTGAGATCCCCAACATAGTGGTTTGTCAAGGTTCTAAAAGGGAGTGCCACGACCGAGACAAGTCTACCATTGTGGTCTCGAGCCACTCCCCCACCTCTAGTGGGCCCAAGGTTCCCCTTGGCTGCCCCATCAATGTAAATTTTGATCTAACAAGAAGGAGGGGCAGTCCACACCACTCCATCCCTAATCTATTTGAATCCCTAAATAGGGAGAGAAATATCCCTTTGGAGATACCATTTCTGAGCAACAAGAAAATTAGAAGGGGTTGGAGAGTGATTAGGAATAGACCTCTGATCAGGGAAAGCCACAAAGAAATTTTCTTTACTAACATTTTGAATTCTAATAACAAGAAGAGGAGCAGGGCTATCTGGATTTCTAAAAATCTTGTTGTTTCTCTCTTTCCAAAATCTCCAAGCTATATGGGGTAAGATAAACGACCATAAAAACTAGAGAGAAATATTGGGGAAGGGACATTCTATTGGAACCAACAATCCATCAACGAAGAAGGAAACACCAAATCCAATGACCAGAGATTGAGAAAATGGGATCAAATAACCCTCACACAATTACAATCCATTATGAGATGAACCAAGTCTTCAACACTTTCTTTACACAGGTAGTTCTTCTATTGGGTATGGTCATATCCCTCTTGCAAACATTATCAATGGTTAGAATCTTATTATGCACTAGAAGCCAAAAAAAATATTAAATTTTAAAATCCAATATGAGTTCTAAACAAGGTCCCAAAAAGATTGAGGAACAAGACCCTTTAATTGTAAGTTGAATACTTTAGTAACAAAGAAGGTGCCATCAGATAATCTATTCCACACCAAAATATCCTCCTTAGGAGATATTGGGATAGAAATAAAAGAAAGTCAGTCTTGCAGAGGAGCAAGGGATGGATCTAAATCAACAAGATTAGTCCACCTATTGTTTTGAATATAATCTGTAACCCAATAACCTGCATGATTCAAGCAAATATCCCTAAGATGTAAATACCAACAAGATTGAGAGAGAGGAGCATCACCCCACCACCAATCATCCCAAAAAACAATCTTGAAACCACTTCCTAAGGACCAACGAAGACCTTTCAAAATAACAGACTTGGTTTTGGATAACCACTCTATAGCACAAAGGAAGCAACCAACAGTTTGTCATCAACCAAGAAGTTAAAAATTCTCGTAAGAAGCTAAATATTTGTTGCTAACAATGGATATCCATTCATTGCTATCTCTCAAATTTCTCCAAAGATATTTAGCCACGAGGACTTCATTAAGTTCCTTGATCTTTCTAATTGCTAGACCTCCAAGATTTTTGGGCAGACAAACCTAATCCCAAGCAACAAGGTGCAATATTTTCTTGTTTTCAATAACAATCCACAAAAAAAAATTCTGACTAATTTCCATTCAAGTGGCAAATTTCTTTGGGACAAGAAAGAGATTGATAACATACACTAGAGGGTAAAAGCACAATGACATGTCACACTTTTATAAAGAAAGTGGCCAACACAACTAAAATTGTTTAACTTCGATCACATAAAAGTGACATTTCTAAATTGAATTTCAAAATAATGTAAACTGATCAAATATAGAAATAATAATGAAATTTATGTCTATAATTTTTAAATTTTTTTTCTAAAAAAATTGACATTCGTTTTATGTATTCAAAGATAGATTTTTTATTGCTGAAAATTAGGGGTTCTAGTTGGCATCACTAAAAAAAATGAAAATGAACTTTATTTTTTCTGGTTTTAATTTTCCAAATAGAGGACATATATATGCAGTGTTAATTTTTTGTTATAATTTTGATGTATATTTTTCTCGTAATAATATTTTAAAGTCCAACATAGCTAAATGTGGTAGTTTTCATTTGACATCACCTTTTGTCTACTAAATTTAATGTTATCAAAAAAAAAATTACACCCTTCTAGAGAAGATTCTCTCATCTAGTGAAAAATATATATTTTTAATTTTTTTTTTAATATCATTTAATATATTTTTAATCAGCTTCCTTTTTAACTTAAAAAACCTACTTGCAATGTTGAATTAATAAAAAATATTAAAATTAATCAAAATACTAAAAAAATTATATCTAGATTTGTGACTTTGAGCTCTACAAAAGGGTATTTTTTTATTTTTGTAAAAAATTATTCTTCCTGAAGAAAAATTGAGAAGAAGTGAAAAGTTTAAGAAATAAATACAAAATAGGTGATTTGGCTACCACATCACTTGCCACATAGGTGAGTTCGGCTGAACTAAGTTCGGCCGAACTATTTTGAATTTTTTTTTTTTAATTCTAAGCTCAAGCACTCACAAATCAGTATAATGTAGTCAATAGTTTGATAGAACTAAGTTCGGTCAAACTCTTGGCATCATTTAAGCGACACAGGGTGCCACATGGCTAGGTGGTAGGCTGGTTTGACTACCCCCAATTAGCCCCAAGTGTGACACAACTTCATGCTTTTTCCCTAAAAGATTCTGCAAAGAATCTTTAATCAATTGAAGTTTCCTAGCTTGACTAAGGAGAGCTCCTTTCTAGCCTGCAAGTTTGGATATAAATCTATCAATAAGGCTAGACGAAAAAGAATCAAGGCTAAGGCCAATGCACAAGGGTAGATTCAAATAGGTGGAAGGAAGAGAATCAATCTGGCACCCAAGAATTTGAGCAATTATGGTCTGTTACTGATCTAGAGTGTTCAAAAACAATATAGAGGTCTTAGGGAGACATACCTTTTGACCAGAAGCCTCTTCATACTACAACAAAATTTTCTTAAGATTCCTCGATTCCGAAATAGATCTCTCACCAAGAAAAATAGTGTCATCAACAAAGTGTTGACGAGAGAAAACCTGTAGGGAAGAGGAATGGGAGAATCCCTTGAGATTACCAGTATGAGCCTCCCACTAAATAAGCCTACTAAGATCTTCCCCAATCAAAATGAATAGGAAAGGGGAGATAGGATCTCCTTATCATAAACCTCTAGATGCCTAAAAAAAACTAGAGGAAGAACCATTGATGATAAAGATAACTTAGGAGTGGTAACAAGCTGAGAGATTAGTTGCAAAAAGTGACTCCCAAAAAAAAAAGGCTTGTCACACCTTCAAAGAGAAATTGCCAGATAATGCAATCATAGGCCTTGAGGAGATCCAGTTGTAGAAGGAAGCCAACCTTTTTATTAATATTTAGGGAGTGGATATTCTCATTAACTATAAGAATATAATCTAAAATTTGCCGACCTGGAAAAAAACCATTTTGTTGGATAGATTTCAGCCAAGGCAGGAGACCTTTCAACCTCATTACTGAAAATTTGGAAAAGATTTTATACAGAGAATTACATAAGATAATAGGGTAGAAATATTTGAAATGATTTCCCCCAACTTTCTTAGGAATGATAACAAAATCCTAATAGAATTTATTTTACCAAAAAAATAAATATATATCACTAAATTAAAAATAAAATAAAACATAGGAATATAGGAATATCCCTTGGTGAGTGTTGACTACACATCGTACCACTCAATTGATCCATCTAATCTAAAATAATTCTTATGCATCCATTTGTAGCCAAATAATTTCCTACTCTTTGGTAAATCAACATACTAATTCTTATATTTATTCATATTAAATACTTCCTCATCCATGGTATTATTTTAATAATTTATCTCTTGGGAGGTGACACCATCTTCCATAAAACTTTGTTGCATATAAATATAATTAAGAGTAAAATCCCAATAACAACGTAGTTAACTATACACGTCTAGTGATCTATGATGTCTTTTTGACCTCATAGCTACCAGTGAAGAATTTCCTTCCATATCTACACCCTTTTCTTCTTCAATTTTTTTGCATGATGTTTTTTTTCTCTTCTTCCCTAAAATAACATGTTCTGCATTACTTTTTTATTTCAAATGTAATTAATTCTTCCAATTTTGTTTCAATTTTAACCTTGTACCTCTCATCCTTTTTTTATTATTCTTTACGCAAATCTTAAAATTTCCTAAATCTAACATCCCTTAATGAAATAACCTTCGTGGATTTTTAATTAAAATTCTTGTATCCTTTGACATACCCATTATACATATTAAAGACATGTATTTTCATCTTAAAATCTATCTTACATTTCTTCTCTTACAAGGAAAAAATAAACTCACACTATTAGACACTTGAAAATATGTTACGATTAATTTCCTTCTTATCGATATTTTATATAATTGCATATTTAATTATAGAATATAAGTAAGAGGCATATGGTTTAAGCAACATGTAATTATAACCACCTTAGCCTAGATCAAAACTCCTATTGTATTGTAGCACCATTCAACATACTTATATCCTAGTCTAACAAGGTTCATTCAACTTCTTAGTCATGTTCTATTATACTTTAATGTTTATGGATTTTTCCTTTTCGTCCAACTATAACATTCTTGATAAAATTAAAATTCCTTACATCAAAATTTACTATAATAATTTATTCTTAGTACATTGAGATCTTCTTAGGGGTGTAATTCTCATAAATATCTAAAATTATTTAATGTTGAGAAACACCTTATAATTTATAATTGGAAAAATAAGGTCAATAATACTTATAATAACCATTGGTAATTGTATATAGAGAGAGAGTTACCAATGGGTGGGATATCCACAAGCTTTGACAGATTACTATGTATCACCTCAAAAGTCTACTTTCATATAGTTGTTATAGAGTTGAACCGTAATATATTCTATTTTTATAGTACATAACTATCACAAAAGTTAATTTTGACAAAATATTCAAATTCCCATCTCTTGCCCTTGGTTATAGGGAGTAACAAATCCCTTGATTGTAATCTGGTGGTAGACATCTCCAACTTAGAACCCATGTTCTCTTCTAAGAAAATATTATCGATAGTCATTGGTGTCCCTGTCGTCCCTGACTCCTTGCACTACATTCCTAGATTCTAGAGCACTTGAATCTATTGGTCTCAGGTAAAGTTGAGATTTATGCATGTTCTTGTGGCTTATTTATTATTTCCTTCTACTCCATCATTGATAGGGATGATGTTATCACTCTGGGTTTCTGGAAATGAGGCTCGCATACTCTACCCCTCTACTCTTGGTTGCCCTTTTTCGACCCTCTGGTTTAGCATATTGAGTTTTCCCCTACCTGGGTAAGGTTGCCTCACTTTCCCCTTCACTTTTGGTGTAATGATGCTTATGAAGCTATTGATAATATGCTAGACTGTTTCATCAAAGTAGACCCTAATACCAACCTTTTCTCCCATACCTCTTATGCTATGATTTTGGTGCATTTGAACCCTTCCAATCCACTTCCTACTAAGATTTTACAAAAAGTGGATGATCTCCCTTGGAGTTAGTTTCTAGATTATGAAGGGATCCCTTTCTAGTGAAAATATTTTTTTTAATAAGTTATTTAGCTTCTTCATGCCCCATGGTTCTCATCTACATTCTTATTCTACTTGGGGAAAGGATGTCGAAATGTGCCATCTCACGATTTTTCCTACTGCCTCATATTTTTATTGGAGTCTCCTGTGGAATTTGTGTCTCCCTCCCCTATTTTTGTACCTATTTTGATGCATCTTATTTCTCCTAATCATGTGAAATATATTTCAGTGGTTCATTCTATTCATTTTCCTATAGTCCCTACTTCAGCCCCTTTTGGTGGTTCCATGAATTTTGACCTCATTCCATCCATGGTTTCTAACTTTCTATCCTCAAACTTTCAAGTTCCTCCACTAAATTTGGTGGCTAACTTGGATAACTCATTTACTACCTCTAATGGTTCATCTAGATCACTACTTGACTAGATTCTCTTGAAAAAGATGCTTCTTCTTGGACTATTGTTTGCTGGAAGAAAAAGACTCAATCCCTCTCTATCCATAAAACTCACATTGTTATAGTGGGTCCACTTCTATGCCCCGAATCTAATTTGTATTAGCTTAGTTTTTTTCCCTTCTCTATGGATATTATCAGTTTGTTTCAACATTGCCACACTATATTTCCTTAGTCTTTTTGGTTAATCGTGTTGTTTTTTCCTACAAATAGTTTTTATTTTGATGGTTTATTTTTGACTTGTAATGGGTTGGGGCTCTTTCGTACTTAATTTAATAAAAACTAAAATATTCAACAATAAACTGTACAATATCTTTACTTAATAAGGTATTCACACCTTTTTCACAGGTAACCCAATCTAAGATATCATGATAATCATGAAATGAATCTAGTTAAATTAGTACTATTAGATAATATCGATGTATCCAATCTATATAGAGTACCATATTGTATTCCCTTACAAAACACCACATTATGTCTTATTAAATCAACCCTCTCCATCAAATGTGACATCTATTCTTTAGTTAATTATTAGAAAGATCAAGTTTCACCACTTCCACTATGTTGAAACTCTGGAACTGCAACCTAATAGAGACTAATGGTGAAAAAAAAATAAGACAAATAATAAAATATACCAAATAAACTACAAGAAAATAAAATTATTGGAAGACACATGAAACATGTACAAATAGCCTATGACCTAAACTAAGAGGAATGATCAAACGAGAATAAAATATTTCTATGCATAAGAATACATATGTATACATAGTATATATGTACACACACACACACACACATACATGTATACATATATGTATATATGTATACATATACATATATATGTATACATATATGTATATATATGTATATATGTATACATATGATATATGTATACATATATATATATATATATATATATATATATGTATATATATATATATATATATATATGTATACATATATCATATGTATACATATATACATATATATACATATATGTATACATATATATGTATATATATATATATATATGTATATATGTATACATATATATATATATATATATGTATACATATATACATATATATACATATATATATATATATATGTATATGTATACATATATGTATACATATACATATATGTATATGTATATGTATATGTATACATATACATATATATATAGATATTCATATATATACATATACATGTATGTATACATTTATATATGTATGTATGTATATGTATATATATGATTAGAAATATGTCTAGGTATGTTTATGTATATGCATATATGTGTGTATACATAAATGAATTTATGTATAGATATGCATATATATGTGTGTATGTAAGTGTGTATGTATGTATACATATATACATGTACATACATATATGTGTGTATATATCCCTGGGAAGTGGATCTCATGTGGCACTTTGGCAATATCGTTAGTGAGCATATCTCTTTGACCTAAATAAAGTGTTACAAAGTTATACAATGTTAACGATGGGGGATTAACAAGGAAATCCACTCTCTTTTGTTGCTCTAGGTTTTGTTAATATTAAATCTCTAAAGCCTCCCCATTACCCATAATAATGTCATCTTGTAACTACATGACATCTTCTTGATCCTTACAAACTCATTTTTTTATCCAATAGATATATTTTCTAGCCAAATGACTAAATTTATGACTAGAAAAGGATGATCTCTAGACCAATAAACTAATTTTTTTTTGGATCCAAAAAACATTTGAGGAAAGAATTTCAATAGATATAGGGGGGATGGTTTGATATATCAACCAAAAAAAAATATAACTAGAAGTTCTGGATGGATCTTGGAAAGACATTATATCATGATTTTCAAAATTAGCTATTTTTTTTTATAGAGTCCGCCATACTTTTAGATAGTAATGTTTAAGGGTAAGATTGGGAAGTTTGTTCCAAGTAGAAAAAAACATTAGCTTTAATCACAAAAGAATAAAACATTAGGGTCCCATGGTTAAATATTTAAACTGAATCCATTTAAGACCCAATATTTTTTCTTGAGAATGACATCTCTAGCTTTTGAGAATCTAAAAATGGACATAAAACCCTCAACATTTTATCAACAAAAAAATATCATATACATCTTCCCATGACTCACAAACCCAAGAGAAAAGAATGTCTTTACTAGGTATAAGGTTGTAGAAGTTATCTAATAATTCTTTCTACTTAGAAAACACTTGAAAACCCTCTTCCTTTTCCTTTTTATCTACTTATTATCTAAATTATGGTTTAGGCCTCAAAATCTTATGCATCCTTCCTTTAGTAAGGCTTCCTTTATTTCCACGAGTCACTAGTCACCTCCTTTTCCTTTATAGAACCTTATTAGTGTTCTTTTATGTGACAAATGAATGACTTACTTTATATATGTGTGTGTGTGTGTGTGTGTGTGTGTGTGTGTGTGTGTGTGTGTGTGTGTGTGTGGATGTTTGCTGCAAATATGTTCTTATGAGATATCTTTGAATGTTTGAGAAATGTGTTGTCATTGTTGTCAACATATTTTCTTTGTCTAGTATAGTAATGCATTGAAGTTGACTTAGATGGTTTGTGCTATATATTGATGATCAGTGTTTGTGGATTAAAAGGTTTGTATAGTGATATCTCTAGTTGATTCAGTGCAAGTGTCAGAGGTGTGCATGAAGATTTGAGTGGGTTATGAGTATCTGTGTTGTGGCTAGTTTTTCTATTGATAGTGTTTAGTATTTTGATCTGCATTGCTCTGCATTGAAATATCTTTATTTACAGATCTCGAGATTATGCTTGGGATATTGGCATGTGTCCTCAAATCAAGTGGTTTGTGGTTTGGAGCTCTGCAAGTGATTTTTCCAGATCGTGTGCTATCTATGTTGGTGGTTTGCATTGATCAATGAGTGCGTTATTGACGATTTTATTTGATTCAGTGGTGTTCTTCATGTTCTTAGCCGACATGATGCTTGTAGCATGTTGCAGATTTTTGAGATATAATTCTTGGAGGTGTTTCATATTCAAGGTGGTGATTTTGGTCCATGCTATGTCTTAGTTGACATTGTTTTGGTCTGCATGTGATATTGTAGTGTGTATGGTTACATTTTTATAATTAGGAGATATGTATTGAGCTGACCTTTATGATATTGATCCAAGGTAGATGTCATGTATAAATAAATGTAATACCTTTGTAATTGGGTGGTACTATGTTGTGGATGAGTGTATGTGAAAATAATGTATTGATATTTTGGAGGTAGAGCAAAAGTGTGAGAAGAGGAAGTTGTATGTGCTTAACCGGAACTATAACAACGCATGACGAGATGCCATTCTATTAGTTCATGATCTTTGGAATATAATTTGAATCTGTGTGTGAGATAGTGAGTCTTCCCAAGATTGTTGCCCTTTGTTGTTTTTGAGCAGTGAGCTCTAAGCAATGTGCTTGAATGCATGTGCATTCCCCATTGTAATATTCATATACTTCTAATAGTGTATCATCATATTGTGTTCCCACCATGTTTTTTCCCTTGACTGGGTTTTTAATGTCAAAAATCTTGGTGTTATGTGTGTTCATGTTGTGTTGTGGATTTGTGCTTTCACTGTTAATTATCAAATTTGAGATTAAAGGAAGTTGTTGGAAGTTTTGGTGACAATATATATATATATATATATATATATATATATATATATATATATATATATATATATATATATATATATATATTGATGCAAATAATCTAAATCCAAACTTCTCATGGGACAAATTTCTACCTTCAATTTCTACTATACTATTGTCTTTTTCTCGATACTGCCAAAAGAAGCTTGGATTTTCTTCCCCATTTTTGTCTTTTTTTTTCAATCCAATTTACACGTGTTTGTCTTTGGAAATAATGTAGGCTATCAAGCTTGTTTATGAATATATTATCCTTATATGGGATATCTCAATGAACAACCTCTACACAGGAAATGTGACCATTGCTAGGTCTATAATGCTCCGTCAATTATATACACATAATTGATATAGAATTGATGATAAAATAAGGAATGTACATATTAATTTATGTAATTCAGATGATTGGAGTATATAATTCTAGAAATTATGAATGTACATGATTTATGATGAGGATGTCCCATTAATATTTAATGGGGCTATATGGACAAAAAATTATGTGAATAGGGAATGGAAGAATGAAAGAAAGATGAAATAGTAGAAAAAAAAGATAGAATTATCCATTTGAGATATAATTAGGCTAATAAAATACTGAATTATATGTAAGAAAGAATTTATTTATTTTTAAGGCGAAAGTGGACAAAGCCACTAATATATATATATTTTATTAGAAAACTAATTCAAGAGTTCCATAAGAAAAAAACTAGCAAGAAAACCCTATTTCATTGCACGAATACAAAATCAGAAAAAAAGACCTCCAATCTACAACTATGGGCATAGCAGAAGAAGAGAGGAAAAGAAAACCCTCTCAATAGAATAGTGTCTGTGGCAACCTATACATGAATTCATATAGTGGAGAAACTTCCTCAATTACCGTAGTTCTGTATCGGGTCAGGGAGTGTACATTTCACCCTTCCAAAAGAACAAAATTGTCCCGAATGAAAAAACAAATTTTATAATCAGTCCAAATCCATTGGAGGCCTGGTTCGGCCTCCAATAGAGTATTAACGGGAACTTCATTCCAAGCATTAGTATCCCGAAAACCATTGTGTCATGGCACATCAACTTCAGCATCACCCCGATCGACTATCTTGAGGAAACAGAAATTATGTTAATTGAACCTGAAATAATCCTAATGTCGTAATCATCATGAGACTTCATCTTTCGTGGTGATATAATAAAATGAGAGCCGAATCTAGAATCATCACACCAAACTGCTCAAGCACGAAAGACAATGATGTGAGGTCACAAAGAGGTACTTCACAAAAATACATTCCAGGACAATGTGTGTGAAACCAATGTCTATGCGACAACCAATTATATAATATGCAACCCTTCTCCCAAATTAAATCAGATAAGGTATGGTGAACAAACTAGAGCACAATCTCAGAATCAATAATATTCCTCAAAATTGGAAATTCAACCCAATTGAATGAAGTGAGTGAAGAATCAAGGTTGATGCCAGATGCTCCCATATTGGCAACCATATTAGCTAGCTTGTTACCTTCCCTATAGGAATGGGATAAATGACATTCTTCTAGTGAATCAAGCATTACCCAAACCTATTTCAAAACATATCCTGTTTTCCAAGAATGTGAATTACGACTAGCATAGGCATTAATAACAACTATCGAGTCACCTTCAATGTGCAATTTATTAAAATCCAGATGCTTAGCTAATGTCAAACCATGAAGAAGAGCCAATCCTTCTACCATGTTGTTAGTAACATCAAGAATGCTTATTTAATTGGGTAGTGTACATTAATGGGAAAGTGAATTAATTAAATAATTTAATTATTTGGTTAATTTTGAAGAAGGTTGCACTAATAAAAATTTAAGTGTCTACACATTAAATTTAGGAGCTCTAGAAACTAGTTATACTCAAATCCTATCGAACATAAGAATTTCCAAATAAAGTAGACTTTGAATTGTCAATTTTTTTAGGACATTAATCTTGTTAGATACATTGCTTCTCGTGACATGTTTTTTGGTGTTTCCCATGCTTATTTTAAATAAAAATTTCACTAGGAGAAAACCATTCAAATCAAGCTCTTTCCCATGGAAAAGATGCTTCCCTTTAAAATTATCTATACCTACAAAGCCCCTTATAGTAGATAGTGAGACAAAGTACCATTGAGTCATAATAAGATAATTTACCTCATTTTAGACAAGTTTGTACTAAGCAACATTTAGGTGTGTACATTTTTCCCATTTGATACAATATTGTGAGCAAGTTATATTTTGTCAAAGAAGAACAAAAAGTAGGATGAGGTGGATTTTTGTTGGTAGGCTTCCCCCAGTCACTTAAAAGAATAAGGATGGCAATGGAGGTGATGTTTCCACAAGAGATCTTTTGGGCCTAATGTGGCTTGGGGGGTATTTTGAAACAAGGAAGGAAGATGAGAAGATGTGAGCTAACGATATAATATAATCATTTAGTTTATTTAATTTTGGAGGTGATGAGTCCTAACTAGATAATATAACCATTTATCTTATTTTAAATATGATTACTAAATTAATTTAGGTGTATACATTTTGTCCCTCTATAATACAAATTTGTGGCTAATTGCCATTTTTTAGAGAATAATAAAAAATAGGAAGAAGTGGAGCTTGGGTAGTAGGTTGTTTAACCACTTAAAAGAATAGGGATGATGATAGAGGTGATACAATGTGATGTCCTAGCCTAAATTCTATGATGGTGCAGATTCCCATTAGACATGTACCCAAGGCTAGGACCCACTCACAATCGAGCATCCATGTGTCTATGAGGGGGTTGACCTGCTAAGTGGGACAAAAACCCCACTCTTAATACTAGTGGGTGTCATTCAACATTAGTTTGAGCTTTTGGCATAGTGGTTGCCTTACTTGGTATCAAATTCGAGGTCTTGAGGTCGAGCCCTACAAATTGTGGTGGTTTGTGATGTCCCTTCCTAAATGTTACAATGGTGTGGATTCCCATTCAGTGTGTACCCAAGGCTAAGACCCACCCACGATCAGGCATTCATGTGTCCACAAAAAGGTTAGCCTACTAAGTTGGACAAAAAGATTACTCTTAATACTAGTGGGTTCCATTCACCATTAGTTTAGGATTTAGGTGTAGTGATTGCCTTGCTTATCTAAGCAATGCAACCACTATTCTAAAAGCCTAAACATAAGGCAACCACTATGCCAAAAGCCTGGACTAATGGTAAATGACACCCACTATTATTAAGAGTGGGGTTTTTGTTCCACTCAGCAGGTCAACGCCCTCCTGGACACATGACTACCCGATGATGGGTGATTCCCAACCTTGGGTACATGCCTAATGAGAATCCACACCACCATATCATTTAGGTTGGGACATCTCATACAAGCATAAGAGAGATTTTTCAACCTAATGGGGCTTGGGAGGTAGTTTGGAAAGACAAAGAATGATGAGAAGATGTTCTATTGGGGATAAAATATTATGTGAAAGTAACCATATTTGGATGATGTACCATTGATATAGAATTGGTAATAAATAAGATAAGACAAGATGATTGATGTCATTGAGATGACTGGAGAAGAGGATTCTATAATTCATAGATGTATATGATTAACGATGATGATGTATCACAAGGATGTAATGGAACTATGATGGCACAAGATTCTATGGATAGAGGATAGATGAGATAAAGTATGATAAAAAAATTAAAAATAAATAAAGTGGAACTATCCATGTAATGTGAAATTAGAGTAATTAATAAATTATGTGTTAGAGGGGAATGACTAATAATATAAATATTTTAAATAGGTGTGGTACATTAGTTGAAGTGGGTTAACTAAATTATGTAATCATTTAGTTAATTTTGTAAGATGTTTTACAAGGAAAAGTTTAGGTACTATATACTAGATTTGGGAGATCTAAACCTATTGCATACATTTCCTGTTGGAACATCTATATTTTTTGATTTTTCGTTCCTCCTTTGAACAAAGATTTTACTAAGAGAAATTTATTCAAATAAAGCTCTTCTTCTTGGGCAAGAGTCTTATCTTTAAAATTATCTATACCTAAAGAGTCCATTGTAGTAGGGTGTGAGAACATAGAGTCTTAATAGGATTATTCCTCTATAAATGCCCATAACCATTGCGTGCACAACATTTAAAGGGGGGGGTGGTTCATAATATGTTTGTTGGATCCATAATGTGTTCCACAATCTTATCTCTAAAGACTTGGGTAGTGAATTATTTAAATCAACTTCAATACAAATAGGAGCATAGGCAGATACCTTTTCTTTCAAGAGTATGATTTGAAGAACCCAACGGTTTACTAAGAATTGCTATAATAGATTCCAAAATATTTGAACCCCAAATATTTATATGAAGCTGAAGGTGATGAACCTAAACAAAAATCTTATATAAGTACTCTTCCACCAAATAAAATCACACATACCATGATTTGATGAAAATTTCAACTTGCTTATGAAAGTATGAACCATTCTGAAAAATTATATCCCGACCCCCTTCTAGATAAGCTATAATAAAATACCTATTTATTACAAAAATAAATTAAAAAAAATTATCACTTTCCATTTGCTAGGTTTGATAAACACATACTTCCAAAGAGAGAATGGAATTTGAATACTCATAAATGTGTAGATCAACGCATGTTCATAAAGATAAATATGACCATTAATTAAAATAATGTTAATTATCAAAATAGTGTCATAATGTTTTCATCTTAGATCTATCTCCATCTCATTTATTGCATTCCCCAAATAGTGAACAATATTGTCATACCTTAATGAAAAAGGTTCATTCGATCAAATAACAACTTAATAAGAAAAGATAGGAGGATCCCTTGGACCTCCTTGTCCCACTATGAAAACACCTCAAACACTCATAGAAAATATAACACAATCTTCTAGAATAGCATGTAGAACACATAGCAAAATCAAAACACTTTGAAGAAAGAATAGGCAAAAAATAAGCTTTCAAATGTACAAACATGCAAGAGCCAACAACATCTCATGCACAAACAAAAAATTTCCTTCTTTCCTCCCTTTTTTTTGGGATGTGGTTATTCTCCACACAAAATGGTGATCCATAAAAATGCTTGAATCTGCATAATAAGACAAACTTTCGCAAGATTTTCTGTGTTTTAAAAGTATTGTGAAAGGAGATTATTAAAATTAGATGAATGAAAATCTTGTGCTATACAAATTTGAGTTTTCATCAGTATACCATTTTAGATAGATAATAACCATAACTCTTTTCTTGG
Source organism: Cryptomeria japonica (assembly GCF_030272615.1). Lineage (NCBI taxonomy): Eukaryota > Viridiplantae > Streptophyta > Pinopsida > Cupressales > Cupressaceae > Cryptomeria > Cryptomeria japonica. The sequence continues at coordinate 275,166,736 of NC_081414.1, read as the reverse complement.
GTTCACTAACCTCTTTGCTCCTGACTTGGGGGTTGCTGGTGTTGGTGTGTCCAATGGATCCCGGATTTTGAAGTTTAACGGTTGTCTTGAGAGATGCAAAGAGAGGCCAAAACTGGTAATACTGCCTGAGATGATTGCCAAGGATGTGGAATATTTTTCAAAGCATTCACTTGATGGCAACTTTTTGGGAATGAGGGCTTCTCAGCAGTTTCTAGAGAATTGGGCTCAGAGGATTTGGGCGCCGGAAGGGGAAACAAAGATTATGTTGTTGGTGAACAACTACTTAATGGTTACATTCAATTGCATGGAGGATCACAATAGGGTCTTTGAAGGAGGCCCATATTTTTATAACCAGGTGGGGTTGTTCATCAAACCTTGGCATGCAGGGTTTAACCCTTTGGAGGAGCTCCCAAATAGGGTCTTAGTGTGGGTTTGTTTACCACGTTTTATAGTGGAATGTTGTCGGGAGGATGTGTTGTTGATGCTCGCTTTATTGCTCGGGAAGTCAGTTGGATCTTCAATGCAAACCTTAGGGAGAAAGGTAACAACTTTTTCTCGTATCTGTGTTTAAATTGATCTTAGTAAGCCTTTGTTAGATGCTATAGATGTGTGTGTGGGATCTTATTCTTGGGTCCAATAGCTGGATTATGAGAATTTACCATTTCGGTGTCATCTATGTCATGAGTATGGTCATTTGCAGTGCAAGTTCCCTAGGTATCAATTGGTTGTGCATCAACCTCAACAGCCTTCCCGTAACCTAGATGGGGCTGATAAAGAAAAAGCTTCCATGTCTAATGAGGTGGTGGGTATTGATGGTTTTGTCCTAGTTAATACAAAGAATAGGAATCAGGGACAAAAGAGGTCTTTGTAGGAGAGACAAGAGGAGGATACCTTTAACAAATTTGAAGCCTTGGATGAACTTAGCCAACAGGAGGTGAATCTGGGGTTAATTCCCTTGGATCAAAGTGCATCATGGTTGGTTCCTGATAGTGTGAACTAGGATTCTACCCAGGTTCAACATGTGGTTGGGAGTCAGCAAATGGAGATGGATTAGCTAGTCATGGCTCAGTTGGGACCCACTTCTGGTGCTTAAGTGAAGTTGGCTGGGGGGGATGTTTCTCCTGCAACACATAAATTGGAATCTTTTGGGGTCAAAAGTAATAAGATCTCCTTACATCTGGGTCTTCATCAGAAAAAACATTAAAAAAGGAGCAACAAAGAAGATTCCAAAGGTTGATAGAAAGAAGCACTTGGATAAGATCAAATTGATGGGGGAGAATTTGGTTGAGTCAAGGTCAGTAAAGACTTTGGATTCTCATTTTTCCAATCCCCCTAATTGATTGTGCTATCATGAAATGTGAGGGGCTTGAATAGTGGCCCTAGACAAAAAGCTATTTGGGAGTTGATAAGGAGGCATTCTCTAGATGTCCTTTTCTTGCAGGAAACTAAATTATCTATGGAAAGTATGTTAGGTTTGGTGCCAAAGATGTGGGGGAGACGTTGTTGGCATTGTATGAAGATTCTATTAATGAAGTCCAAGTGTTGTCATTGATATCAATTGTAACTAGTAATGGAGTTGTATTGCGACTGGTAGTGATGTAGTAATGCAAACTATAGTTGAGCAGTGAAGGAAATCGGTATTATATTGAAGCAGAGAGATCAACCGATAACCCTACCTGTTGACATGCCAAACCCTAACCGATGGAGCTTGCTGAATCGGTTGTGTTGATCTATGATCAAATGGTGATCATAGATGATTATGCCACATATGCATGATGCATGTGATGAGTTTCAAAGTGGTTTTGGCCCATAGAGATAACATTTTTATCTTGGGAATGAGCAAGTACATTGCATGAAGTGAAAACTGCGTGATGTGTTACAAGATCCAATGTGCGGTGATCTAGGAGTGGTCGAGATTGTCTTAAACAATGTGTAGATGATTGCTATGTAATCTAACGGTCATGTTTGAACCAACTTGTTTATAATCTCTATGAGATACTAGGTTTTGTGATGTGTTGTTGACCTATTGTTTTGCTTATAAAGACAATGAATTATTTTGTAGTAGTGTTGGCAATTTTGGTTAAGTGTCAGTGTGATTGATTACCGAACCAGAAGGAGTATCTATAGAATGTGTGAAGGAAAATAGGAGCATAAAAAGGATCTAATCAAGCAGAGTAGTGCTATTACTAGATCATCAAAAACCATGTTGTTCTCTAACAATTACAACAGTTAAATCCCTTAACTAGTTAAGATTTAACAGGCTTGGTGTTTTCTAAATCGTCTAACCAATCCCTTAACCGGGTGGTCCTTAACTAGATCTATTCCTAACAAAATATTTTTGTAAAGCTTCTAAAAAGGCTTGGCTCCTAACAGGGCAAACTTCAGAAGAGTTCAAAATAATTGTGGCTATTCATCCCCATCGTGGCTTTTCCCATTTGGGTTTCCACATGAAAAATCATTGTGTCAAGTGGTGAATGGTTTTTGTGGTTATGTTCTGATATGGTTAATTTGTTTAACTGGTAAAGACACTTAGATGTGTTAAGATGACTGGATGTAATCTTAAATGTGCTATTACTAATATAAGTAAAGTGGTTTGATGCATTAGTTAAATGGTTTGAGAGTTTCAGATCTGTTACACTATTATATTAGTATCTTAGTCAACAAGTAAACTTGATAGTGCAGTTGCAATTTATGGTACAGTGTTTAAACCAATTAGTTCAGTGATTGATTTATGAGTTGGGTTTTAGTTTGGTGAAAGTTTTTTTAATTTTATATCTATTGATTCATCCCCCTCTTAGTAGTTGTTTGGATCCTTATTGATTCATCATATCATCAATTGGTATTAGATCTTTTCAGGTCCTCTTGTGTTTAAGCCTAACAGCTTCAGGTAAAGATCTAGAAGAACATGATGAAGAAAGAAGGTTCGCAATTCAATAGGGAAAACTACAAAATCTAGAGTGATAGGATGAAGATCTATATCAAGAGCTTAGGAAGTTATTATTGGGAACGTGTTGTTACCAAATATAACTTGCCTAGTGGGATTCTGTCAGATGATCAAAAGGAGCAACAAGATAATAATCAAGCATTGGAGGCCATTATCAGTTCCTTATTTGATTCAGAGTATGTTAATGTCCATGGTTTGGATTCTTCTTATGATGTGTGGAAGAAACTTGAGGATATCTATAGCGGTGATGAGCATGTGAAGATTTTCAGAGAAGAGAGTCTGGTAAATTTGATGACATGTGGATGGCTGAAGGTGAGAATATTCAACAATATAGTCAGAGGATCAAGGAGATAGTCAGTGAGATCAAAAAGTGTTGGTGGTAAAGTGGAGGACACAATAGTGGTTATCAAGGTGTTGAGAACCCTTCTACCAGTCTATTCTATCCAAGTTACAGCCATTCAGGAACTCAAGTCTATTGATAAAACTAAGGTAACTCTTGACTCCATCATTGGTAAACTGACTACTTTTGAGTTAAATTGTTATGATGGTAGTATTAAAAAATCAGAGTCTGCATTTAGAGCTTCAATTTCTAACCCACCGATAAGGAGAAGTAGAGAAGCTAGTCACAAACATGAGTCCAGATCCAGTAGAGAAGTTGATGATGAAGACAACCTGATTGATCTTGAAGCATTGTTGGTCAAACGGTTACCCAGAAGTATCAGTAAATACAAAGGTAAGTTAACTTTGAAATGTTTTGCATGTAACCAGATCTTACATATTGCAGCTAACTGTCCAAATGGAGACAATGAGCAAAAACGTGAAAGTATAAGAAGTACAAAGGCAAAGGTAAAAGAGATTTCCTCATTGCAGTGGATGGAGGAATCACAAATGAGGAATCTGAGGGCAATGCAAATTAAGACATTGACTTTTTCATCATTAAAGAGGAGACATCAGCTGAGAAGGCATTAGTCTCTTGCATGGATAGTTCTAATGATTCAATTATAGATAGTGGTTGTTCACACCACATGGCCGGTGACCAGAGTAAGTTTCTTACTTTGAAGGAATTTGATGGAGGTGTTGTGAGATTTGGAAATGACTCACCATGCATGGTAAAAGTAAAGGGAATCATTTCTCTTAATGGAAAGAGTAGTGCAAATGATGTCTACTAGGTTGAAGTATTGAAACACAATCCTTTAAGTGTTTCTCAACTCAATGACAGAGGTTATCCACTAGAATTCAAGAATGGGATGTGCAAAATCTATGGAAGGAAAGGTGAACTGATTGTAACTAGCAAGAAGACAAAAGGTAACTTGTTTAACCTAAATTCTAAAGTCAATAGTTGCTTAATTGCAAAAGTAGATGATTGTTGGCTTTGGCATCGAAGATTCTGTCATGTAAATTTTGATAACATTGTAAAAGTCAATAAGTCCAAATCAGTAAGAGGTTTGCCTCAGTTGGACAAACTAGTTAATTCTCTGTGTAAGGAATGTCAGTTAGGGAAGATGACATCCTCAACTTTTAAGATCAAATATTTCTCAGTAGAACATTTACTATATTTGGTTCATACAGACCTCTGTGGACCAATAAGGACTAGTATTATTCAAGGTGATCGATATTTTATGATCTTCACTAATGATTTCTCAAGAATGATGTGGGTCACATTCTTGAAGGACAAAACAAAAGCCTTCAACAAGTTTAAGGCATTCAGGGCCTTAGCTAAAAAGGAAAGTGAAAAGAAGATAAAGTGCTTAAGAACTGATCAAGGTGGTGAATTTACTTCAGAGGAATTCACTAGATACTATGAAGACAATGGAATTAAGAGGCAACTTTATGCACCTAGGACACCACAACAAAATGTTATTGCAGAGAGGAACAATCTGTCAGTTGTTGAAGCTGCTAGAACTATGATAATACGAAGAGGTGTAGCTAAAACTTTATGGAGAGAAGCTATCACTACAACTGTCTACACTATAAACCAAATATTGGTTAAAAGAGGTAAGGATAAAACTCCTTATGAATAGTGGTATGGTTGATCACCTAATGTCAATTACTTTAAGGTTTTTGGTAGTAAATGTTTTATCAAGAGAGGTGACTATGTTGGTAAGTTTGATGCTAAGAGTAATGAAGGCATCTTTCTTAGTTACTCCACCAAGAGCAAAGCCTACAAATGTTACAACAACTGGACAAAGAATATCATTGAAACTGCTAATGCCCGAGTGGATGAGTGTCCTGAAGATACATGAGAAACTAGTGAGGAGAAGAAGGAAGATGAACCTTACATTCTGATTTTGGAACCAGAACCGGTGAAGCCAAAAGTTGGTGAAATGAATACAATAGTACCAGTTCAACCAGAATAGGTAGATTTTTCAAAAGACGAAGATAGTGAGGAAGAAGAACCTGAAGACCATGATCATGTTATTCCAAGGTATGTAAGACTCAATCATTATCGTAATCATATTATTGGAGATAAAGATGCTGGTGTATTAACTAGAAGATGAATAAGAGAGAATTCTTGTATGATCTCCACTATTGAGCCTAGAACAACAAAGGAAGCTTTTGGAGATGATCACTGGATCAAGGCTATGGAAGAAGAGCTTGACTAGATTGAGAAGAACAATACATGGACCCTAGTACCCAGACTGGTAAACAAAAATGTAATAGGTACTAAATGGGTATTGAGGAATAAACTAAATGAAGATGGAGTAGTAGTTAGAAACAAGGTCAGACTGGTATGCAAAGGCTATGCACAGGAAGAAGGTGAAGACTATGGCAAGACATTTGCACTAGCTGTTAGATTGGAAGGTGTTAGGACTCTACTTGCATTTGCAGCATATAGACGATTCAAACTATATCGAATGGATGTGAAGTCAACATTTAGAAATAGAATATTGGAAGAGGAAGTCTACATTGAACAACCAGATGGTTATGCTTTGACTGATGCAAAGGATATGGTGTGCAAACTGCAGAAGGCACTATATGGACTAAAGCAAGCACCTAGGGTATAGTATGGAAGACTACATTCACACTTGGTGAAGATAGGTTTTTAGAGAGCTAGTGAAAGACAACAATATATGTCTCAAGATTGAAGGAGATAAGATACTGGTTAGTGAGGTATTTGTGGATGATATCAATTTTGGAGGCAATAATGACATGTGTGATGACTTTACAAATGAGATGAAAAGTGAATTTGAGATCTCTGGTAGGAGAGATAAAAATTTTTATAGGTTTGCAAATTGAACAGATGAAGAATGGTATCTTTATCACATAGTACAAATATGTGAAAGAAGTATTGAATACATTTGGAATGGGAGACTGTAAACCAGTTGGAACACCAATGGTTACACGCTGTAAATTGTCTAATTAGGAGGAGGATGCTGCATCTGTGGATGAAAAGGAGTATAAGTCTATGATAGGGAAACTACATTATGTTGTTCACAATAGACCAGATATTGCTCATGCAGTTGGATTAGTTGCCAGATTTCACAAGAACCTGAAGGAGACACACATGGTAGAAACTAAAAAGATATTCAGATATCTGAAAGGTACTATTGATTATGAATTATGGTATCCATATCGAGGTAGCTTTGATTTGAAAGTCTATCTTGGAGAATTATTTCTTGGAAGAAGGATTGTATCTTGGAGCAGCAAGAAGCAAAGTTGTATATCACAGTCAACTACTCAAGCTAAATATGTTGTTGCGTATATGAATTGTACCTAGGCAATCTGGATGAAACACATTTTGGAATGATTCAAGTTGAAAATCTCAAAATCGGTAAGTATTTTATGTGATAACACTAGTGCAATAAACATCTCAAAGAACCCAGTGTTGCATGCTAGAACCAAGCATATAGAGTTAAAATATCATTTCTTGAGAGAGAAAGTGTACAGTAAAGATGTGTTACTGGAGCATGTATCTACTAAGGAATAGATAGCCAATATCTTTACTAAACCTTTGCCTAAGGCTACTTTTGAGTATCTTAGAGGTCAGCTAGGGTTTGTGCTCCTACATGAGGTCAATTAAGCCGATGTGGAAGACATCTGTCCCATAGCTTATTGAAGATATTGAAGTAGGATTGGTGTAGAGTGGAGCTAATCCATCGGGGGAGCAACTAGTTGCAGAACAATGAAGTATGACACTGTATGTTTTACTTTCACATTGGCATTGTTCTCAAAGGGGGAGAAATTTATGATTTTTAGGGAGAAGAACTCTAGCCAATTACTAGCTGAAGACATGGAAAAATGTAAATTGAAGGAGAGTACATGAAAAATGTAAACCAGGATTCCTATACCTGTGTATCTACATTACTCTCAATCATCACAACCAAAGGGTATTGAAATTTGTATTTCCATCAATGCCAAAGGGGGAGATTGTTGGCATTGTATGAAGAATGCAGTAATGAAGTCCAAGCATTGTCATTGATGTTAATATTAACTGGTAATGGACTTGTATTGTAACCGGTAGTGATGTAGTAATGCAACCGGTAGTTGAGCAATGAAGGAAACCGATATTACTATTGAAGTAAAGAGATTAACCAATAACCCTACCTATTGATATGCCAAACCCTAACCGATGGAGCTTGGTGAATCAGTTCTGTTGATCTATGATCAAATGGTGATCGAAGTGTTAGGATAACTGGTGAACAACTGAGAGGGGGGGTGAATTAGTTGTTAACCAATAATATCATTTAAACCACTTAATAACCTTAAACCAGATTAAGTATAGGTAAGGCAAAAATAGATACCGGTAAGCAATAAAAATTAACAATAAAATAGATAATCAACACAATGCAACCATACCGCATAAAACCATGATTTGTACGTGGAAAACTCGGAAAGGGAAAAACCATGATTGGAATCCTACCCAGAGTCAGATGATACTTCTGTAGAAAGTATGTGATACAATGAGGGGCCTGCACATGCAGGAAAGCAAACTACCTAGAGCATACTGCTCATTACAAAAGAGTCTCATTGACTATAGAGAGGTTAAAACCACCTTAAGATAAATGGACAACAATCCAATAGAGTGAACTGCTAGAGATAGCATCTACCATGCTTGATTGCAGTCCCAGTTAAGCTCAATACTAGAGGTCTTTGACCTCTTCCTTAATCCCAATTCGCTCACCTATGATCGACCAAATCTCCTTTGCATATGATATTGCATTCCAAGACCATGACACTTATTCCACATTACCATACCCTAATCTACAATGAGATCTTACATCATTTTATACCAACCCTAAGGCCTAAACCAATTAGGTCGTCCACCTAAAAGATATTACAATAGAATCATTACATAATACAATATTACAATTATATTCCATGTCAGCTGAAGACCAAAACAACAATAACCAATCCATAGAACATCTTGAAACATCCTGGTAACATGTAGAGAACATGTTATCATGATACCGGTGCATAACCTAAATAGGCACCAGACCTATTCTAGGTCCACCACACCAAAGAAATGTCTTCAAGTAGTTGAAGCATGATCAATTAACATCTTCAGCATCCCGAAATCCATCTAAAAGCCGCACCAATGCCACTTATGCATCCTATCAAGATTTCTTAGTGAAATGTCTGCCGGTTAAACCTTAAACCAATGTCGGTATGGATTTACAAGAGTGTATGATATCATCCGATTACCAAGTCAATACCAACTGACCAAAACATGTTCTAGGAGCATATAACATATAAAATCAAACATACTCCATTGATCCAAACATGTCAGTAGTGTCCAACAAATAGTCTCTTATATCGGTAACACTAGATCTTCTACTGGTAACCAAAACTTGTCTATTGGTAACCAATCATAACAGCTAGTGTTGACATCAATGACAAAACATCAATGCAACACATAATCAATTCATCCATAATGCCAACAATCTCCCCCTTTGGCATTGATGGCAACACTAGATGTGAAAAACATCTAAGTACCAAAAAAATGCTAAACAAGTCTCCCCCTATGGACGATAACCAACAATCTCTTGAATAACTCTCCCCTTGTGAAAGATATCTTTGTAAAGTTCTGCATTTATTTTTTGCATCACTATCTCTCTCCCTTTGACATCAATGCTAGAAATCTAACACAAATATCAAAGGAATAATGTAGACCTTTGAATCTCAAATCTGGCTACTCCCCCTAAGTAGTAGCATCACTCATCAGTGTCGGAATGAATAATATCTCTGATAATGCATGTCAGACTGATGACAAATTGCATCAATCAAGTCTCTGTCGGATGGGCAGAAATCCCTAACCTATTTCTCAAATACTCAAATGATTCCTTAGATAGTGGTTTAGTGAATATATCTGCAATTTGTTCTTTAGTGTTCACATAAACCAATTTGACTTCCTTTCCTTCTACATTGTCCTTCAGAAAGTTATACTTTATTGATATATGCTTAGTCTTAGAGTGAAATACCGGATTCTTAGACATGTCAATAGCTACAGAGTTATCACAGTAGATAACTACCGGTTCACTACAATTTACCTTTATATCCTTCAACATTTGCTTCATCCACAAGACTTGAGTGCAATTAGTTGTTGCTACAACATACTCAGCTTCTGCAGTAGATAAAGAAATGCATGACTATTTTTTGTTGATCTATGAAAGCAGTTTCTTTCCAAGAAAGAAAGATCCACCATAAGTGTTGTTCCTATCATCAATATCTCTTGCCCAATCTGAGTCAGTATATGCACATAAAGTGAAATCATCATTTTTAGAATACCATAAGCCATATTCTATTGTTCCTTGCAAATACCAGAATATCCTCTTTACTGCACATTCATTATTTTTTTTAGGATTACTTTGATGTCTTGAAACAATACTTACTGCATTCATAATATTTGGTCTAGTCTGAGTTAAATATAACAGACCACCAATCATAGACTTATACCTTGTCGGATTTACCAGTGTAGAAGTATCGCTGATAGATAATTTGTCACTTGTCATCATAGTTGTATTTACCAGTTTGGAATTATCCATACCAAACTTCTTCAACAATTCCCTCAGATACTTAGTTTGATAGATAAAATTGCCTTTGTCAATTTGAGTAATCTGCAAGCCTTAGAAAAATTTCATCTCACCAATCATGGACATTTCAAATTTATTAGATTCATATTGTTAGCAAATTCCATGCACAATTTATCTTCTCCTCCAAAAATGATATCATCAACAAATACTTCAATATTCATAATATCATCATCAGTGATCTTATAATATAAATTACTATCAGCACTGCCTTTGGTAAAACCAAGCTTCAAAAGATATTTATCCAACCTTGCATACCAAGCTCTAGGAGCTTGTTTCAATCCATATAAAGCTTTCTTCAATCTGCAAACCATATCTTTATCATCTGTAAATGAAAATCCATCAGGTTTCTCAATGCATACTTCTTCCTCAAGTTCACCATTTATAAATGCACATTTAATATCTATTTGATAAACCTTATACTTCTTATAAGCTGCATAGGCAAGAAATAGTCTAACAGCTTCAATCCTAGCTACATGTGCAAATGTCTCACCATATTCAATTCCTTCCATTTGAGAATATCCTTTATAAACCAATCTAGCCTTGTTTCTTATAACTTGACCATCCTCATTTAGTTTATTCCTAAAAACCCATTTCGTTCTAATAACATTCTTATTTTTAGGCCAGGGAACTAAAGTCGAAGTCTCATTCTTCTCTATCTGATCTAATTCATCCTCCATAGCTTTTAACCAATGTTTATCTTTACAAGATTCAATAACAGATGTCGGTTCAATTTGAGAAACAAGACATACCTCTTCATTTGTTAGTCTTCTTCTTGTCATAACTCCCTTGTTCCTATCTCCAATTATTTGATCTTCAGAATGATTTAATCTTACATGCCTTGGTGTCTTTTGAATTTCAGGTTCACTGCTCTAATCATCAGTCACAATTGAATTTTCTAATTATGCCGATGTAACTATCTTAGTTTCCTATACCGGTTCAGTTATGATCATTTCCACTGTCGATTCCCTGTCATATGATATAGATTGATTTTTGTATTTCTCATCCACTTTCACATTAGCACTCTCCACAATTTTCTGCAATCTTTTGTTATAACATCTATATCCTTTTCTTTGAATTGAATAACCTAGAAATATCTCTTCATCACATCTAGGATCAAACTTTCTAATTGAATCATCTCTTTTGATATAGCATTTACTTTCAAAAATTCTAAAATATTTAGCAGTAGGTGTATGTCCAAACCATAATTCATAAGGGGTCTTATCGGTTTCACCTTTGATGTGAACTCTGTTGAATGTGTAGATTATTGTACTCGTTGCTTCTCTCCAGTAGATGTGAGGCAATTTGGCTTCCATAATCATAGATCTTGTTGAATCCAAAATGGTTATGTTCTTTCTTTCCACTACTCCATTCTGTTGAGTAGTCTGGGATCCAGATAACTATCTCCTAATTCCATTTGTGTCACAATAACTGTTAAATTCATGAGAAGTGAACTCACCACCTTGGTCTGTTAAATTTATGAGAAGTGAACTCACCACCTTGATCTGATCTTAGACCTTTGCTTTAAAGATCTTGAATTTCTCAAAGGCTTCAGACTTCTCCCTTAGAAAAGTTACCCACATTATCCTAGAATAGTCATCAATAATCAACATGAATTACCTATCACCTTGAAAGCTTCTAGTCCTTGCTGGACCACATAAGTCAGTGTGAATCAAATCAAGTGCATCATTATATTTATCATGTATGCTCTTAAAAGAACTTCTAACTTGCTTTCCCAATTGACATTCCTTACATACTAGATTATGAGGCTTCATAATCTTAGGTATATCTCTAACGGCCTTATTTGAACTGATCTTAACAATACAATCAAAATTAACATGACACAACCTCTTATGCCATAACCAACTCTCATAAATATGAGCAATCAAACATGTATTTTTACTAGTGTTCAAGTGAAAGATATTACCTCCAGTCTGAATACCGATTGCAATCTCCAAACCAGTCTTGTTAATGATTTTGCATTTTCTATCTTTAAACTGAAGTTGGAAACCCTTGTCCACCAATTGACCAACACACAAAAGATTATGCTTTATACCTTCTTTATTTTAGACATTATTAGTATTATGCTTACCATCTAGAGAAATAGTACTTCTACATTTGATCATACATGCTTTGTCATCTCCAAATCTGACTTGACTGTGATTGTATTCTTGCAGGGACAAAAATTTCCTTTTATCTCCAGTCATATGATGTGAGCATCCACTATCAATTACCCATTCATCCTTAACTTCAACTTTTGCTGCCAATGCCTTTTCTTCATTCATGAAGTCCGGTTCCGGCTCATCTTCCTTTAAAGCATAGAACACCCATTCCATTCCATTGTCGGATCCACTAGCAAAGTCTTCTGCCAGTTCATCTCCAGAGTCATCACTTACTCCTTCCTCATCTTCTATGTAGCATTATTTACTTTTCTTGAATCTATATCTATTTTGGTTAGGCTTAAATGATTTCTTAACTCTTTCCTCAAATCTTGCATTCCTTTCAGGACATCTAGATGCAAAATGACCAATCTTATTATATGCAAAACATTTAAAAGGTGCTTTACCTTCATACTTACTTGTTGTCGATCCTTTAGGTACCCTTTTAGAAAATAAGGCTTCAAGTTGCTCAAATTATTCATGTACTTTCCTCATGTCTTCCAATTCTTTTCCATACAGGACTTTCCAATCACTTTTGTTAGTAGATGATGATGATGATGCGTGAAAAGCAGGTTCAGACTTTAAAGCTCCAGAAGATCCAAATTCTTCAAGTTCAAAAGAAGATAATTTCTCAATCAAAATGTCTCTGTTAATTGAGGAGTTAGCCATTGTTCTCAGCTCATTAATTGCAGTTGCCTTCATCTTGTAAGCCGGTGGAAGGGCTCTCAAGAACTTGGAAACTATTTCATCTTCACTCAAAAATCCTCCTCAACATTGAATTCCCATAGCAATTTCATTTACTCTTTCCATAAACACAACAATTCTTTCATTATCTTCCATCTTTAAGTTTTCATATTGTACCCAGTAACCATCAAGTTTAGCAATTTTGACAGTAGGATCACCTTCATTCAGAGTTTGCAATTTATCCCACATAACCTTAGCCAATGATTTATCAGTCAATCCCATGATTTGTTGATCTGTAAGTGCACACAACAGGGCTTCTCTAGCTCTGCAATCATCTTCAATATTCTTATCCAAGTCTACAGGAGCAGGATTGCTAGATGCCAAATCATAAGGTGTGTATCCTTTCTCAGTGATCTCACAAATGTCCTTGACAAAACATCTAAGATGAGTCTCCATTCGAATTTTCCATATCCCATAATTTGTTCCATCAAGCTTAGGGATTTCTCTTCTGAAAATAGTTGCCAGTGGATTTGAAGTGTTAGCTTCCATAGGATCTACGTCAAGCAGTTAAGCTTCTTCAAAAGAGGACCAAGGCTCTGATACCAATTGTTAGGATAATAGGTGAACAATTGAGAGGGGGGGTGACTCAGTTATTAACAAATTATACTTCTACAGAAAGTATGTGATACAATGAGAGACCTGCACATGCAGGAAGGCACATTGCCTAGAGCATACTGCTCATTACAAAAGAGTCTCACTGAGTACAGAGAGGTTAAAACCACCTCAAGATAAATGGACAACAATCCAATAGAGTGAACTACCAGAGATAGCATCTACCATGCCTGATTACAGTCCCGGTTAAGCTCAATACTAGAGGACTTTGACCTCTTCCTTAATCCCAATTCGATCACCTATGATCGACCAAATATCCTTCACATATGATATTGCATTTCAAGACCATGACACTTATTCCACATTACCATACCCCGGTCTACAATGAGATATTACATCATTTTATACCAACCCTAAGGCCTAAACCAATTTGGTCGGCCACCTAAAGGATATTACAATAGAATCATTACATAAATCAATATTACAATGATATGCCATGTCGTCTTAAGACCAAAACAACAATAACCAATCCATAGAACATCCCAAAAGATCCCGGTAACATGTAGAGAACGCATTATCATGATACTGGTCCATAACCTAGATAGGGACCAAACCTATTTTGGGTCCACCATGCCAAAGCAATGTCTTCAAGCAGTTGAAGCACGATCAAAGATCATCTTCAACATCTTGAAACCAATCTAGAAGCCGCACCAACACCACTTATGCATCCTATCAATATTTCTCAGTGAAATCTCTACTGGTTAAACCTTAAACCAATGTCGGTATGGGTTTACAAGAGTGTATGATAGCATCCGATTGCCAAGTCAATACCAACTGACCAAAACATGCTCCAGGAGCATATAACACATAAAATTAAACATACTCCATTGATCAAAACATGTCGAAAGTGTCCAACAGATAGTCTCTTATGTCGGTAACACTAGACCTTCTACCGGTAACCAAAACACTTATGTCGGTAACGAATCATAACATCTAGTGTTGACATTATTGACAAAACATCAATGCAGCACATAATCAATTCATCCATAATGCCAACATGGAGATGATTATGCCACATATGCATGATGCAAGTGATGAGTTTCAAAGTGGTTTTGGCACATAGAGATAATTGTTTTATCTTGGGAATGAGCGAGTACATTGCATGAAGTGGAAACCGTGTGATGTGTTATAGGATCCAATGTCCAGTGATCTAGGAGAGGTTGAGGTTGTCTTAAACAATGTGCAGATGATTGCTATATAATCTATCAGTCATGTTTGAACTGACTTTTTTATAATCTCTATGAGATCTTAGGTTTTGTGATGTGTTACCAACCTATTGTTTTTCTTATAATGTCGATGAGTTTTTTTGTAGTAGTGTTGGCAATTTTAGTTAAGTGTCAGTGTGATTGATTGCCAAACCAAAAGGAGTATCTGCAGAATGTGTGAAGGCAGATCAGAGAATAAAAAGGATTTGATCAAGAAAAGTAGTGCTATTACCACTACAAAAAATATCCTATTGTTCTCTAACAATTACAATAGTTAAATCCCTTAACTGGGTAAGCTTTATTAGGATTGGTGTTTTCTAAATCCTCTAACCCAATGATCCATTAGCTTGGATTTCAAATCCTCTATCGAGGTTACTCCTAACAGGGTATTTCCTTTAACAGGGTATTGTAGTCAATCCCTTAACCGGGTGGTCCTTAACCGGATTTGTTCCTAACATAATAGTTTTTTAAATCTTCTAACAAGGCTTGGCTCCTAACAGGGCAAACTTCAGAAGAGTTCAAAATACTTGTGGGTATTCATCCCTACCATGGTTTTTCCCATTTCGGTTTCCATGTCGAAAATCATTATGTCAAGTGGTGATTATGTTTTGATATGGTTAATCTGTTTAATTGGTAAAACCACTTAGATGTGTTAAGATGACCGGATGTGATCTGAAATTTGCTATTACTAATGTTAGTAAAGTGATTTGATGTTTTAGTTAAATGGTTTTAGAGTTTTAGATCTGTTCCACTCTTATATTGGTATCTTAGTCAACTAGTAAACTTGACAGTGCAGTTGCAGTTTATGGTACAGTGTTTAAACCGGTTAGTTTAGTGATTGATTTATGAGTTGGGCTTGAGTTTGGTGAAAGTATTGTTTGTTTTATATATATTGATTCAACCCCCCCCCATGTTTGTATTTGTCTGGATCCTTATTGATTCATCATATCATCAAAGGCGAGTGTTAGTGTATTGGGGCATTAGGCTCCTCTAGAGGGGTGGCCTATCTTTGGAACCCCTTGAGGATTCATCCTATATGGTGGGTTGCTTGCAGATTTTCTTTATCCAGGGTTGCTTCTAGTATTGAGACTATGGAATATATCTTGTTTACTAACATTTATTCCCCCATTGATCTTCAGGGCAAGCAAAATTTGTGGTCTCATATTTCTTTTATGTGAAGGTTGTTCCCTTTTCATCTGTGGATTATGGCGGGTGATTTCAATGTCATCCTAGAGTTGAGTGAGAAGAAGGGTGGTGTTATGTGATTGAAACCTTCTTCCTTCCTTCTTTGGGATAGTATATCAACCTTGCATCTTGTTGAAATTAAGCCTTGTAATGGTCTATTCACTTGGAACAACATGAGCGTAGGGGAGTATTGGATTGCAGAGAGGCTGGATCACTTTCTGGTTTCTAGTTTTTGAGTTTGTGGGGGTGGTCCACATGCTCTAAGATTGTAGATTGGAGACGTTCAGATCACTGAACCATAAATTTGGTGTCATCTTCTACTCCTGTTGCCTGTACTCCTTCATTCAGATTCTAGCTTATGTGGTTACGGGATCCTTTTTTATAGGATCATGTTGCGGAGTGGTGGAGGAAAGGGAGGCCAATCTATGGCATTGCTATGTACACTTTTTCCAAGTAGTTGCAATTTGTTAAGTTTCATCTTAAATAGTGGAATCGTCAATGTTTCAAGAATATTCTTCATGCTAAGATAGCTGCTCAATTAGAGTTGAATGGCATTACCAGAGAAATAAGAGAGCATGGCTTGTTAGAAGCCTTTCTTAGGGAGGAAGATAGGGCAGTCAAGGATTTAGAGGAGTAGGAGCTTAGGGAGGAAATCTACTGAAATGATCTAGGGGGAATCGGAAGAGGAGAATTAGGTTCTTGCTTGTATTCCCTCTCTAGTTACTAGGGAGATAAATGAGCAACTTATGGGTCCTATTTTGTTGGAATAACTTAAGAGGATTATTTTTCACATGAAGAAGGGGAAAGCTCCTAGATTGGATGGGTTTTCGATTGACTTCTATCAAGATTTTTGGGATATTATCAAATTGGACTTATTGGAGGTGGTCCAAGAGTCCTAGAGGAATAAGCAAATGCTTCAGACTTTGAATGTGACTTTCATTGTGCTCATCCCCAAGTGTGATGGGGCTGACCGGTTAGGCCAGTTTTGTCCTATCTCTCTCTGTAATGTGATTTATAAGATCATTTCTAAGTTGATAGTAGAAAGGTTGAATAATTGGCTTGGGGGTGTCATTTATGAGGAGTAGAGTGGGTTCGTGGAGGGTTTCCAAATCTTGGATGGTGTGGTCATTGTTATGGAGACCATTCATTCTATGGCAACCTCCAAGGAAAACTCTATGTTTATCAAGATGGATATGGAAAAGGCTTATGATAGAGTCTGTTGGTCCTTTCTCCAGAAGATTCTTAGGGCTTCTAGCTTTGTTGATAAATGGATCCAATGGGTAATGAGTTGTGTTTCATTTACCTCTTTCTCTGTGCTAATTAATAGAGATCATACTAAGTTGTTTGGTGCATCTAGGGGTCTTCTTCAGGGGGATCCTCTCTCCCCGTACTTATTCAGTCTTTTGGCTGAGGGTCTAGGGAGGCTGATTAAGTATAATGTGGGTCTAAGTATTATTCAAGGTTGGAGGTGGGGTAATGACATACCTACTCAGTCCCATTTGCAGTTTGTAGATGACATAACCTTGATGGGACTAGCTTGGATCAAAGAAGCTATAAATCTGCGTAAAGTCTTGGATGTTTATCTTGATGCCTCGAGCCAGTTGATCAATGAGGATAAATCTTCCATCCTCTTCTTCAAAACACCTGGAACTATTCAAAGGAGGATTGCTCATATCTTGAGATTCCAAGTCAGTTCTCTTCCCTTGACTTACCTGGGTATTCCTATCTCTATCGATAATCCTCCCAAGGACTCATGGCAGGGTATCTTGGACAAATTTTGCATGAAGGTTGAACACTGGACACATAGATGGTTATCCTTTGCTAGGCAGGTTCAATTGATCCAATCGATGGTTTTGGCTTTGCCACTTTATTAGTGTATGCTCCAAGTGGCCCCAAAGTGGTTTCTCAAGGAATTGGATTCTTTGGCAAGGCAATTCTTATGGGTAGGCAATCTATCCTCCTATAAATGGTGTCTTATCAAATGGGACTTAGTGTGTAGCCCGAAACAGTTGAGTGGGCTTGGCTTAAGGTAGTCTACTTTATTTGGGGAGGCTTTGGTGGCTAAATTGTACTAGAGGTGGTGTGTTGAATAGGATCGAGGTTGGGCTAGGATTTTTTCTTACAAGTATATGCAGAGGATCCTGAAGGAGGAAATCCCAAGACATCCTCTTGTAGGAAAATACTCAGAGATTCAGAGTACACTCAAGAAAGGGGCTGCACTTATAAAGGAAGGTCATTTTTGGATATGTAAGTGGAGGGAAGAGTTTTTTTTTGGTTCGACTCTTGGCATGGATACTCACCCATCATTGATTAGTTTCCTAACCTTTGGAATCTTTTCCAGAGGTTCCTGGAGGTAGGGTGATCTAGAGTGAGCGACTTTAAGGCTTTTTTATAGGTGTGGGCAATTGGAGATGGAGCGATAGAAGGTTCCTAATGAATGGTCGAGTGTTGGTATGGATGAAGATTGCACGGAGCTGCATGGAATTTTAGTGAGTAGACACTATAGTTCCTTTAAGGATAGGGATAGACTTGCTCGGTCCCTAAATTCTAAGGGCATTTTTACTGTGGCCAGTGGGTACTAGGAGTTGTTGTCCTGTAGATTTGAGGGGAGAGAGGTGCATTGGTGGAAATATACATGGAATAATTTCTCTTGGCCGAAGTGTAATTGTTTTGCTTAGACTTTGGATTTGAATAGATGTCTAACATGGGACAATATTTGCAAGCGTGGGTTCCTTGGGCCTTCCATCTATGTTTTGTGTTGTAATGGGGAGGAGGACTCTTCACACATGTTCTTTAGATGCCCTTTCTCACTGCTAATCTGGCATTACTGGAGGGGGGTGTGGAAGCACCCTTATGCTCATGCAGATTCTTTGGTGGAATTTTGGAGCAGTTTGGGCAGACCTCCTATTTTGTACTCTTTTCTCCAGATTCTCTGGCACATTGGGCCCATTTTCATACTTTGGCAAATTTGGCTAGAGAGGAATGGGAGGATCTTTAGGGAATTCAGATTGTTAGTTCAACAAGTGTGGAATAGAATCATTGGAATGATCTGGGAGACAGTGGAAGCTAAATGTGAGGTGAATTTTCCTATGGATAGAGGAGGCTGATATTGTGACTAGGTTGGGTTTCCAGGAGATGTCTCCTATCTTAGCTTTTGTCAGGAGAGTTAGATGTGCTATGAAGAAGGTTCAAAGGGTGGGAAGGTGGATGCCCCCTCACGATGAGTCCATCAAGATTAACACCGATGGCACCTCTAGGGGTAATCCGAGTCCTTCTCGGATTGGTGGAGTTGGTAGGGATCATGTGGGGGATATGGTTTTCTTATTTTCGGTGCATAAAGTGCAGCTATCTAATAATTTTATGGAGGGATTAGCATTTTTCTATGCCCTGGAGCATAATTTTGAGTTGGGGTGGCATAAGGTTATCTGCAAATCAGACTCACAGATTATTGCTAATCTATTGATTGAGCAGAAGGTCAGTGGGATTAATTACAGCTGGCAGGGATTGTTCACCAGATTGTGCAAATTAGTGCTA
The DNA here is from genome assembly GCF_030272615.1 of Cryptomeria japonica. Classification (NCBI taxonomy): domain Eukaryota; kingdom Viridiplantae; phylum Streptophyta; class Pinopsida; order Cupressales; family Cupressaceae; genus Cryptomeria; species Cryptomeria japonica. The sequence continues at coordinate 275,147,325 of NC_081414.1, read as the reverse complement.
TGATGGGGAAGGTGCTTTTCATCCACATTCCTCGTGAATGGAATAGAGAAGCTGATTGTTTGGCTAAGTGGGACTCGAAACATGGCAATGATTGGAAAGTTGAGGGTTGGGATCGTCTCTCCCCAGATTACTGTCAGAACTTGTATAAGATATTTGGTGAGGATATGGATAGTTATGAAGCTGGTTGATCTTTGGTTGGGCTTGTGGTTCTCTTCTAGAGCTTTGAGGCTCTGGTTTTCTTATTTAATTCTTTGTTTTGATTATCAATAAATTTTTTACCCTTTTATTCGAAAAAACTTAACTCTAAATATTAAACCCTAAATCCTTGTAAAAAAATGCTAAATATTTGTAATATTACTTGGGAGTGGCTAGAAAGTACTTCATACCATGATAGTATTGGAAATTTCATAATACTTTGGAACATTTGATTATTTATCATTAATAAATCATATTTATTTATAGCATTCATGCCTCGTATATTATTTAAGAGCTCTTATAACCACTTGTAGTAAACACTCACAATTTACTAAGTAAATTCATGAGAAACTTACACAATCTAAAACCTAGCCATGTGAATGAAGTAATATTCCTAGCAACCCCTATTACATCATTCTCCGAATGGGGAAATGTAAACCAACATATTATCTAGCTACTATGTTCAATAGTTCATCAAAATAATAATGTAAGATTAGGGACATACACATATACTCATGAAAAATGACAGTGAAAATTTTCCATCCAAGATCATACAACAATTTGGATAGGGAAAAACACTTCTTTCCAACGTAAGATTTATTAACAAGGGAACATAATTCTTACCATGACAACTATTGGTCTATACAAAAATATCCAATCATAATCACCCAACAAATATTATTTGGGAAAAGCACATGCAATGCCAAACAACCAACAATTATGCTTGGAGATAATTGAATCCAATAACAACATAAATTTTTTGACAACAAGTCTTTATTTTCATGTATCAAGCAATCATTAAAAACTGATTCCACTCTTATTATGATTGATACAAGGCAATTACCACTATATAGCATAGAAACTTATATTGGCTTTAATAAGTTTGGCACAAGTACTTTTGTCACTAAAATAAATTTTCGGCCTCATCACCATTGGCTGATGAGAATTCATCAAATGTCCTCCAACCTTATATGGCTCTTTCATCAATTTTTATTTCCTACTTAGTAAATTTAGCATCGGAGCTCAATTTTAGAATCCTACCTAACAAGATGGATGTTGCATACTAGTGATAGTGCATCTAATAGAAATTGAGAAAAAAAATTATTATCATTTTTTGAGATTTTTACATTTTTACATGATAATTAATGACTTGTGAAAATGGACCTTATTAAAAATAATACAACTTGAATTTTAGACTATGACATAAAATATCTCCTTATGTATAGTATCTAAACTCCCTTAATAAAAATAAGTTGAAGGTGTTGAGATCCAGCAATAATGCACCTTAATTATAATTCTTTTAACAAATTGACATTATTAAATTATCATTGCATATAGAATTAATATTAAATAATAGACCTAAAAAACATATCAAGAATATTACAACACCACGGAGAAGCACCTCCTTATAGATTGACTAATGATGCATCGCATATAGATTGATTCAAATAAGGATATTTTCCATCTAGTTTTTGGGCACCTTGACTTTATGTTATTCCCATGGATAATTTGAGACCAAGTTATGTATGTTATTTTATAGTATAATAAGTTGTGAATAAAATACAAGGCTATTACTTTGTAAAAAAAATTGCACACTATTCTATCATAGATTTTATTTTGGTGAGGAGGTATAGAAAAAAACATAAGTGATCCTCATTCACCTTTACTTTATCTATATTTTGAATGAGATGCTTGAAAATTATTAAATCAAAAGAAACAAAAACTTGAGCTAGTGTTTCTCTCAATTGTCAAAACTGTTACTTCATCCAAGCATAAAAAAATGTTGAATTTAACTTCCTAGTAAAAATATATTGATATGGGCCTATAAGGGATAAACATTGCACTCTCTTACCCCTTTATTAATTCTTTAATTGATGGAGTATGAATCACTACTAAGTAAACACCAATACTTGCATTTATAATTTGGTCAATAAATACTTATACACAAGGTATGTTTACAAATTAAGGCAATTATTCCTCATAGTAAATTTATTATTTCTCTTTGAAACTAATTAAAACAACCATTTAAAAATAATAACCTATCTCATACATGATGTTATTGCCCCACACATAAGAAAGTCCTTAATGGAAGCCTTATAGTGATACTATTGGTGAGAATATATACAATTAGAGAGATAAGATATATCAATGACAACAACATATCTTAGCAACACCAATATCCAACACTTAGAACATCAATACTTGGATATTGCAGAAGGTGTTACTTTGTTTCTCATTGGATATTTGAAGGTCTTCTTTACATCTCAAGTTCTTCTTTCTAAGAGTCGCCACCTCCTTGTAGAGGAAAAAAATTTAAACAGCTAGAGGCCATTTGAAGCTTGTCTTCATTCTAGATTTCCTTAAACAACAAAGTCACACTTCTTTTTAAATTGAACTACAATAAAAACTTCCAAGATAAAACTTCATATCTGAAATAAACTTTCAGATTCTCCAACTTATGGACTTTTCCTTCAATGGATTCAACAAATTATAACCAGAGATTATATATCATCCATCCCTAGCAGAGTCACCATTTTGTCGGTTCCCTAAATCAACAAAATTCTAAGACCTAAAAGGTAGCCAAACTTTATACTCAATCTTAACACAGAAATTGGCCAATCAACAAGAAATAAGCAATTTCCTCTTAACTTCAGGCTCTACAAGACCTAGGCGAGTAGACCTTGGCAATACTCTCGGATCACCATACATTTTAGCATAGTATTATATTTAAGTAGATTTCTCTCAATCCATTTAATCAGAATACACATGATTTAAATCCAAAATAGGCTTATCTTTGATTTTTTATCATCTATTCATCTATGAGAGAAGATATAATTTAAACCTACACCTAACAACAAGAGGGTATAGAAGGATTTTGATAATTTGATTTGTTTCTAGAAACATACCGAGCCTTCTATAGACCAGTGCCTGATCCAAGATCACAAAGTCAAATATGAAACCATAGTAGACATTCTATAAACAAGTGGAACTCAATCATTGTACTTCAAAATGCTAATGCCTTACATTAACAAATTCACTCATATTACCATTCAAACTCTTTTACATATCCATAACTCATGGATAAACATTACTATCACATAAAAAACTGTGAAGACAACTTTCAAATACCCTTAATATTCAAAAATATATATGGATTTGAATACAAAAAATGAGATTATAATTGTGTGAACAAAGAAATTTAACTCTCTCCTTGAATGAGACCAATGGACAAACAATACAGTTACAAGACAACTTGTAAAGCTGAATTAAAACCTCTTGAGGGTATTCAATTCATATAATCAAAGTGTACAAACTGGAGATAATTTAAAGACAAAAACACTACAATCCCAGACACTAATTCAGCTGCTCCTAAAACCAAACTATTGTATCAACACCTAACCTGCAACTTAAAACTCAAGGCTAACTTATTTACATGCTTGAAAAAATGAAAAATTTCAGAACCCCTACAAAGGAGAAGAATGTAGAATTAAGAGAAAAAGAAACAAACTTCAGATCTGCATATTTACTGACAGTTGTCCTCTTCTTGAATTTGATTTACAATAGCATCCTCCATCCTCTTTCATCTCTCTACACTTGACCTTTGCTATAATTGAAAACATTCCTTCCTTGCTTTGATTTTCCAACCGAAAGTGCCTTTTCCCATGAGATATTTTCTCTTAACAAATATTTTCTCAATTACACTTTAGCTTTCTCTTATATTCCATCCACTACTAATTTTGTTTTATTTTTCCCTTTATATCCTCATTCTCATGAGTGTATTCACACATTGATAAAATATTATCTAAAGCACTTTACCTCTACTTGTAATTGAAAATATTCCCCTCTTTTCACTATATTTAAACTGCACATGTGCTCATTTTTTTCTTCCTTTGCATTCTTTTATATCCCTCATGAAATAAATTTTAATATTCCCCTCTTTTCACTATATTTAAACTGCACATGTGCTCATTTTTTTCTTCCTTTGCATTCTTTTATATCCCTCATGAAATAAATTTTACACTTATGGAAATATTCACACATAACACATTCAATAATATTCGCACCTTTTGACTTGTGAAATTATTTCATATTCACTTTGCACACAATTACTTTGCACCTTTAAATGAAAACAATTGCTTTACTTTCTGCGCCGGTCCCATTCTTAGTAATAATACTACACTTTTACCTCTGGGCTTCAAGTTTTTACCACTTCTTATTTGGACTTTATTCTCCTTGACTAAAATCAACTCATGCATACTCACCCTCTTTGCTTTGATTGGAAATATTTCATATATTCTCTTTGTCATTTCCTTTGACCTTACTCGACATGCTCTTGAAACGAGAAAACTTTACCCCTATTTGATATAGTATTTGATATAGTTTATGTGAAAATATTCTCACACAACTTCAATTTTCTTTTCAGACCAAAATTATTTTACTGCTGGATTTTGTCTCATTGGTAAAATAATCCATGTGAGAAAAAACATACCCACATTGATGCACATGTGAGAAAAAACATACCCACATTGATGCACATTATCCCCTTTAGTAAAATTAAATTTTACTAATCTCTTGCAAAATACCTCAAACAATCATCGTTACATTTCACACTCATTTTTAATTCTGAGTCTAGTCTACATCAATTCTACCTTCATTGATGAAAAAATTCCACTACCATTTGATGGATGTCCATACCCATCAACTCAAAGCAACGTCCATTATGGCGTGAGCAAGACTATGAAATCTGGTGACACACCTACTAATTTACATTTTTTATTTACCAAAATAACTTATTTTTTATCAAAGTAAAACAGGTTTTGAAGGAGCTCCGAAACCTTTTACAACAAAGAGCTGCGATCATAAAACAAAGGTTGCAAAGGAAATAAATAGAAAAGCACAACAGCTAGCACACACCAAACACCAGCCGCCAATCAAGAATACGACATTACAAGCACGACTAGCCAAACAAACTGTCTAAAACAACAAACACAACCCCATAAAACATAGATCGAGGGTATATCAGGCACCCTCAGCCAAGCAGAAGGGTTTCCTCACGCTCCCAAAACCTGTAAGTACTTCTCCAAGCCACAACAAACCAAGCATGGGCCTAACCAAAAACAAGAATTGGTCAAACTGGGCCCTTGAAAACTTTCAGCATGGAGTCTATCCCTAGCAAGAACAAGAAATGTAGGGTTTTTCTAGGATCCCTCAACCTTGAAGGTGGGTTTTATGAGGTTCCCACAACTAGACGTAGGGTTTTTCCAAGCTCCCTCAACCATTAAAACCAAAACAAAGAGATCCATAAATATAATTACTAAGTAGAAAACAGGATCCAGAGGAACAAAAGGGATAAACCAAACACCCTCAACCATACAAGTGAATTTTACTTGACTCCCACAACCAAAAAAAAACCAGATCACAACAAAACAGCTTGAATGAGCCATTTGAGCTACAAGGTTTTGAAAGGCACCCAAAGCCTTTCACAAATTAAAAAAAGAGGGATTTCATGTCTATCATGCGCTGCAACATATAATACCTTTACCCTTATGCTTTCGATGGATATTCGTATTGGCACAGGCAGGGACAAAATGGCGTGGAGCTCGGAATTATTCTTGCCCATTGGATTTTCTTAGAAAATTTCCATTTTACGCATACTATGCAACCATTACTATTCCATGAGATGACATCGCTTTTGGGTATTGAGAACAATACTCGAGTTCTAAATTTGGCTTCAATCTTGCAAAATTCATTTTCTTGGGAACTTGCAAAAACCTCTTCAATGCTATGATGTGTTTGTTCTGTAATCAACGCACATCATCATGTGACATTGCTTTTCAAGAACTATGGCAAATAATTCACATTCTCTGTTGATGCTTCCATACTCGATCACTCATTCGCTGCCAAAGCGTTGTATTTCAATCAAAACGTTTGACGTTAATCCCTCATCGTTTATGCTTTATTGGAAGCTCTCCACCTATCCCACGGCTCTCATGTTAGTCAAATTTTGAAGGATGTTGGCCAATGGTTGAGAAAACTGGCGACACCAAAATAAAAAACCTTAACAAATGCATCTAACGCATAATCTGCAATCATTGCAGTTATGAGATGACGTCTCATTGAGGCATTTGTAAAACAGTTTGCTTGATTTGTCCAGGCTTCCACATTTCTCTTGTACATCGATCGGGGCATTGCAACCATGACATTTGACAGAATTCCTCCATCCTCTGTGCTTTGCCAGGTGCATAACCATATTTCACATACATATCTCTCAGGGCACGACAACATTTGACAAAACCTTCACCATTATGCATTGAAGGATGTCTGAATCCTATCTAATGCTTCTATGTTTACACAGGCGTGACAGGCATTAGCATAAGGTTGTGAAATCTGGCAATACACTTGCCATTTGCATTTGCTTAAATTACTTAAAACCTCACGAACAAATACGTTGTGTGTATGTTGCCTGCAATCATTGCATTCATCACGCCCTTTTTGAAAACCCTTACTCACAGACAATGCCACCATGTGTTACTCTGTTGAAAAGAATGCACAACAAACCCTAAAATTTCACAACCATAATACTAGGGCATGGAAACTTTTACTCGGTGCTCACTAAGAGCATTTTTTGTAATTCCCCGAGCTCCGAGTGTATTCATCTTTTGTTACCCATGAGTATGAGTGGGTCCCTCAAACACCTGCTCGGCACTCGTTGAAGCCTCATTTTGTATTTTGGCGAGTTCTGAGCACTCCTCCTTTTATGAAAGCAAAGTGGGGCCCTTTTTGTTCTTAAAACATTATTAAACAATAGTTTAAGATAAAACTCACTTTTAAAACCCATTTTCCCTCAAAACCGACAATATTGGTATATCACCAATGTAGCTCATAAACTAGAATCATTCAATTTGTGAATTCATCTCACATCCCCATTGTTTTCATATGCATTATTATTTAAATCAAAATAATAATTTAAATAATAAAATATTAACACTGACCATGCAAATTTGATGAGGCAAGTTGGGTCCCTTGTGGGCTTGGCTTAAAAAAAAATCGTTTGTAAACACCTGAGCTTTGCAATTGATCCTAAACCACCTGAACATTCATTTGGAATTAAAACATTGAAACTTGGTTTTTAACCATTTTGCAAAAATGATCAAAACAAGCCTAGAGGCTCTGAAAACCGCCTTCGAAAACTGAATAGATGGCCACCTCAGACCATGCCACCTCACAAGCATGTAGTCTGATATATTTAGAATCATTCTACAAAACCTTGTTTCAAATCTATTTTGCAAAAATAGCAAATAACATCATGAGGGTTTGGAACCTAGCATACGAGCTCATTTAGCTACAAGGAATCACATAAAACCAAAAGCTAGCTGAAACAATCATCTAGATGCAAGTTATAAACGCTCAAACTGAGCTCTGTTGAAACATCCTTCACTGTGCAATTTGCAAAACAAGACAAATTGCAATTAGTTTGACCTTGGCAAGTAGGTCAAACAGGTCAAAAGAAGTCTTGGGAATCTGCAAATGAATAGGGAGGAGCACAAAATTACAGGAATACAGGGGAACATTAATTTCATCATGACAATCAACTAGGTGCGAGATGCATGCCTCCAAAGTAGGCTACTCAGGCTTTTTTGAAAATGTGCACATAACAAACTTACAGGCCATGGAAAATGTGCATATCGCAAGCTTACAGGCCATGAAAAATGACAGCCTTGATCGCTGTGATGATGCACCCAATAGTTACTATTTCTTCCTGAAGGTTTACCGCAAGACTGCGATTTTGAATTTTTCCGGCTTCCATATCTTGCGATGTTACGAGACTCAAAACTTTTGACACGTGTAAGGATCTCGTAGGATTGCATGGCCTGTACATGTTCGATCTTTATCCTTGTGATGATGCAACTTAATGTTTTTCCTAACCTTCAACTATCCATTGTGACATCATAATGTTAATTAGCAGTTCACCTTGACTGCTGCGAGCATGTGATCCAATAATTTACGTAATAGTTAACCTTTCATTCAATGGACCCACTTGACATGTGGTGGATCCTCACTCCATTGTGGACCATGATTCATGAGGTTAACCTTCCTTGTGCTGGTGCGATCAAGTGATGAGAGGCATCTTGAATCCTCTTGCCACATAGAATAACTCCAAACTATTACCCCCAAGCCGTGAAGATGCCACTCAACACTTGTTGTGACTGCTTATGGCTACATCACCAGGTCGTAGCTTGCATCAACTACTCACCATGATGATTGCAAACCTACAATCGGTCACTTAAGGGTTTAATTAAAGTATGTGAAAACATTGTATGACTGAAAGGGGGTTATATATTAGGATATAAAAGACATAAAAAACAAGGCCCAAACACTTCAAAATATAAGCTAGGGAAAATTTAACCATGATAGCTACAGATTATGCTGACCAAATTTTCAAATAGTAATAGAGGCTGAAATGAAATTATGTTTCATTTTTCCATTTTTGTGTTTCAATTTAAAATATAATACTATTTTAAATTATTTTTGGATGACTGTTGGATGATAGCATATGAATGGCATAAGCTCTATTTCGGGCCAAAGTTCTGAAGGACCCAAGGTTCTACAAAAAGTCTAAAAAATAGAGACACATTTATAGTTAAGTATAGTTAATTAAGTATACGATTTAGCATAGTTAATTAATCCTCCATACAGAGATAGTTCTTTCAACCATTGCCTCCCATCACCTTATTCCTCTCTATTTTCAAAGCTAGGTGGACAAGGCAAGCAGAGAGAAATTATAAAGGCAATTTGATGGATGTAATGTTTGTGAGTCGGAGAGGAGTTGTGTCAAAGTGGGAAATCTAAAATATAGGCCAAGAAAAGGACATATCCTCAATATGGACATGTGAAGGTGTAAGGATAATGATTTCTAATTTTTTTAATTATGAGATTTGTGAGTTAAGAAGAACAAGTGGAGGCTCTTGCGAGGCTCAATTTATTACAAATTAGGGTGAGGAAGAAAGTTTTATGTGAGCCTTCAAATAATACATTTATATGAGTTTTCCGCATGCGAGTCATTGGTTGGCATATGAGGTGAAATTAATACAAAAGAACTGGTGGAGATTGCCACTTTGGGAACTATCATAATCCCAAGTGATGAGAATATATAAATATAATAGCCAGATGGGCATCCAAAGTCATTATCATTTAGCTCTATAACCTAGGATTGTCTTTGTTCAAGTTGTGGTTTGCAGGAAATATTAAGCATGAACACACCCATTTTGTTGGAGGCAACCAAGCACTAGATTACTTTTCTAGGGGAGGCTATAGATAAGTGGATTCCTATAGTAATGGTGACAAGGTATCCTCTTATTTTGCATGCCACTAAGAGAGTTCTTGGAGAGGAATTCATGAAAAAATATCATCAGTATAGGGTTAACTCTAATAACTCGGTGATGTTTGTGGCTATGCTTTTATACATGGGTGTTAGCAAAGCCAAGGTGACTATCAAATGTTATTTAGGCATTCTTTTTGGGGGGAGATAGACGTAGCCCCAGACAATGTGGATGGTATTCTTCACCTATCCTTGCCTCATAACTACTACATGTCATAGGGCAAGGGTGTGGAAGTTGAAAAATATGTAATTATTCAGACTCTAAATCCTTAAGAGTTTGATGGACAATTGAGGGGATAAAAAAATAAAATATTGCCTTTCTCTTGCGGGTCACTGGTATTGTTTTTGGGTTTAATAATGCTTGATGGGGGAGTTATTTGGAAGAAGAGGGCCTACAGGGGGACTAGGATATTGGTTTAGAGGAAAATGGGGAGGTGGCCCGGTTGAGGGGAAGAATGTATCCCAAATGATGTGTCAAATATTGAAGAGGTGGTGGCTTCTAAGGACCACCTTGGTTGTGCCCTAGAATGCCTTGTGGTGGTGAGAGCGATAATGGCTCAGAGGATGAGGGATTTAGAGGATGAGATTGCAGATGAGGTTGCAGAGGAGGTTGCATATGGTAGATGATGAAGAGGAAACTAGAAGGGTGAATTGAAATTTTTCTTTTGTCTTTTGTGTTTTCTAATGCGATAAGCCCATTTTTGTGGTCTAAGGGCTTTTGATTACTCTATATTGAATGTAATCATGTATCTTGTGTATAGTGTTGGTTTCTAGGGTGAGAGCAGTCAAGAATGCCCTTTTTGTTAAATATGGGTGATAATACAATTAGATAGGTGCAGCGGTTAGTAGCTAGTAGTAGTTAGTAATTTGAAAATTTTCAGTTTCACTTTCTCCCTAGAATAGTATGGAATCTAGCTATGTATAAAAAATGTATTAATACAATGGGTGTTTCTCTTATGTAGCCAATTCTAACAAAAATAATGAAAGATTCAGCATAATTTTTCTACAATTTTCACATAATATAATTTTGAATTAGAAATAGTTAATACAATTTTAATTGTAATTGTTACTTTTAAATTGATTTTAGGTGTATAAATATTTTAATATTATAATTTTAATTAGATCTAAGATTATAATTATAATTAAATTAGTATATTATAATAATGTATCACTCACAAGGGATGCTCCCTTTACTCGACTGAGTTTATCATTATTATTAATTGTATGACCAAGTAAATTAAAACAAGTGTCACATAGTGGCCAGTACTATATGATGAACTTGAAAATTAAAATCTTTCATAATTATGAACAACTAAGTTTACAATTGAGTTTCTTATAAAATAATATATAAACATTTTACTTCACATGTTTTATAAAATAATATGTATCATGTTAATAATATTTAGTACAAAAGTTTATATCAATTTTAATATTAGATGTTATATTTGCATGATTTAATATAATTATATTTAATTATTATTAAATTAATTTAAAAATAAAATAATGAATAAATAATATTTTAATTAAATTTAGGTTATGTTTCTTAAAAGTATATCTTATTATTCAACATAAAGTAGAGTGAAGTTTAAAACAAAATCTCATATGACATATCACTTCATCAATGATATTCATATAAATCATTTTTAAAACTTTATGTTTATATTAATAGTATATATATATATATATATCTTAAATAAATCTATTAAAAGAAAAAGATTTCAAACTATTTTATTTATAAAATGATTAAAAAACAATAGCACCATATAATGCGAAAATTAAACAAGTCACTTAAAACAACGTAGGAGAACGTGCTTGTAAGTCATATCGCTAGGTTATCATGAGGATGAGGCCAAACACAAGGCATAATACATTAAATAAATCATCGCCTCTCTTGAGTGGCTTGCATTTATTACTTGGCAATTGGCATGTTTGGGAAGCTGTATGTTTTCTTGAGCTATGAGCCGTCCTTTTCATCATGGGAAAGGACATTGAGGGGATTTCAAAACCAATTTGCAGTCCAGGGTTTGCACAGACTGGCTGAGGTGGTGGTGAGTGGAAGCACAAAAGAGGTGTATTGAATGTGGGTAGTTGACAGAGTGTTTTATATGCAATAGGAACACTTAGATGAAATTTTCTTACGTGCAAAAAAATGTGTTTCTAATTCCAATGGATATGCAGTACACTTACAATGAAGATGTGGCATGTTTTATTGCATGGTATAGGACATAAAGGTGAGGATTCTATTTATGTGGTGGAAGGATAGTTTATCTTTGTTAATTTGGCGCTAAGGAAAGAAGGTGTGTTGGTGAATCTTTTCCTTAGAGTTTAAAGATCGCGATGCAGGCCAACTTTTCTCTCCAGACCACTAAATCAATGGTGGCCTTCTGGGGTAGGATCTTGGATGAGAGATTGTCCCATGTTTTTAAATTCTTAGAGGCGACCTTCTTGACAAGGGTCAAAATTGTTTTGGGGGATGAGTATTTGAAATTTGAGTATAGATACCGAACTAACATTGACATCGACTCTCTTTTCTTTGCATGGTGTCTTGAGCTCGAGTTGAAGGAGTCTGTATTTTGGTTGATGCACTCATGTGTGAAGGATGAGTGGTGTTGGGGGCTGGTGAGTTTCATTGGGATGGCGCAACAAGGTGAAGGATTTGTATATCTAGAGGGTGATTAGCTCCATGTCAGGGAATATATTCCACCTCTTTGACCTTTCTTGTTGTGGAGTGCTAATGGAAGTAAGGAGGTTAGATGGGCATTGACATAAATTGGTCTACAAGGGGTATAGGAGTTTTTGAAAGCCAAAGAGGCCCAATTAGTGAGGAAAGAAGTTGTGAAATGGTTTCCAAAAGATACCAACCAAGACCAAGTGGAGACATCCATTGTCCCCAAGAGGAAGCAAGGAAGACCAATTCGCTTGAGGTCAGTTCAAAGCACTAACACTGGTTGTTGGAAGGATCTCCTTCAGTTTTTTAATCTAAGGGTGGGGATCATGTTGAAGTGGTGGGTGGCAAGGTTATTTAGGATCACGGGAAGCGCGTGGTGGAGCAATAAATAGAGAACGGGTCCATGTTTCTTTGTCTATGTTTATATGTTAATACTATGTATAGAGAATTATAGCCCATTTTGTTAGTTAGTATATGTAAGATGTGGGATTCCAGATTTAGATTGTGGTTGTTTTCAATGAAATCCAGACTTGAATATATTTTGTAAATACTTTGATATTTAATATAAAGACTTATTAAGCTTATGCTAGAAAAGGAACATGGCCTTAGATGCTAATTAATTTGGCCTTCCCTTCATTTTTTCCTTTAACATATATACATAAAATATAACATTTAAGTATAAGTTATATTTTCCCTTTAAGTTATATAACATGTTAGCCCATTTTGTTAGTTATTATATGTAAGTTATGGGCTTCCAAGTTTAGAATTATAGGATGTTGTTTGTTTTCAATGAAATCCAAACTTGAATATATTTTATAAATCCTTTGATAATTAATATAAATACTTATTTACCAATAGAAAAAAAATTACAGTCCTAACAAAAAGGAAATCAAATCCATACAATCTAGGTCAAAATAGATTTTATTATGAATATGGGTTATTTTCCACAAAAATAATGAAAGATTCGCCTTAATTTTAATACAATTTTCATGCGATTGAAAAAAATTCACCAATGAAATTAATATTTTCTCCAAAAATAATGAAATATTCGCCTTAATTTTTCTACTATTTTCACGCAATAGAAAAGAAATTGCCAATATAATTTAAATTTTTTTCCTTGAAAATAAAAAAATTTGCCAATAAAATTATTTTTTTTCTTAAAAATAATGAAAGGTTCGCCTTAATTTTTCTACAATTTCATGCAATTGAAAAAAATTTGCCAACAAAATTTAATTTTTTCCTTAAAAATTAAAAAAATCGCCAAAAAAATTAATATTTTCCCCCCAAAAAAGAAAGATTCGCTAGAATTTTACACCTTTACCCAGAAAAGTTTCTTAAAGTTATCCCTGCAAGCTATATGATTTTATATTCATGATCTATTTAAAAAAGTCAAAACTTAAAAAAAAAACTCAAGATCTTGCCTTTTTAAAAATGTCAAGTAATTCAAATGTGCTAAAAGAGGAATATTAAATTTCAAATGTCATGAAATTGGATTGAACTTCTATATTTTCTAAATGGTTACATCTCTTACATGGTCACATCCCGACTAAGTTGATTGGTCCTTTCTTTTTTGGTAGCCATTGCTATTGACTTTTTTCACAATTCTAAACCCTATGTGACATAGTTGCTTCGACATTTTACACTTTGTCACATAGTGACTTCGACATTTTACTTTTGGAACCTTATATATTTTACACAATCTAAGACATTTTCTTTCATTCCTTATTCCTCTCCAACCTGGATTTCATCTTTCATTCCATACTATCTTGAATCTGCATTTCCCAATTTACTTGGTTATTGCTTATTCCACCTCATACTATGTGGTAATGAACAACTTGGGGTTTGTTCGTGTATAGTGCACGAGGAGTCATGAGGAATAAGTAACAATATCTATTTGCTTCTTGTGTGTTGAGTTGCATCCTTTTATACTTGCACACATTTACATATAGGGCTCTAAAACTCATATTTTAACTCATAAAATCTCTTAAATAAAGTGGCTTAATTGGTCTGAGAACATGATCATCATGAGACTAGTAGCACACCCAAGATATGTTATTCTTATAGGCCCCTCCTTGAGAATGTGACCTTCTTAGTGACTGCCTAGATGTACTCACATCATGCAACTTCTGATTGTTGATAAAAAATTTAAACAGTTTATTTAAAAGCTTTGGGTAATATAGAGATGGAGAATTAAGTGTAAAGTTATGGAGGACTATAACCTGATATTTGTTTGATTTTTTTTAATGATTATGTTCACTCTATATTTACATAGCCTTTTTCATAATTTTTCTTGAAAAATATAGAAATGGAAATGAAGGTGGGAAGATATAAGTAAACATATATTAAAATCTAGCATATAAGTAATAAAAAATTTGTCCATGCCCAAAATAATAAAAAATTTTAAAAGCATATATTTCAACAATATTTGAAGATATGTATTCTTTAAGGGGATTGTGTGTAGTGCCCTTTGTTTCCCAATTTTATAAGAGATGTTGTAGACTTCTAAATTTTTCCTAAATATTTCATGCCTTGCACTGATACCAATTGTTGAACACACCATAAGATTGAAAGTTTAGGTGAATCAATTCGGACCTTAAAATACTTTTCTTCTTATCTTTTAAACTTCAAACCACAATTAACTTATTATTGCAATTATGAAACATAAAAGAACAAAGCACAATGAACACATGAACACCAAACTTCCATGGAAAACCCTAAACAAGGAAAACCTATGGTGAGAATCAAACTTACAATATGAGTCATTGATTACAATGTTTAAGGCTCAAGGCCAAGGAGCTCACTGCACCTAATCGAACTTGCAAGACTAAGGTGCACAACCTTAGGGCAAGATACAAAGGACTTGCATTATTGAGACTCACTATCTTAGGGAAAGATACAAAAGACTACACAAGCTGCAAAAAAGGAACACACATTCTTTCAATAAGTATAGGGAATAGATAAATTGAAGTGAGCAAGATATCTTGATAATAAAATTTTCTTTCAACCATTGTGTCAAGTGGCCAATATCATGGAAAATACTTCTAACATCCAACATTGTCTCAAAACACTGTCACACTAAAGATATCATTATCAAAGCTCCTCACAAATAGACTTTCACACCAAATCTACTTGTATATCATTCAAATCCACTTCACATCAATATACACTCATTCCATACTTCAACTGATACACCTGCACATCTATATACAAGATTATTCATTAAAACTATCTACTAGGTTGGCCACAGATATAATACACAATATTACATAAATTAGGTCATTTGGACCTATAACACATAATGTGGTCCACTCCAAGAGATAGAGGGGACCCAAACACATCACAACCCATCCTTCTAAAGTGATTCCAGCTAAGCACACAACCAACACATCCTCCAAAGTCACCATCAACCAAAATGTATAGATAAACAATAAAGCATGCTAACGAGTTGACCCAAAAACATCCTCCAATGTAAAATACATAATGTGGATCTACACACACCATGATGAGACCCATATCAACATCCAAACTCACCCTTCAGTGCATATATGGACCAAAAAAGTATGATCCAAATAAGATACACCACCTCAATCAACCAAAAGCCAAACCATCTAACAACATAGAACTTAGAACAACATAACTTCATTTTCCAATCAAACTAGCACTAGAAAAATGAACTAGAACATTGTACAAACTAAATGAACAAGTCCTCCAAGATCTAACACTTGAATCCATATATTTGAGAGTCACCACGCATTCTCTGGACCAATTTTGACAAACAACCTCTTAGTCAGAAGCAACAAAGAACTCTACAATCTAATCAACAAAGGGCCTGAAAACTGATAGTGCAATATACATAAAAGATCATAAACATTATATATAGAACCATAATCCATAATCTTCATAAAGTAGAGGAATACAAGGAATTCTTCTACTCGGACATAAATACTCTTTCCTGCATATAAATATTGTTTCTTACATATTAAAATGTCCACTACATCACCCTTCCAAAAAAACCTCATACTTACTCAACATCACCACTAAATCACACAACAAGATTAGAACACTCACTTCTAGACCATCTACAATACACAATAACATTAGTGACAACACTAGATAGGTTGACACCAATGACAACACAGGTCAACATAATTCAAGTTTCCAACATTCATCCCCTTTGTCGTTGATAGAAACACTTTTACCACCACCAACAATCAATCCTTTCTATCTCTCTGCCAATAGTATCTCTCTCCCCCTTTGACATCATGGACAAAGGGCACACTATAGAAAACAACAAATAATTTACTAAACTCTCTCCCCCTTTCTCATTATTGCAACTACTTTCCTACATCCACACACAACACTACTCCCCCTAAGAGCCACAACTACATCAATCTAGGAGACAAAAGATTAACTTTTAATCTCCCCCCATATAGATGCACCACATGAATACATCTGATTTGAAGGAGGGGCAATAACCCTTAAATTTAATCAAAGATACTCATGAAACTTATTGTTTGCCAAAGCCTTAGTAAAGATGTCTACAACTCATTCCTTAGTAGGTATATATTCCAATCTGACTTCCTTCTCTATGACTTTCTCTCTTAAGAAATGATATTGGACTGAACTATGTTTTTTCCTTGAATGCATCATCAAATTATTTGAAACGTTAATTGCAAGTTTGTATTATCACACATAATAGGGATTGGTACCCATTCAAAATGACCCAGCCAAAATAACCCAATGACAAAACATCCTGGGGTAATAATATCCCACCTTCATAATAACCCTATGATAAATTACTCTAATCCAAAACAACCCAATCATGGTCATTTCTTGTTGATAATATGGTATTGAATAGCCAGTCATCGTCATTAATGGAGGTCATCCCTGGTGTACAGAGATATTGACACTTGTCAATTATGTCTCTATCGATGGAGAGATATAGTGATGTAGATTTAATTATGCTACTTACAATATTTTCTTAAGGCTTTTTTTTATAGTCTTTCCTCAAAATACCATTCTATCTACAGCCCGCATTCATTGATATCTAGGAGAATTCATTTCTTAAGGGCATTTTTAACCACTATGCAATTTCCTTGTCTATTTTTTTATGTTTTGTGTACCTTGATGTGAAGGTAGTTGCAACTTCATCACATTACAAAATTCATCTATCCTATAAACATGTTTATGTGTCCATATTATGTTTGTTGGCTCTTATTTTGTGCATAGGTAGGGAGGACGCAACCAAGATTGTGGAACATGGTTTCAGGATGAGCTATGTCTAAATTTTTTCCAAATGTCGGTATTTAGGGATTTTTTTTCTATTTCTCTCAATGCTTGTGGAGGAAAGTTCAAGAAGAAATTCTACAAACACATTACAGTGTCGATCAAGTCTTTACATTTGAGATCAAGAAACTAGTTGCATTAGCTTTCATGTCTCAAATAGATGTAATTGATGTATTTGAAACACTTCTATAATCTCCTTATTATATAGAAAATGAGAAGAATTTGGAAGTAATTATTGATTATGTTGAAGACACCTGGATTGGAAGACTAACAAGAAGAGGCAACATACGACCACCCAAGTTTCCAATCATAATGTGGAATTGATAGTTGATTATTTATGATGATCTTCCCAAACCCAAAAATTCTATTGAGGGATGGCATAGAGGATGTTGCAATATGTGCACCCTTGGTTTCCTTGTGTTGTGCAGCGCAACATTCAGGTTTGTGACATGGCTTAACCACCTCCTATGGATTATATAAGTCTAGTGGTTGTATCGGGCATTAACAGGTCGATCTTTTGGTGCAATGGAAACTGTACTTTTAACAAGTGGTATTAGAGCTTGGTCACAAGTTCAAACCCCTTGCTTGCACTAGGGGGGATTGTTGCAAGGTGTGCGCCTTTGGTCTCCTTGTGTTGTGCAGAGCAGCGCTTGGGTTTGTGACATGTCTTAACCACCTCCTATGGATTCTATAAGTCTAGTGGTTGTACCGATAATTAGAAAGTCGATCTTTTTGTGCAACGACAACCGTACTTGTAAGAGAGGATTTAGTGAATGTCTTCAAGAATCACACAACTCAGTCTAGAAATTCATGAAAGCAATGAAAAAAGAAAACAGTCTCTTAGAGAATAAAATAGAGACTTATATGGTCAGATGCATTAGGCAACCAAGCAAGAAAAAATTCCATGATCTCAAAGAAATACTACAAAGATTGGTTGATGGTTATGACAACCGTAATATTTTAGATTATTTAAGAGGCATCACTCATAATTTGGCACTGCAATTGAAAATTTGAATAATAAAGTTTTTTTTAGAATGTACATATAATTTATAAATTTTTCTTTCATTTCTTTATAATCTAATGGGGATATCCTATCTGTGGGTTATTTTTGCCTTGGTTCAATGTGGGGTTGTTTTTACATGGGTTATTTTGAACAGGTTATTATGTCATGTAACCAAAGGGATTGACTCATTACTTCAACTTGATATCTTTAAGAGTTTTCTTTATCCACATGACTTGAGTATAGTAAGATGCTACTGTAATGTATTCTGCCTCTATAGTAGATAATGACACTGAATCCTATTTTTTACTCAACCAAGAGACCAATCTATCTCCCCCAAAAAAATGTGCCACTACTTGTACTTGTCATGTCATCAGCACATCTGACCTAAGACTTTGTATAAGCTTTCAAAGTAAAATCATCATCCTTATTACATCATATAAGCTATAATGAAAATTCCCTTTCAAATATTTGAATTTCATTTTTACTACTTGATCATGAGGTTTCTTAGGATTGGCTTGATATCTAGCAACCAAGTAGACAACTTGGATAATATCTAGTCTTGAAGCAGTCAAATACAATAATTCTGCAAGCGTATATCTAAATTGATTTTGATCAATGTCTGGAGATCCATCATCCTTTCTTAAATTACAACTAGTAGCCATAGGGGTTGCAACTGGTGTAGTATTCTCCATCCCAAACTTCTTCAACATCTCCATGATATACTTTGTTTTAGAAATAAAAATGCCTTTTTTTATTGTGTAACTTGAAGACCAAGGAAAAATTATAACTCACCTATCACTGACATCTCAAACTCTTTCTTTATTGCTTGTACAAACTTCTTACATATATCATCATCTCCTCCAAATATGATATCATCAACATACACAACAATAATCAACAATTTATCACCTTCAACTTTGAAATAAATATTTCTATCTATAGTACCTTTTTTTGAAATTCTACTGCAACAAATATCTATCCAATCTTGCATACCAATCTCTAGGAGCTTGCCTAATTCCATCGAGTGCCTTCTTGATTCTATAGAACGTGTCCAGATATTTTGACATCTTGAACCCACCCAGTTATTCAAGGTATACTTCTTCAAGTTCTCCATTTCAGAATGTTGACTTGACATCCATCTGATATACCTTAATTTTTTTTCTATATAAACAATTCAAGAAACGTCCTTATAGCCCCCATTCTTACCATTGGAGAATAAGTCTCCTTAAAATCTATACCTTCAAATTGTGAATAACCCTTGCACACTAATTTTGGCTTGTTCCTTCTAACTTTTCTATCTTAATTTAGCTTGTTCTGGAACACCCACTTAGATCCTATCACATTCTTATCCACCAGTCTCGATAGCAATTCCCATGTCTAATTATTGTCTATCTAATTCAATTCCTCTTCCATTTCCTTTATTCAAATTTCATTATTACTTGCATCCGCATAGGTCTTTGGCTCCACCTAATATAGGAAATATTAATTTGTTTGTTCATTGGTTTCTGTGAGTCTTCTCCTTCTCTAAATTCCTTTATTTTTGTCTCCAATAATCTTTACTTTTGAATGATTCTTTTGAGCATGCTTTGTTGGTGTCTTAGGTTATGTTCAAGTTATTTTTCCTATGCACTTGTCTCTTCTTTATCTTTTTCAGAAGCCTTCTCTTTTGTGGCAATATAGACAACTTCTATTTTAGGCTTAGATTTAGGTATAGTCTTAGTTTGATTTAATTCTTCACTAACTCTAACATTTGCACTCTCCACAATCTTATTCAACCTCTTTTTGTAACACCAATACATATTAATCCTTATAGAGTATCCCAAAAATATTCCTTCATCTGACCTTGCATATAACTTTCCTAGATCTTCTTCATCTCTCCTTATGTAGCACTTGCCTCTAAAGATTCTAAAATACTTGACTGTAGGAGGTCTTCCATTACATAATTCATAAGGTGCCATTATATGATTCACTCTTATTTGTACCTTACATTTAAGAATATAAACAACAATATGCACAACTTCTTTCCAATACACATTAGGCAAGTTAGCATCCTTGAACATATTTCTAGCCATTTCAACAACAACCCTATTCTTTCTTTCTACAAATCCATTTTGTTAAGGGGTCCTAGGAGCAAACAAATATCATCTAATACCATGTTCTTCATAGAAGATCTATCAAATTAATTTGATTTAAACTCCCATTTGTTAGATCTCAAATATTATATCTTAGTATCTACTTGATTCTCAATCATAGGCTTGAATACATTTAAACTTTTCTAATGTTTCATATTTTCATCTCAAGAAAGTAATCCATGTCATTCTATAATAATCATTAATAAGAAACATAAAATACCTTTCACCATTTAATCCTCTTTTCCTTGTAGGTATTTATAGATTTGTATGAATCAACTCCATAGGTCTTGAAGTTGAATACTCCCCATTCTTGAATCTCCTCTTTGTTTGCTTTTCCAACCGTCATTCCTTGCACACGGTATCAACAGGTTTTATAATCCTTGGCAAATATCACACAACATGAGTAGTATCGATCTTCACCATATTGTCATAGTTGATATGACCCTTCCTTGTGTTCCATAACCAACATACCACTACTTTCTCTATTATCCTTTGAATAGTAGACATTGTCATTAGTTCTTATATCTTCTGCAACTAATCTCCTAGAACTTACTTTTTTGATTTCACATTCGGACCCATGAATTATGAGATTATAACCTTTACTACACATACGAATCGTACTCAAAATAATATGTCTCAACCCCTAAACTTAATAAACATCATTAGTCTTATGTTTACCATCAATTGAGATAGTACCTTTCCACAAATAGGTGCATCTTCCTCACCCACAATCTTAACAAAACCACCATCATACTTCTCAAAAGATATAAACTTTTGTTTATCACATATCATATGATTTGAACATCCATAATCAATTATCCACACTTTAGGTTCTACTTTTCCATGTAGTTTTGTCTTCACACTTGCTATTTTTCACTGTTCTTCACATCTTCTATATTTCCAAACCTTTTATTATTATTGTCCTCTATGGCTAAAAATAAGTATTCTTCATTTGAGTCATCATCATATTATTCTTCAAATGAATAGGTCTTAATTAAAAAAAAATCTTCTTAGGCCTATCTCTGTCATCTATTCTCTTATTTCTATTATTCCATCTGTAACTATCATTTACCTTATCATCATCTGATATCTTACCATAATATTCTTTGTGATTACATCTAGAAGCATAATAACCATTTTTTCACAATTGAAACATTTGAAGGGTAACATACATTTGTATTTTTTGGATTTGTTCTTTAGTCTTCTCACAAAATTTGCTTCAATCTCATCCATGTCATTGCTTGCTTCAGGTTTATCTTCAATCTTTTTGGTACCTTTGAATGTTGCTTCCTTCTTATCTTTCTGTAAATCATCTACCTCAAAAATCTCAAAGGTAGAGAGTGAGTCATAGAGTTGATCCAAAGTGTATTTGTCTATATCATGACTTTCTTCAATGACATACTTCTTCAATTTGTAGCATTTCAACAGTGTTAACATCACTTTTCTCAACACAATACTTTCTTCTAAGTTTCCACCAATGCCCCTAATTGCACTCACAATCTCAAATACTCAATGTAGATAGCTTTCAATTGTCTAATCATTAGACATCCTCAAGTTCTCAAATTTGTGCTTTATATTTGTCAACTTGGCTTGATTTGTCTTCCAATCACCTTCATACACACCACTTAGCTTCTCTCATATTTGTTTAGCAGACTTCAACCTCATAACCTTAGCAAATATTGAATCATTTAAGAAACTAATAATTGTAACTCTAGCCTTTTTATTATTCTCATGTTCTTTGATCTCATCCAGAGTCTAAGGACCATTTGTGAAAGTAGTATATCTAGTCTTGATAATATCCCATACTCCAATAAGTACACATTCCAAATGATATTCCATCCTTTCCTTCCAATAGTAGTATAATTTGTGTCATCAATCTTCAATTCTTTGTAATTAATATTCACTAGGAGGGACTTTGCTCTAATACCAATTGTTTAACACACCAAAGGACTCAGAGGTGGGGGTGAAATAGTCCATACCTTAAAATATTTTTATTCTTATCTTTCAAAATTCAAACCACAATTAAACTATTACTACAATGATGAAACATCAAATCACAAAGCATAATAAACACATGAACACCAGATTTATTTGGAAAACCCTAAACATGTAAAAATCATGGTGAGAATCATACTCACAATATTAATAACCTATTACAATATTTTAATCTCAAGGCCAAGGAGCATCTAATTGGACATTCAATACTAAGGTGCACAACCTTAGGGCAAGATATAAAAGACTGCACAAGCTGCCAAAACAAATACACCTTCTTCCAACAAGTATAGGGAAGAGATGAATTGAAATGAGGAAGATCTCTTGATCATAAAAGTATCCTTCAACCACTATGTCAAGTGACCAATATCATGACAAACACATCTGATATCAAACATTCTCTCAAAACATTATCACACTAAAGATATTATCGTCAAAGATCCTCACAAACTAACATTTGTACCAAATTTTCTTGCTTATCATTCACATCCACTTTACATCAATTTAACTCATTCCATACTTCAACTCATACAACCTCAAATCTATATATAAAATATTCTTTATTAAAACCCTCAACTAGGTCGGCCACAAAGAATATACAATATAACATAAATTAGGCCACACAGACCAATCACACATAATACAGTCCACTCCAAGAGATAGAGGAAACCCAAACACATCACAATACATCATTATAAATTTATTCCAATGGACTACACATGAGAACATGTCCTCCAAAGTTGACATCTACTAGAACATGTAGATAAAGAATAAAGTACATTAACTAGTCAGCCTAAAAATATCTTCCATTGCAAAATACACAATGTAGATCTACACACGTCATAGTGAGACCCATATCAACATCCAAAATCAACCTTCAATACATATCTAGACCAAAAGAGAATGATATTTAAATAAGATACACCACCTCAATCAACTATAAGCCACACTATCTAACAACACAGAACTGAAAACAATGTAATTTCACTTTCTAATCAAACTAGCACTAGAAAAGTGAACTCAAATACTGCACAAACCTAATGAAAAATTACTTCAAGCCAAAACATGAGTCCATATATCTGAGAACCTCCAAGCATTCTTCAAACTAGTTTTGATAGACAACCTCTTTGTCAAAATAAACAAGCAACTCTACAATATGAGCAATAGAGGACATGAAAACTCTATAGTGCAATATATGTAAATCATAAATGTTATATCCAAAACCATAATCCATTATATTAACAATATAGATAAATACAAGGCATTCTTCCACTAGGACATTAAATACTCTTTCTTGCATATAAATATTATTTCCTACATATTGAAACTTTCACTACAGTAACCTTCTAAAAATGTCTCATACTTACTCAACATCACCACTGTAAGGCCCACCCCAACCAAACTTTGATTAAAATCATTGACCATGTTTGACCCTACTAATAAGTGCTATAATTCAATAGGATGGGCTATGTTAGACAGATAGATTTGGTGAGAAAATTAATTGAACCAGGTTACAAAATCATTTCACCTTGAGGTGTACATTTTTTATGCATTATGGATTTAGAACTTATAGGATCCCAAGATTTGGATAACATTGACCTATGTTGATGCTTAATTTATATGTATTATGATATAGAACTCTATATGATTCCAGAATAGGATAAATTTGAAGATGATATATGTCATTATTGGATTTGCAGGACTTCACTATGATGATAGAAATATGATTTATGTTCTATGTATGGATTAAAATTATGAGGATTATGATAACTGCGTATGTGGATTTATTTGGATGTAAGATGTATCGATTTGTTTAAATGTATATGGTATGTAGAGTGCTTGACGTGTATTCTCATTCAGGTGTTCAAATGTTATATGAGGTTATTTGCAAGTACTAATGTGTAATTGAGATGCGCAAGAAAATTATCCATGTGATCATGGAAATATTATGGAGAACCAAACCTAGACCTATGTACGTTCGTAAAACTAGGGTTTGTCTATTTGGAGAGACAACACCCCGTTTGTATAGTATTTTATTTGTGAAAGTGGATGTTGCATGTGTGTTAGATTGAATTTATGTATTTGTATAAATCCAACAAGAGACAAAATTTCATGTATAATTTCGTAAAAGTATTTTTATTGTGTCACTTGACACGTGTTGATTTATGTTTTGATTTTTGAATTGTCTCTTGGAGGGAGTTGTTTAACCATGGCTTTTTCAATTAATTTAATGTGGTTCTATATTTGCCTTGGGAAGAGAATCTTTGGGGTGGTCAACTTAAGTTTGACCCGAAAATTAACTTTAGAGGGGTTTAAAAGGGGTTAAATGGACACCTAGGGGTAGTTTAAGAGTGTTTCCTAGAGCCATAAGGTATACCTAAGGGTTAGGAGTAATTTTGGGCATGTTTCAACTCCCATGTGACCATTTAGACACCCTAAAAAGTGGGTTTCCTAAGTTGAGCGAAAATTGAAAATTAGAAGGCATCACCTAAGTTGTTAACTTTCCTTTTTGATGAGAGATCCTTTTGGATCTTTTTCTGACTTTTCCTTTTTCAATTTAAGAAACCAGTGAGAACTCTCACTGAGGCCTTTTTAGGCAAGAATGAGAGATTTTAGGGGTAATCACCCACTCTCCATTTTTGGAGACAAGAAATTTTGAAAGAATAGATAGATTTGGTTTTTAGGAATTTGGCTAAGGATAGAGAACAAAGGAATTGTGGAATTGAGTTTCTCATCCTCAACAAAACTAGCATACCTTTGGGTAGTTGAAGGTTGGTTAAATTCTCTTGTTATGTTTTTATATTGCATGTTATGTTGAAAAGACTTGCATGTGTGAGAAGGCTTGTTGCTGGTATTTTTCCCTTATGAAAATTTATTTTGTGTTCTACATTTTACTCTTGTGTATTTTCTATGTTTTGGGAGTAACAAAGACCTCCTACTCTTGGGAGAGAGGATGGTCTTGTGGGTGGTAGAAGTTTGACAGCCCTCGAGTGAGAGGCTCTTGTTAAGAGAGTGATCTCAAGGGATTCCTATGTAACCCTTGCTGCATGGCTTGTTTATGCATTTGGGGGTCATAAGGAGGGAAATAAGGCATGAATGCCTTGGGGGAATAATGTTGTGGGGTTGTTACACGTATGATTTATCATTGATTGCCATGAGCTGGCCTTGAGTTTTTACTATACTTGTAGTCTCCTCAGGGTATTTGGTCCACTACCACTCGTGTATAGTCATCACATGTGTGGTGTAGTTTAGCCTAGGTTGGGAATGTGTTTGTGATTGTTTTCCCTTGTTTACTATGTTTGCATGTGTGTAATCCTATCTAGGGCTTGGTTCTCCAAGCTTGAGGGAGGCTACTAGTTAGCCTAGGCTAGGAGGTGAGCACTCCATGGTCATAGCTTTTGATTCATTTGCAGGTTGTTGGAAGAAAAGAAAAGAACCAGTAGAAGTTGCAGGATTTGTGTGTTTGCAGAAAAAGATTGGGAAATGGAATAGTTTATATTTAAGTTGTAGCAATGAAAAAGGGACAACTATATCTTGTAATTTCTTTGAAAAGAAAATGTATCCATTGTTATTTAAAGTCCTCTTTATTAGAAATAAGAGATCCATTTGTAAGGTTTCCTGGAATGTACTTTAAATATACTTTGAGGAGATATATTGTTTTGTTATTAACTACTATTGTGTTGCAAAATGAAAGGATTATCTTGGATTAAGTTCCTATAGTTACTAAAATAATATTTGTTGCATGCATGTTGTTTTGTAAATAAAGGGTTCATTTATTTCCTTGTGCATTTGAAACATTGGAAAAGAAAGTATTAGAAAGGCATGAATGATAGAAAGCTGGAAATAAATTATTTAGTCTTGTTTATGGAAATGCAAATATAGTATATTAAAACTCTGGCATTGTTCCTTTCATTTATTTGCAGAAATTAAATCTAAGTTAGATAGTCTAACTAGTTTAAATAAAAATATATTTTTATAGTTGCAGTATAAAATTATTTAATTTTATCATTTACCTTATGCAGAAAATAAATCTAAGGTTAACATAGTCCATCTATGATTTAGCAACAAGGTATTTTGGTTTTTAAAAAAAATTATATACATGGGTTTAAATCAGAATTTTGTTAATAGTCTGTTTTAAAAGTTCAAAAAAAAAAAATATAAATTAAATGCATAGTAATGTTATTTTTTTCGTTATGCATCAGATGTATATAAATATATGCTTATATTTAAAATACATTTGTTTATTCAATATATTTATATATAAGAATATATATGAATATATAATTATATATAAACAAATATATATATATATAATATATTTATATATATAAATACTTATATATATATATATATAATATATTTATATATATAAATACTTATATATATATATAATATATTTATATATATAAATACTTATATATATATATATATATATATATTTTTTAAAAAAAATTAAACAAAAAAAAGATATTAATTAAAACTTTTTGCTAGGGTTTGGGCTGAACCATTGTGCTAAACACAGTGGTCGGCCAAACACTGTGGATTAGCACAGTGGCTCAGCATTGGTCGGCGCCACTGTGGGCATCCACAATGGACGGTCTAAGGGTCACCACTGTGGGCGGCCACAGTGGTCACCGCCATTATGGAAGCGCCCCCGGAAATGTCACCCAGTGTCGTCACCTCTCCCTCCTCCCTTCGTGTGCCCTACCATGGCCGCAGCCCAAAAGGTCCTTCGGCCCTGCAAAATCCAAAGTCAAAAAAAAAAAAAAAAACCTAGCCAGTTAGGGCTAGGGTAATATGTACAAGTAATAAAGAATGAAAAAAGTTAATATAAAAGGGTTTCGTTTTATATTAATAAATTTAGGGTTTTCAATATGTGATAGCATATATATATATATATATATATATATATATATATATATATATATATATATATATATATATATATATATATATATATATATATATATATATATATATATATATATATATATATATATATGTATATTTTTATACATAGGATTTAAATTATGAAAGGATAGGTCAAATTGGAGTAAAGATATTTAATTAGGTGATTATAATGTTTTAATAAACTTATGAGTATAATTAAAAAGGATGTATTAAATTAAAATACTCATGAAGTTAATCTCTTAGGAAATTTATTTTCTATTGTAATTCATTTAACTATAGGGTTTAATTTTAGCCACCTAGATATAGGTTTACGAGATGAAACTTTATAGGAAAAAAAAATATTCAGTATGAAAATTTAAAATATCCCTTAGTTGATTTAATTTAAGCACATTTTTTAATAAATGATTAAAAGTGAAAATAGACATTAGTGAATCCAAGTGCTAGGACTAATTTCATTAGTTCTTAAAAACATTTATTGATTATTGAAGATTAATAATACCTTCGCCAAATGTTTTAGAGATTTTTAATTAAGTTAATTTAGTGATTAAAATCAATGAGACAATAATAATTTCTTTGGAGAATTAATAGTCCGCATTAATTAAATTTATTGTTGTCTACTTGTGTTAGTGGTTAAAGTTAACTCCCACGTAGTTAAGACAAAACTTGTTAGTGCATTTTATATTTGCTAATTTAATGTTTTAAGTTGTGAAATTTAAAAAAGAAATTATCCTGGTCGTGGCCAAAAGTTTGGGCATGACATTATGGTATCAGAGCCCTAGGTTCAAACACTGGTGAACATGGGCTACATTCATAACTTAGTTGAAACCAAACTATGGCTTGAAGTATAACACCTAGATGAAAACTTGTGAAATAACAAAGTGAAACATAAGTGAAAATTCTAGTAAATCAATAGATCAACATATATCAATTCAAGGGGTTCCAAGGGTCACTAAAAGCCCTGAAATTTGAATGTATTAGTCATAAGGTTAGTGGCATAATAAAAACCCCAAGGACTACAAAATTTTAAATTATTATTTATATGAAGTATTTTCAGTGTTTAAATAACGAAAATTAGATCTTTGGTACTTATGAGGTTACCATTCAATTTGAACCTAAACGCAATAATTGCCCTAATCAAATCAAGTATGAGGAGTTAAATTCTACAATAAAATACCTCTGATGGTAAC